>NC_092759.1:27525990-27835983 GCF_047496795.1 Chiloscyllium punctatum | reverse complement strand
GTTTCAGCTCCTCTGATTCAGCCCCTCTGTTTCAGCCCCTCTGATTCAGCCCCTCTGTTTCAGCCCCTCTGTTTCTCGCCCTCTGTTTCATCCCCTCTGTTTCTCGCGCTCTGTTTCTCACCATCTGTTTCTCGCCATCTGTTTCAGCTCCTCTGTTTTTCGCCCTCTGTTTCAGCCCCTCTGTTTCTCGCCCTCTGTTTCAGGCTCTCTGTTTCAGCCCGTCTGTTTCAGACCCTCTGTTTCAGCCCCTCTGTTTCTCGCCCTCTCTTTCTCGCCCGCTGTTTCAGCCCGTTTGTTTCTCGCCCTCTGTTTCAGCCCCTCTGTTTCAGCCCCTCTGATTCAGCCCCTCTGATTCAGCCCCTCTTTTTCTCCCCCTCTGTTTCAGCCCCTCTGTTTTAGCCCCTCTGTTTCAGCGCCTCTGTTTCAGACCCTCTGTTTCTCGCCCTCTGTTTCAGCCCCTCTGTTTCAGCCCCTCTGTTTCTCGCCCTCTGTTTCAGCCCCTCTGTTTCGCGCCCTCTGTTTCAGCCCCTCTGTTTCAGCCCCTCTGTTTCTCGCCCTCGGTTTCAGACCCTCTGTTTCAGCCCCTCTGTTTCTCGCCCTCTGTTTCAGACCCTCTGTTTCTCGCCTTCTGTTTCAGCCCCTCTGATTCAGCCCCTCTGTTTCAGCCCCTCTGTTTCTGTCCCTCTGAGTTAGCCCCTCTGTTTCAGCCCCTCTGTTTCAGCCCCTCTGTTTCTCGCCCTCTGTTTCAGCCCCTCTGTTTCTCGCCCTCTGTTTCAGCCCCTCTGTTTCAGCCCCTCTGTTTCAGCCCCTCTGTTTCAGCCCCTCTGTTTCCCGCCCTCTATTTCAGCCCCTTTGTTTCTCGCCCTCTGTTTCTGTCCCTCTGAGTTAGCCCCTCTGTTTCAGCCCCTCTGTTTCAGACCCTCTGTTTCTCGCCCTCTGTTTCAGCCCCTCTGTTTCGCGCTCTCTGTTTCAGCCCCTCTGTTTCAGCCACTCTGTTTCTCGCCCTCTGTTTCTGCCCTTCTGTTTCTCGCCCTCTGTTTCAGCCCCTCTGTTTCTCGCCCTCTGTTTCAGCCCCTCTGATTCAGCCCCTCTGTTTCAGCCCCTCTGAATCAGCCCCTCTGATTCAGCTCCTCTGTTTCAGCCCCTCTGTTTCAGCCCCTCTGTTTCAGCCCCTTTGTTTCTCGCCCTCTGTTTCAGCCCCTCGGTTTCTCGCCCTCTGTTTCACCCCCTCTGTTTCTCGCCCTCTGTTTCAGTCCCTGTGTTTCAGCCCCTCTGTTTCAGTCCCTCTGTTTCTCGCCCTCTGTTTCAGTCCCTCTGTTTCTTGCCCTCTGTTTCAGCCCCTCTGTTTCAGCCCCTCTGTTTCTCGCCCTCTGTTTCAGCCCCTCTGTTTCTCGCCCTCTGTTTCAGCCCCTCTGTTTCTCGCCCACCGTTTCAGCCTCTCTGTTTCTCACCCTCTATTTCAGCCCCTCTGTTTCAGTCCCTCTGTTTCAGCCCCTCTGTTTCAGCCCCTCCGTTTCTCGCCCTCTGTTTCTCGCACTGTGTTTCAGCCCCTCTGACTCAGCCCCTCTGTTTCAGCCCCTCTGATTCAGCCCCTCTGTTTCAGCCCCTCTATTTCAGCCCCTCTGTTTCAGCCCCTCTGTTTCAGCCCCTCTGTTTCTCGCCCTCTGTTTCAGCCCCTCTGTTTCTCGCCCGCTGTTTCAGCCCCTCTGTTTCTCGCCCTCTGTTTCAGCTCCTCTGATTCAGCCCCTTTGTTTCAGCCCCTCTTTTTCAGCCCCTCTGTTTCATCCCCTCTGTAACTCGCGCTCTGTTTCTCACCATCTGTTTCTCGCCATCTGTTTAAGCCTCTCTGTTTTTCGCCCTCTGTTTCAGCCCCTCTGTTTCTCGCCCTCTGTTTCAGGCTCTCTGTTTCAGCCCGTCTGTTTCAGACCCTCTGTTTCAGTCCCTCTGTTTCTCGCCCTCTCTTTCTCGCCCGCTGTTTCAGCCCGTTTGTTTCTCGCCCTCTGTTTCAGCCCTTCTGTGTCAGCCCCTCTGATTCAGCCCCTCTTATTCAGCCCCTCTGTTTCTCGCCCTCTGTTTGAGCCCCTCTGTTTTAGCCCCTCTGTTTCAGAGCCTCTGTTTCAGCCCCTCTGTTTCTCGCCCTTTGTTTCAGCCCCTCTGTTTCAGCCCCTCTGTTTCTCGCCCTCTGTTTCAGCCCCTCTGTTTCTCGCCCTCTGTTTCAGCCCCTCTGTGTCAGCCCCTCTGATTCTCGCCCTCTGTTTCAGCCGTTCTGTTTCTCGCCCTCGGTTTCAGCCCCTCTGTTTCCGCCCCTCTGTTTCTCGCCCTCTGTTTCAGCCCCTCTGTTTCTCGCCTTCTGTTTCAGCTGCTCTGATTCAGCCCCTCTGTTTCAGCCTCTCTGATTCAGCCCCTCTGTTTCAGCCCCTCTGTTTCAGCCCCTCTGTTTTTCGCCCTCTGTTTCAGCCCCTCTGTTTCAGCCCCTCTGTTTCTCGCCCTCTGTTTCTGCCCCTCTGTTTCTCGCCCTCTGTTTCAGCCCCTCTGTTTCTCGCCCTCTGTTTCAGCCCCTCTGATTCAGCCCCTCTGTTTCAGCCCCTCTGTTTCTCCCCCTCTGTTCCAGCCCCTCTGTTTGAGCCACTCTGTTTCAGCCCCTCTGTTTCAGCCCCTCTGTTTCAGCCCCTCTGTTTCTCGGCCTCTGTTTCAGCCCCTCTGTTTTTCGCCCTCTTTTTCAGCACCTCTGTTTCAGCCCGTCTGATCAGCCCCTCTGTTTCTCACCCTCTTTTTCAGCCCTTCTGATTCAGCCCCTCTGTTTCTCGCCCTCTGTTTCAGCCGCTCTGTTTCTTGCCCTCTGTTTCAGCCCCTCTGTTTCTCGCCCTCTGTTTCAGCCCCTCTGTTTCTCGCCCACTGTTTCAGCCCCACTGTTTCAGACCCTCTGTTTCAGCCCCTCTGTTTCAGCCCCTCTGTTTCAGCCCCTCTGTTTCTCGCCCTGTGTTTCAGCCTTTCTGTTTCAGCCCCTCTGTTTCTCGCCCTCCGTTTCTGCCCCTCTGTTTCTCGCCGTCTGTTTCAGCCCCTCTGTTTCTCGCCCTCTGTTTCAGCCCCTCTGTTTCAGCCCCTCTGTTTCTAGCCGTCTGTTTCTGCCCCTCTGTTTCTCGCCCTCTGTTTCAGCCCCTCTGTTTCTCGCCTTCTGTTTCAGGCCCTCTGATTCAGCCCCTCTGTTTCAGCCCCTCTGATTCAGCCCCTCTGTTTCAGCCCCTCTGTTTCAGCCCCTCTGTTTCAGCCCCTCTGTTTCTCGCCCTCTGTTTCTCACCCTCTGTTTCTCGCCCTCTGTTTCAGGCCCTCTGTTTCAGCCCCTCTGTTTCTCGCCCTGTGTTTCAGCCTTTCTGTTTCAGCCCCTCTGTTTCTCGCCCTCTGTTTCTGCCCCTCTGTCTCTCGCGCTCTGTTTCAGCCCCTCTGTTTCTCGCCCTCTGTTTCAGCCCCTCTGTTTCAGCCCCTCTGTTTCTAGCCCTCTGTTTCTGCCCCTCTGTTTCTCGCCCTCTGTTTCAGCCCCTCTGTTTCTCGCCCTCTGTTTCAGCCCCTCTGTTTCTCGCCCACCGTATCAGCCTCTCTGTTTCTCGCCCTCTGTTTCAGCCCCTCTGTTTCAGCCCCTCTGTTTCAGCCCCTCTGTTTCAGCCCCTCTGTTTCTCGCCCTCTGTTTCAGCCCCTCTGTTTCTCGCCCTCTGTTTCAGCCCCTCTGACTCAGCTCCTCTGTTTCAGCCCCTCTGATTCAGCCCCTCTGTTTCAGCCCCTCAATTTCAGCCCCTCAGTTTCAGCCCCTCTGTTTCAGCCCCTCTGTTTCTTGCCCTCTGTTTCAGCCCCTCTGTTTCTCGCCTGCTGTTTCAGCCCCTCTGTTTCTCGCCCTCTGTTTCAGCTCCTCTGATTCAGCCCCTCTGTTTCAGCCCCTCTGATTCAGCCCCTCTGTTTCAGCCCCTCTGTTTCTCGCCCTCTGTTTCATCCCCTCTGTTTCTCGCGCTCTGTTTCTCACCATCTGTTTCTCGCCATCTGTTTCAGCTCCTCTGTTTTTCGCCCTCTGTTTCAGCCCCTCTGTTTCTCGCCCTCTGTTTCAGGCTCTCTGTTTCAGCCCGTCTGTTTCAGACCCTCTGTTTCAGCCCCTCTGTTTCTCGCCCTCTCTTTCTCGCCCGCTGTTTCAGCCCGTTTGTTTCTCGCCCTCTGTTTCAGCCCCTCTGTTTCAGCCCCTCTGATTCAGCCCCTCTGATTCAGCCCCTCTTTTTCTCCCCCTCTGTTTCAGCCCCTCTGTTTTAGCCCCTCTGTTTCAGCGCCTCTGTTTCAGACCCTCTGTTTCTCGCCCTCTGTTTCAGCCCCTCTGTTTCAGCCCCTCTGTTTCTCGCCCTCTGTTTCAGCCCCTCTGTTTCGCGCCCTCTGTTTCAGCCCCTCTGTTTCAGCCCCTCTGTTTCTCGCCCTCGGTTTCAGACCCTCTGTTTCAGCCCCTCTGTTTCTCGCCCTCTGTTTCAGACCCTCTGTTTCTCGCCTTCTGTTTCAGCCCCTCTGATTCAGCCCCTCTGTTTCAGCCCCTCTGATTCAGCCCCTCTGTTTCAGCCCCTCTGTTTCAGCCCCTCTGTTTCATCCGCTCTGTTTCTCGCCCTCTGTTTCTCGCCCTCTGTTTCAGCCCCTCTGTTTGTCGGCCTCTGTTTCAGCCCCTCTGTTTCAGCCCCTCTGTTTCTCGCCCTCTGTTTCTGCCCCTCTGTTTCTCGCCCTCTGTTTCAGCCCCTCTGTTTCTCGCCTTCTGTTTCAGTCCCTCTGATTCAGCGCCTCTGTTTCAGCCCCTCTGTTTCTCCCCCTCTTTTCCAGCCCCTCTGTTTCAGCCCCTCTGTTTCAGCCACTCTGTTTCAGCCCCTCTGTTTCAGCCCCTCTGTTTCAGCCCATCTGTTTCTCGGCCTCTGTTTCAGCCCCTCTGTTTTTCGCCCTCTTTTTCAGCACCTCTGTTTCAGCCCGTCTGTTTCAGCCACTCTGTTTCTCGCCCTCTGTTTCAGCCCCTCTGTTTCTCACCCTCTTTTTCAGCCCCTCTGATTCAGCCCCTCTGTTTCTCGCGCTCTGTTTCAGCCGCTCTGTTTTTCGCCCTCTGTTTCAGCCCCTCTGTTTCTCGCCCTCTGTTTCAGCCCCTCTGTTTCTCGCCCACTGTTTCAGCCCCACTGTTTCAGACCCACTGTTTCAGCCCCTCTGTTTCAGCCCCTCTTTTTCAGCCCCTCTGTTTCTCGCCCTGTGTTTCAGCCTTTCTGTTTCAGCCCCTCTGTTTCTCGCCCTCCGTTTCTGCCCCTCTGTTTCTCGCCCTCTCTTTCAGCCCCTCTGTTTCTCGCCCTCTGTTTCAGCCCCTCTGTTTCAGCCCCTCTGTTTCTAGCCCTCTGTTTCTGCCCCTCTGATTCAGCCCCTCTGTTTCAGCCCCTCTGATTCAGCCCCTCCGTTTCTGCCCCTCTGTTTCAGCCCCTCTGTTTCTCGCCCACTGTTTCAGCCCCACTGTTTCAGACCCACTGTTTCAGCCCCTCTATTTCTCGCCCTCTGTTTCAGCCCCTCTGTTTCTCGCCCTCTGTTTCAGCCCCTCTGATACAGCCCCTCTGTTTCAGCCCCTCTGAATCAGCCCCTCTGATTCAGCCACTCTGTTTCAGCCCCTCTGTTTCAGCCCCTCTGTTTCTCGCACTCTGTTTCAGCCCCTCTGTTTCTCGCCCTCTGTTTCAGCCCCTCTGTTTCTCGCCCTCTGTTTCAGCCCCTATAAATCAGCCCCTCTGTTTCTCACCCTCTGTTTCAGCTCCTCTGTTTCTCGCCCTGTGTTTCAGCCCCTCTGTTTCAGCCCCACTGTTTCAGCCCCACTGTTTCTCGCCCTCTGTTTCAGCCCCTCTGTTTCTCGCCCTCTGTTTCAGCCCCTCTGTTTCTCGCCCTCTGTTTCAGCCCCTCTGATTCAGCCCCTCTGTTACAGCCCCTCTATTTCTCGCCATCTGTTTCAGCCCCTCTGTTTCAGCCCCTTTGTTTCAGCCCCTCTGTTTCTCGCCCTCTGTTTCAGCCCCTCTGTTTCTCGCCCTCTGTTTCAGCACCTCTGTTCCTCGCCCCCTGTTATAGACCCTCTGTTTCTCGCCCTCTGTATCAACCCCTCTCTTTCAGCCCCTCTGTTTCAGCCCCTCTGTTGCAGCCCCTCTGTTTCTCGACCTCTGTTTCTCGCCCTCTGTTTCAGCCCCTCTGTTTCTCGCCCTCTGTTTCAGCCCCTCTGTTTCGTTCCCTCTGTTTCAGCCCTTCTGTTTCAGCCCCTCTGTTTCAGTCCCTCTGTTTCTCGCCCTCTGTTTCAGCCCCTCTGTTTCAGCCCTTCTGTTTCAGCCCCTCTGTTTCAGTCCCTCTGTTTCTCGCCCTCTGTTTCAGCCCCTCTGTTTCTCGCCCTCTGTTTCAGCCCCTCTGATTCAGCCCCTCTGTTTCTCGCCCTCTATTTCAGCCCCTCTGATTCAGCCCCTATGTTTCTCGCCCTCTGTTTCAGCTCCTCTGTTTCTAGCCCTCATTTTCAGCCCCTCTGTTTCAGCCCCTCTGTTTCAGCCCCTCTGTTTCTCGCCCTCTGTTTCAGCCCCTCTGTTTCTCGCCCTCTGTTTCAGTCCCTCTATTTCTCACCCTCTGTTTCAGCCCCTCTGTTTCAGCCCCTCTGTTTCAGCCCCACTGTTTCTCGCCCTCTGTTTCAGCCCCTCTGTTTCTCGCCCTCTGTTTCAGCCCCTCTGATTCAGCCCCTCTGTTACAGCCCCTCTGTTTCTCGCCCTCTGTTTCAGCCCCTCTGTTTCAGCCCCTTTGTTTCAGCCCCTCTGTTTCTCGCCCTCTGCTTCAGCCCCTCTGTTTCTCGCCCTCTGTTTCAGCCCCTCTGTTCCTCGCCCTCTGTTATAGACCCTCTGTTTCTCGCCCTCTGTATCAGCCCCTCTCTTTCAGCCCCTCTGTTTCAGCCCCTCTGTTGCAGCCCCTCTGTTTCTCGACCTCTGTTTCTCGCCCTCTGTTTCAGCCCCTCTGTTTCTCGCCCTCTGTTTCAGCCCCTCTGTTTCAGCCCCTCTGATTCAGCCCCTCTGATTCAGCCCCTCTGTTTCTCGCCCTCTGTTTCAGCCCCTCTGTTTCAGCCCTTCTGTTTCAGCCCCTCTGTTTCAGTCCCTCTGTTTCTCGCCCTCTGTTTCAGCCCTTCTGTTTCAGCCCCTCTGTTTCAGCACCTCTGTTTCTCGCCCTCTGTTTCAGTCCCTCTGTTTCTCGCCCTCTGTTTCAGCCCCTCTGTTTCTCGCCCTTTGTTTCAGTCCCTCTGATTCATCCCCTCTGTTTCTCGCCCTCTGTTTCAGCCCCTCTGATTCAGCCCCTCTGTTTCTCGTCCTCTGTTTCAGCTCTTCTGTTTCTAGCCCTCTGTTTCAGCAGCTCTGTTTCAGCCCCTCTGTTCCAGCCCCTCTGTTTCTCGCCCTCTGTTTCAGCCCCTCTGTTTCTCGCCCTCTGTTTCAGTCCCTCTATTTCTCGCCCTCAGTTTCAGCCCCTCAGTTTCAGCCCCTCTGTTTCAGCCCCTCTGTTTCTCGCCCTCTGTTTCAGCCCCTCTGTTTCTCGCCCTCTGTTTCAGACCCTCTGTTTCAGCCATTCTGTTTCAGTCCCTCTGTTTCTCGCCCTCTGTTTCTCCCACTCTGTTTCAACCCCTCTGTTTCTCGCCCTCTGTTTCAGCCCCTCTGTTTCTCGCCCTCTGTTCATCCCCTCTGTTTCAGCCCCTTTGTTTCAGCCCCTCTGTTTCTCGCCCTCTGATTCAGCCCCTTGTTTCAGCCCCTCTGTTTCTGCCCCTCTGTTTCTCGCCTTCTGTTTCAGCCTCTCTGTTTCTCACCCTCTGTTTCAGCCCCTCTGTTTCAGCCCCTCTGTTTCAGCCCCCTGTTTCTCGACATCTGTTTCAGCCACTCTGTTTCAGCCCCTCTGTTTCAGCCCCTCTGTTTCAGACCTTCTGTTTCAGCCCCTCTGTTTCAGCCCCTCTGTTTCTCGCCCTCTGTTTCAGCCCCTCTGGTTCGCGCTCTCTGTTTCTGCCCCTCTGTTTCAGCCACTCTGTTTCTCGCCCTCTGTTTCTGCCCCTCTGTTTCTCGCCCTCTGTTTCTGCCCCTCTGTTTCTCGCCCTTTGTTTCAGCCCCTCTGATACAGCCCCTCTGTTTCAGCCCCTCTGAATCAGCCCCTCTGATTCAGCCCCTCTGTTTCAGCCCCTCTTTTTCAGCCCCTCTGTTTCTCGCCCTCTGTTTCTGCCCCTCTGTTTCTCGCCCTCTGTTTCAGCCCCTCTGTTTCTCGCACTCTGTTACAGCCCCTCTGATTCAGCCCCTCTGTTTCAGCCCCTCTGAATCAGCCCCTCTGATTCAGCTCCTCTGTTTCTCGCCCTCTGTTTCAGCCCCTCTGTTTCTCGCCCTCTGTTTCAGACCCTCTGTTTCAGCCATTCTGTTTCAGTCCCTCTGTTTCTCGCCCTCTGTTTCTCCCACTCTGTTTCAACCCCTCTGTTTCTCGCCCTCTGTTTCAGCCCCTCTGTTTCTCGCCCTCTGTTCATCCCCTCTGTTTCAGCCCCTTTGTTTCAGCCCCTCTGTTTCTCGCCCTCTGATTCAGCCCCTTGTTTCAGCCCCTCTGTTTCTGCCCCTCTGTTTCTCGCCTTCTGTTTCAGCCTCTCTGTTTCTCACCATCTGTTTCAGCCCCTCTGTTTCAGCCCCTCTGTTTCAGCCCCCTGTTTCTCGACATCTGTTTCAGCCACTCTGTTTCAGCCCCTCTGTTTCAGCCCCTCTGTTTCAGACCTTCTGTTTCAGCCCCTCTGTTTCAGCCCCTCTGTTTCTCGCCCTCTGTTTCAGCCCCTCTGGTTCGCGCTCTCTGTTTCTGCCCCTCTGTTTCAGCCACTCTGTTTCTCGCCCTCTGTTTCTGCCCCTCTGTTTCTCGCCCTCTGTTTCTGCCCCTCTGTTTCTCGCCCTTTGTTTCAGCCCCTCTGATACAGCCCCTCTGTTTCAGCCCCTCTGAATCAGCCCCTCTGATTCAGCCCCTCTGTTTCAGCCCCTCTGTTTCAGTCCCTCTGTTTCTCGCACTCTGTTTCAGCCCCTCTCTTTCTCGCCCTCTGTTTCAGCCCCTCTGTTTCTCGCCCTCTGTTTCAGCCCCTCTAATTCAGCCCCTCTGTTTCTCGCCCTCTGGTTCAGCTCCTCTGTTTCTCGCCCTCTGTTTCAGCCCCTCTGTTTCAGCCCCTCTGTTTCAGCCCCTCTGTTTCTCGCCCTCTGTTTCAGCCCCTCTGTTTCTCGCCCTCTGTTTCAGCTCCTCTGTTTCTCGCCCTCTGTTTCAGCCCCTCTGATTCAGCCCCTCTGTTTCAGCCCCTCTGTTTCTCGCCCTCTGTATCAGCCCGTCTGTTTCAGCCCCTCTGTTTCAGCCCCTCTGTTGCAGCCCCTCTGTTTCTCGACCTCTGTTTCTCGCCCTCTGTTTCAGCCCCTCTGTTTCAGCCCTTCTGTTTCAGCCCCTCTGTTTCAGCCCCTCTGTTTCTCGCCCTCTGTTTCAGCCCCTCTGTTTCTCGCCCTCTGTTTCAGCCCCTCTGTTTCAGCCCCTCTGTTTCAGCCGCTCTGTTTCAGCTCCTCTGTTTCCCGCCCTTTGTTTCAGCCCCTCTGTTTCTCGCCCTCTGTTTCTGTCCCTCTGAGTTAGCCCCTCTGTTTCAGACCCTCTGTTTCAGACCCTCTGTTTCTCGCCCTCTGTTTCAGCCCCTCTGTTTCGCGCTCTCTGTTTCAGCCCCTCTGTTTCAGCCACTCTGTTTCTCGCCCTCTGTTTCTGCCCTTCTGTTTCTCGCCCTCTGTTTCAGCCCCTCTGTTCCTCGCCCTCTGTTTCAGCCCCTCTGATTCAGCCCCTCTGTTTCAGCCCCTCTGAATCAGCCCCTCTGATTCAGCTCCTCTGTTTCAGCCCCTCTGATTCAGCCCCTCTGATTCAGCCCCTCTGTTTCTCGTCCTCTGTTTCAGCCCCTCTGTTTCAGCCCCTCTGTTTCTCGCCCTCTGATTCAGCCCCACTGTTTCTCACCCTCTGTTTCAGCCCCTCTGTTTCTCGCCCTCTGTTTCAGCCCCTCTGTTTCAGCCCCTCTGTTTCAGCCCCTCTGTTTCTCGCCCTCTGTTTCAGCCCCTCTGTTTCTCTTCCTCTGTTTCAGCCCCTCTGTTTCTCGCCCTCTGTTTCAGCCGCTCTGTTTCAGCCCCTCTGTTTCGGCCCCTCTGTTTCTCGTCCTCTGTTTCAGCCCCTCTGTTTCAGCCCCTCTGTTTCTCGCCCTCTGTTTCAGCCCCTCTGTTTCTCGCCTTCTGTTTCAGCCCCTCTGATTCAGCCCCTCTGTTTCAGCCCCTCTGATTCAGCCCCTCTGTTTCAGCCCCTCTGTTTCAGCCCCTCTGTTTCATCCCCTCTGTTTCTCGCACTCAGTTTCTCACCCTCTGTTTCTAGCCCTCTGTTTCAGCCCCTCTCTTTTTAGCCCTGTGATTGAGCCACTCTGTTTCTGCCCCTCTGTTTCTCGCCGTCTGTTTCAGTCCGTCTGTTTCTAGCCTCTGTTTCAGCCTCTCTGATTCAGCCCCTCTGTTTCAGCCCCTCTGTTTCTCTCCCTCTGTTCCACCCCCTCTGTTTCAGCCCCTCTGTTTCAGCCACTCTGTTTCAGCCCCTCTGATTCAACCACACTCATTCAGCCCCTCCGATTCAGCCCCTCTGTTTCAGCCCCTCTGTTTCTCGGCCTCTGTTTCAGCCCCTCTGTTTTTCGCCCTCTTTTTCAGCCCCTCTGTTTCAGACCGTCTGTTTCAGCCACTCAGTTTCTCGCCCTCTGTTTCGGCCCCTCTGTTTCTCACCCTCTGTTTCAGCCCCTCTGATTCAGCCCCTCTGTTTCTCGCCCTCTGTATCAGCCCCTCTGTTTCAGCCCCTCTGTTTCAGCCCCTCTGTTTCAGCCCCTCTGTTTCTCGCCTTTTTTTCAGCCCCTCTGTTTCTCGCCCTCTGATTCAGCCCCTCAGTTTCAGCCCCTCTGTTTCAGCACCTCTAATTCAGCCCCTCTGATTCAGCCCCTCTGTTACTCGCCCTCTGTTTCAGCCCCTCTGTTTCTCACCCTCTGTTTCAGCCCCTCTGTTTCAGCCCCTCTAATTCAGCCCCTCTGATTCAGCCCCTCTGTTTCTCGCCCTCTGTTTCAGCCCCTCTGTTTCAGCCCTTCTGTTTCAGCCCCTCTGTTTCAGCCCCTCTGTTTCTCGCCCTCTGTTTCAGCCCCTCTGTTTCTCGCCCTCTGTTTCAGCCCCTCTGTTTCAGCCCCTCTGTTTCAGCCCCTCTGTTTCAGCCCCTCTGTTTCCCGCCCTCTATTTCAGCCCCTTTGTTTCTCGCCCTCTGTTTCTGTCCCTCTGAGTTAGCCCCTCTGTTTCAGCCCCTCTGTTTCAGACCCTCTGTTTCTCGCCCTCTGTTTCAGCCCCTCTGTTTCACGCTCTCTGTTTCAGCCCCTCTGTTTCAGCCACTCTGTTTCTCGCCCTCTGTTTCTGCCCTTCTGTTTCTCGCCCTCTGTTTCAGCCCCTCTGTTTCTCGCCCTCTGTTTCAGCCCCTCTGATTCAGCCCCTCTGTTTCAGCCCCTCTGAATCAGCCCCTCTGATTCAGCTCCTCTGTTTCAGCCCCTCTGTTTCAGCCCCTCTGTTTCAGCCCCTTTGTTTCTCGCCCTCTGTTTCAGCCCCTCGGTTTCTCGCCCTCTGTTTCACCCCCTCTGTTTCTCGCCCTCTGTTTCAGTCCCTGTGTTTCAGCCCCTCTGTTTCAGTCCCTCTGTTTCTCGCCCTCTGTTTCAGTCCCTCTGTTTCTTGCCCTCTGTTTCAGCCCCTCTGTTTCAGCCCCTCTGTTTCTCGCCCTCTGTTTCAGCCCCTCTGTTTCTCGCCCTCTGTTTCAGCCCCTCTGTTTCTCGCCCACCGTTTCAGCCTCTCTGTTTCTCACCCTCTATTTCAGCCCCTCTGTTTCAGCCCCTCTGTTTCAGCCCCTCTGTTTCAGCCCCTCCGTTTCTCGCCCTCTGTTTCTCGCACTGTGTTTCAGCCCCTCTGACTCAGCCCCTCTGTTTCAGCCCCTCTGATTCAGCCCCTCTGTTTCAGCCCCTCTATTTCAGCCCCTCTGTTTCAGCCCCTCTGTTTCAGCCCCTCTGTTTCTCGCCCTCTGTTTCAGCCCCTCTGTTTCTCGCCCGCTGTTTCAGCCCCTCTGTTTCTCGCCCTCTGTTTCAGCTCCTCTGATTCAGCCCCTTTGTTTCAGCCCCTCTTTTTCAGCCCCTCTGTTTCATCCCCTCTGTAACTCGCGCTCTGTTTCTCACCATCTGTTTCTCGCCATCTGTTTAAGCCTCTCTGTTTTTCGCCCTCTGTTTCAGCCCCTCTGTTTCTCGCCCTCTGTTTCAGGCTCTCTGTTTCAGCCCGTCTGTTTCAGACCCTCTGTTTCAGTCCCTCTGTTTCTCGCCCTCTCTTTCTCGCCCGCTGTTTCAGCCCGTTTGTTTCTCGCTCTCTGTTTCAGCCCTTCTGTGTCAGCCCCTCTGATTCAGCCCCTCTGATTCAGCCCCTCTGTTTCTCGCCCTCTGTTTGAGCCCCTCTGTTTTAGCCCCTCTGTTTCAGCGCCTCTGTTTCAGCCCCTCTGTTTCTCGCCCTTTGTTTCAGCCCCTCTGTTTCAGCCCCTCTGTTTCTCGCCCTCTGTTTCAGCCCCTCTGTTTCTCGCCCTCTGTTTCAGCCCCTCTGTGTCAGCCCCTCTGATTCTCGCCCTCTGTTTCAGCCGTTCTGTTTCTCGCCCTCGGTTTCAGCCCCTCTGTTTCCGCCCCTCTGTTTCTCGCCCTCTGTTTCAGCCCCTCTGTTTCTCGCCTTCTGTTTCAGCTGCTCTGATTCAGCCCCTCTGTTTCAGCCCCTCTGATTCAGCCCCTCTGTTTCAGCCCCTCTGTTTCAGCCCCTCTGTTTTTCGCCCTCTGTTTCAGCCCCTCTGTTTCAGCCCCTCTGTTTCTCGCCCTCTGTTTCTGCCCCTCTGTTTCTCGCCCTCTGTTTCAGCCCCTCTGTTTCTCGCCCTCTGTTTCAGCCCCTCTGATTCAGCCCCTCTGTTTCAGCCCCTCTGTTTCTCCCCCTCTGTTCCAGCCCCTCTGTTTGAGCCACTCTGTTTCAGCCCCTCTGTTTCAGCCCCTCTGTTTCAGCCCCACTGTTTCTCGGCCTCTGTTTCAGCCCCTCTGTTTTTCGCCCTCTTTTTCAGCACCTCTGTTTCAGCCCGTCTGATCAGCCCCTCTGTTTCTCACCCTATTTTTCAGCCCTTCTGATTCAGCCCCTCTGTTTCTCGCCCTCTGTTTCAGCCGCTCTGTTTCTTGCCCTCTGTTTCAGCCCCTCTGTTTCTCGCCCTCTGTTTCAGCCCCTCTGTTTCTCGCCCACTGTTTCAGCCCCACTGTTTCAGACCCTCTGTTTCAGCCCCTCTGTTTCAGCCCCTCTGTTTCAGCCCCTCTGTTTCTCGCCCTGTGTTTCAGCCTTTCTGTTTCAGCCCCTCTGTTTCTCGCCCTCCGTTTCTGCCCCTCTGTTTCTCGCCGTCTGTTTCAGCCCCTCTGTTTCTCGCCCTCTGTTTCAGCCCCTCTGTTTCAGCCCCTCTGTTTCTAGCCGTCTGTTTCTGCCCCTCTGTTTCTCGCCCTCTGTTTCAGCCCCTCTGTTTCTCGCCTTCTGTTTCAGGCCCTCTGATTCAGCCCCTCTGTTTCAGCCCCTCTGATTCAGCCCCTCTGTTTCAGCCCCTCTGTTTCAGCCCCTCTGTTTCAGCCCCTCTGTTTCTCGCCCTCTGTTTCTCACCCTCTGTTTCTCGCCCTCTGTTTCAGGCCCTCTGTTTCAGCCCCTCTGTTTCTCGCCCTGTGTTTCAGCCTTTCTGTTTCAGCCCCTCTGTTTCTCGCCCTCTGTTTCTGCCCCTCTGTCTCTCGCGCTCTGTTTCAGCCCCTCTGTTTCTCGCCCTCTGTTTCAGCCCCTCTGTTTCAGCCCCTCTGTTTCTAGCTCTCTGTTTCTGCCCCTCTGTTTCTCGCCCTCTGTTTCAGCCCCTCTGTTTCTCGCCCTCTGTTTCAGCCCCTCTGTTTCTCGCCCACCGTATCAGCCTCTCTGTTTCTCGCCCTCTGTTTCAGCCCCTCTGTTTCAGCCCCTCTGTTTCAGCCCCTCTGTTTCAGCCCCTCTGTTTCTCGCCCTCTGTTTCAGCCCCTCTGTTTCTCGCCCTCTGTTTCAGCCCCTCTGACTCAGCTCCTCTGTTTCAGCCCCTCTGATTCAGCCCCTCTGTTTCAGCCCCTCAATTTCAGCCCCTCAGTTTCAGCCCCTCTGTTTCAGCCCCTCTGTTTCTTGCCCTCTGTTTCAGCCCCTCTGTTTCTCGCCTGCTGTTTCAGCCCCTCTGTTTCTCACCCTCTGTTTCAGCTCCTCTGATTCAGCCCCTCTGTTTCAGCCCCTCTGATTCAGCCCCTCTGTTTCAGCCCCTCTGTTTCTCGCCCTCTGTTTCATCCCCTCTGTTTCTCGCGCTCTGTTTCTCACCATCTGTTTCTCGCCATCTGTTTCAGCTCCTCTGTTTTTCGCCCTCTGTTTCAGCCCCTCTGTTTCTCGCCCTCTGTTTCAGGCTCTCTGTTTCAGCCCGTCTGTTTCAGACCCTCTGTTTCAGCCCCTCTGTTTCTCGCCCTCTCTTTCTCGCCCGCTGTTTCAGCCCGTTTGTTTCTCGCCCTCTGTTTCAGCCCCTCTGTTTCAGCCCCTCTGATTCAGCCCCTCTGATTCAGCCCCTCTTTTTCTCCCCCTCTGTTTCAGCCCCTCTGTTTTAGCCCCTCTGTTTCAGCGCCTCTGTTTCAGACCCTCTGTTTCTCGCCCTCTGTTTCAGCCCCTCTGTTTCAGCCCCTCTGTTTCTCGCCCTCTGTTTCAGCCCCTCTGTTTCTCGCCCTCTGTTTCAGCCCCTCTGTTTCAGCCCCTCTGTTTCTCGCCCTCGGTTTCAGACCCTCTGTTTCAGCCCCTCTGTTTCTCGCCCTCTGTTTCAGACCCTCTGTTTCTCGCCTTCTGTTTCAGCCCCTCTGATTCAGCCCCTCTGTTTCAGCCCCTCTGTTTCTGTCCCTCTGAGTTAGCCCCTCTGTTTCAGCCCCTCTGTTTCAGCCCCTCTGTTTCTCGCCCTCTGTTTCAGCCCCTCTGTTTCTCGCCCTCTGTTTCAGCCCCTCTGTTTCAGCCCCTCTGTTTCAGCCCCTCTGTTTCAGCCCCTCTGTTTCCCGCCCTCTATTTCAGCCCCTTTGTTTCTCGCCCTCTGTTTCTGTCCCTCTGAGTTAGCCCCTCTGTTTCAGCCCCTCTGTTTCAGACCCTCTGTTTCTCGCCCTCTGTTTCAGCCCCTCTGTTTCGCGCTCTCTGTTTCAGCCCCTCTGTTTCAGCCACTCTGTTTCTCGCCCTCTGTTTCTGCCCTTCTGTTTCTCGCCCTCTGTTTCAGCCCCTCTGTTTCTCGCCCTCTGTTTCAGCCCCTCTGATTCAGCCCCTCTGTTTCAGCCCCTCTGAATCAGCCCCTCTGATTCAGCTCCTCTGTTTCAGCCCCTCTGTTTCAGCCCCTCTGTTTCAGCCCCTTTGTTTCTCGCCCTCTGTTTCAGCCCCTCGGTTTCTCGCCCTCTGTTTCACCCCCTCTGTTTCTCGCCCTCTGTTTCAGTCCCTGTGTTTCAGCCCCTCTGTTTCAGTCCCTCTGTTTCTCGCCCTCTGTTTCAGTCCCTCTGTTTCTTGCCCTCTGTTTCAGCCCCTCTGTTTCAGCCCCTCTGTTTCTCGCCCTCTGTTTCAGCCCCTCTGTTTCTCGCCCTCTGTTTCAGCCCCTCTGTTTCTCGCCCACCGTTTCAGCCTCTCTGTTTCTCACCCTCTATTTCAGCCCCTCTGTTTCAGTCCCTCTGTTTCAGCCCCTCTGTTTCAGCCCCTCCGTTTCTCGCCCTCTGTTTCTCGCACTGTGTTTCAGCCCCTCTGACTCAGCCCCTCTGTTTCAGCCCCTCTGATTCAGCCCCTCTGTTTCAGCCCCTCTATTTCAGCCCCTCTGTTTCAGCCCCTCTGTTTCAGCCCCTCTGTTTCTCGCCCTCTGTTTCAGCCCCTCTGTTTCTCGCCCGCTGTTTCAGCCCCTCTGTTTCTCGCCCTCTGTTTCAGCTCCTCTGATTCAGCCCCTTTGTTTCAGCCCCTCTTTTTCAGCCCCTCTGTTTCATCCCCTCTGTAACTCGCGCTCTGTTTCTCACCATCTGTTTCTCGCCATCTGTTTAAGCCTCTCTGTTTTTCGCCCTCTGTTTCAGCCCCTCTGTTTCTCGCCCTCTGTTTCAGGCTCTCTGTTTCAGCCCGTCTGTTTCAGACCCTCTGTTTCAGTCCCTCTGTTTCTCGCCCTCTCTTTCTCGCCCGCTGTTTCAGCCCGTTTGTTTCTCGCCCTCTGTTTCAGCCCTTCTGTGTCAGCCCCTCTGATTCAGCCCCTCTGATTCAGCCCCTCTGTTTCTCGCCCTCTGTTTGAGCCCCTCTGTTTTAGCCCCTCTGTTTCAGCGCCTCTGTTTCAGCCCCTCTGTTTCTCGCCCTTTGTTTCAGCCCCTCTGTTTCAGCCCCTCTGTTTCTCGCCCTCTGTTTCAGCCCCTCTGTTTCTCGCCCTCTGTTTCAGCCCCTCTGTGTCAGCCCCTCTGATTCTCGCCCTCTGTTTCAGCCGTTCTGTTTCTCGCCCTCGGTTTCAGCCCCTCTGTTTCCGCCCCTCTGTTTCTCGCCCTCTGTTTCAGCCCCTCTGTTTCTCGCCTTCTGTTTCAGCTGCTCTGATTCAGCCCCTCTGTTTCAGCCCCTCTGATTCAGCCCCTCTGTTTCAGCCCCTCTGTTTCAGCCCCTCTGTTTTTCGCCCTCTGTTTCAGCCCCTCTGTTTCAGCCCCTCTGTTTCTCGCCCTCTGTTTCTGCCCCTCTGTTTCTCGCCCTCTGTTTCAGCCCCTCTGTTTCTCGCCCTCTGTTTCAGCCCCTCTGATTCAGCCCCTCTGTTTCAGCCCCTCTGTTTCTCCCCCTCTGTTCCAGCCCCTCTGTTTGAGCCACTCTGTTTCAGCCCCTCTGTTTCAGCCCCTCTGTTTCAGCCCCTCTGTTTCTCGGCCTCTGTTTCAGCCCCTCTGTTTTTCGCCCTCTTTTTCAGCACCTCTGTTTCAGCCCGTCTGATCAGCCCCTCTGTTTCTCACCCTCTTTTTCAGCCCTTCTGATTCAGCCCCTCTGTTTCTCGCCCTCTGTTTCAGCCGCTCTGTTTCTTGCCCTCTGTTTCAGCCCCTCTGTTTCTCGCCCTCTGTTTCAGCCCCTCTGTTTCTCGCCCACTGTTTCAGACCCTCTGTTTCAGCCCCTCTGTTTCAGCCCCTCTGTTTCAGCCCCTCTGTTTCTCGCCCTGTGTTTCAGCCTTTCTGTTTCAGCCCCTCTGTTTCTCGCCCTCCGTTTCTGCCCCTCTGTTTCTCGCCGTCTGTTTCAGCCCCTCTGTTTCTCGCCCTCTGTTTCAGCCCCTCTGTTTCAGCCCCTCTGTTTCTAGCCGTCTGTTTCTGCCCCTCTGTTTCTCGCCCTCTGTTTCAGCCCCTCTGTTTCTCGCCTTCTGTTTCAGGCCCTCTGATTCAGCCCCTCTGTTTCAGCCCCTCTGATTCAGCCCCTCTGTTTCAGCCCCTCTGTTTCAGCCCCTCTGTTTCAGCCCCTCTGTTTCTCGCCCTCTGTTTCTCACCCTCTGTTTCTCGCCCTCTGTTTCAGGCCCTCTGTTTCAGCCCCTCTGTTTCTCGCCCTGTGTTTCAGCCTTTCTGTTTCAGCCCCTCTGTTTCTCGCCCTCTGTTTCTGCCCCTCTGTCTCTCGCGCTCTGTTTCAGCCCCTCTGTTTCTCGCCCTCTGTTTCAGCCCCTCTGTTTCAGCCCCTCTGTTTCTAGCCCTCTGTTTCTGCCCCTCTGTTTCTCGCCCTCTGTTTCAGCCCCTCTGTTTCTCGCCCTCTGTTTCAGCCCCTCTGTTTCTCGCCCACCGTATCAGCCTCTCTGTTTCTCGCCCTCTGTTTCAGCCCCTCTGTTTCAGCCCCTCTGTTTCAGCCCCTCTGTTTCAGCCCCTCTGTTTCTCGCCCTCTGTTTCAGCCCCTCTGTTTCTCGCCCTCTGTTTCAGCCCCTCTGACTCAGCTCCTCTGTTTCAGCCCCTCTGATTCAGCCCCTCTGTTTCAGCCCCTCAATTTCAGCCCCTCAGTTTCAGCCCCTCTGTTTCAGCCCCTCTGTTTCTTGCCCTCTGTTTCAGCCCCTCTGTTTCTCGCCTGCTGTTTCAGCCCCTCTGTTTCTCACCCTCTGTTTCAGCTCCTCTGATTCAGCCCCTCTGTTTCAGCCCCTCTGATTCAGCCCCTCTGTTTCAGCCCCTCTGTTTCTCGCCCTCTGTTTCATCCCCTCTGTTTCTCGCGCTCTGTTTCTCACCATCTGTTTCTCGCCATCTGTTTCAGCTCCTCTGTTTTTCGCCCTCTGTTTCAGCCCCTCTGTTTCTCGCCCTCTGTTTCAGGCTCTCTGTTTCAGCCCGTCTGTTTCAGACCCTCTGTTTCAGCCCCTCTGTTTCTCGCCCTCTCTTTCTCGCCCGCTGTTTCAGCCCGTTTGTTTCTCGCCCTCTGTTTCAGCCCCTCTGTTTCAGCCCCTCTGATTCAGCCCCTCTGATTCAGCCCCTCTTTTTCTCCCCCTCTGTTTCAGCCCCTCTGTTTTAGCCCCTCTGTTTCAGCGCCTCTGTTTCAGACCCTCTGTTTCTCGCCCTCTGTTTCAGCCCCTCTGTTTCAGCCCCTCTGTTTCTCGCCCTCTGTTTCAGCCCCTCTGTTTCGCGACCTCTGTTTCAGCCCCTCTGTTTCAGCCCCTCTGTTTCTCGCCCTCGGTTTCAGACCCTCTGTTTCAGCCCCTCTGTTTCTCGCCCTCTGTTTCAGACCCTCTGTTTCTCGCCTTCTGTTTCAGCCCCTCTGATTCAGCCCCTCTGTTTCAGCCCCTCTGTTTCTCGCCCACCGTTTCAGCCTCTCTGTTTCTCACCCTCTATTTCAGCCCCTCTGTTTCAGTCCCTCTGTTTCAGCCCCTCTGTTTCAGCCCCTCCGTTTCTCGCCCTCTGTTTCTCGCACTGTGTTTCAGCCCCTCTGACTCAGCCCCTCTGTTTCAGCCCCTCTGATTCAGCCCCTCTGTTTCAGCCCCTCTATTTCAGCCCCTCTGTTTCAGCCCCTCTGTTTCAGCCCCTCTGTTTCTCGCCCTCTGTTTCAGCCCCTCTGTTTCTCGCCCGCTGTTTCAGCCCCTCTGTTTCTCGCCCTCTGTTTCAGCTCCTCTGATTCAGCCCCTTTGTTTCAGCCCCTCTTTTTCAGCCCCTCTGTTTCATCCCCTCTGTAACTCGCGCTCTGTTTCTCACCATCTGTTTCTCGCCATCTGTTTAAGCCTCTCTGTTTTTCGCCCTCTGTTTCAGCCCCTCTGTTTCTCGCCCTCTGTTTCAGGCTCTCTGTTTCAGCCCGTCTGTTTCAGACCCTCTGTTTCAGTCCCTCTGTTTCTCGCCCTCTCTTTCTCGCCCGCTGTTTCAGCCCGTTTGTTTCTCGCCCTCTGTTTCAGCCCTTCTGTGTCAGCCCCTCTGATTCAGCCCCTCTGATTCAGCCCCTCTGTTTCTCGCCCTCTGTTTGAGCCCCTCTGTTTTAGCCCCTCTGTTTCAGCGCCTCTGTTTCAGCCCCTCTGTTTCTCGCCCTTTGTTTCAGCCCCTCTGTTTCAGCCCCTCTGTTTCTCGCCCTCTGTTTCAGCCCCTCTGTTTCTCGCCCTCTGTTTCAGCCCCTCTGTGTCAGCCCCTCTGATTCTCGCCCTCTGTTTCAGCCGTTCTGTTTCTCGCCCTCGGTTTCAGCCCCTCTGTTTCCGCCCCTCTGTTTCTCGCCCTCTGTTTCAGCCCCTCTGTTTCTCGCCTTCTGTTTCAGCTGCTCTGATTCAGCCCCTCTGTTTCAGCCCCTCTGATTCAGCCCCTCTGTTTCAGCCCCTCTGTTTCAGCCCCTCTGTTTTTCGCCCTCTGTTTCAGCCCCTCTGTTTCAGCCCCTCTGTTTCTCGCCCTCTGTTTCTGCCCCTCTGTTTCTCGCCCTCTGTTTCAGCCCCTCTGTTTCTCGCCCTCTGTTTCAGCCCCTCTGATTCAGCCCCTCTGTTTCAGCCCCTCTGTTTCTCCCCCTCTGTTCCAGCCCCTCTGTTTGAGCCACTCTGTTTCAGCCCCTCTGTTTCAGCCCCTCTGTTTCAGCCCCTCTGTTTCTCGGCCTCTGTTTCAGCCCCTCTGTTTTTCGCCCTCTTTTTCAGCACCTCTGTTTCAGCCCGTCTGATCAGCCCCTCTGTTTCTCACCCTCTTTTTCAGCCCTTCTGATTCAGCCCCTCTGTTTCTCGCCCTCTGTTTCAGCCGCTCTGTTTCTTGCCCTCTGTTTCAGCCCCTCTGTTTCTCGCCCTCTGTTTCAGCCCCTCTGTTTCTCGCCCACTGTTTCAGACCCTCTGTTTCAGCCCCTCTGTTTCAGCCCCTCTGTTTCAGCCCCTCTGTTTCTCGCCCTGTGTTTCAGCCTTTCTGTTTCAGCCCCTCTGTTTCTCGCCCTCCGTTTCTGCCCCTCTGTTTCTCGCCGTCTGTTTCAGCCCCTCTGTTTCTCGCCCTCTGTTTCAGCCCCTCTGTTTCAGCCCCTCTGTTTCTAGCCGTCTGTTTCTGCCCCTCTGTTTCTCGCCCTCTGTTTCAGCCCCTCTGTTTCTCGCCTTCTGTTTCAGGCCCTCTGATTCAGCCCCTCTGTTTCAGCCCCTCTGATTCAGCCCCTCTGTTTCAGCCCCTCTGTTTCAGCCCCTCTGTTTCAGCCCCTCTGTTTCTCGCCCTCTGTTTCTCACCCTCTGTTTCTCGCCCTCTGTTTCAGGCCCTCTGTTTCAGCCCCTCTGTTTCTCGCCCTGTGTTTCAGCCTTTCTGTTTCAGCCCCTCTGTTTCTCGCCCTCTGTTTCTGCCCCTCTGTCTCTCGCGCTCTGTTTCAGCCCCTCTGTTTCTCGCCCTCTGTTTCAGCCCCTCTGTTTCAGCCCCTCTGTTTCTAGCCCTCTGTTTCTGCCCCTCTGTTTCTCGCCCTCTGTTTCAGCCCCTCTGTTTCTCGCCCTCTGTTTCAGCCCCTCTGTTTCTCGCCCACCGTATCAGCCTCTCTGTTTCTCGCCCTCTGTTTCAGCCCCTCTGTTTCAGCCCCTCTGTTTCAGCCCCTCTGTTTCAGCCCCTCTGTTTCTCGCCCTCTGTTTCAGCCCCTCTGTTTCTCGCCCTCTGTTTCAGCCCCTCTGACTCAGCTCCTCTGTTTCAGCCCCTCTGATTCAGCCCCTCTGTTTCAGCCCCTCAATTTCAGCCCCTCAGTTTCAGCCCCTCTGTTTCAGCCCCTCTGTTTCTTGCCCTCTGTTTCAGCCCCTCTGTTTCTCGCCTGCTGTTTCAGCCCCTCTGTTTCTCACCCTCTGTTTCAGCTCCTCTGATTCAGCCCCTCTGTTTCAGCCCCTCTGATTCAGCCCCTCTGTTTCAGCCCCTCTGTTTCTCGCCCTCTGTTTCATCCCCTCTGTTTCTCGCGCTCTGTTTCTCACCATCTGTTTCTCGCCATCTGTTTCAGCTCCTCTGTTTTTCGCCCTCTGTTTCAGCCCCTCTGTTTCTCGCCCTCTGTTTCAGGCTCTCTGTTTCAGCCCGTCTGTTTCAGACCCTCTGTTTCAGCCCCTCTGTTTCTCGCCCTCTCTTTCTCGCCCGCTGTTTCAGCCCGTTTGTTTCTCGCCCTCTGTTTCAGCCCCTCTGTTTCAGCCCCTCTGATTCAGCCCCTCTGATTCAGCCCCTCTTTTTCTCCCCCTCTGTTTCAGCCCCTCTGTTTTAGCCCCTCTGTTTCAGCGCCTCTGTTTCAGACCCTCTGTTTCTCGCCCTCTGTTTCAGCCCCTCTGTTTCAGCCCCTCTGTTTCTCGCCCTCTGTTTCAGCCCCTCTGTTTCGCGACCTCTGTTTCAGCCCCTCTGTTTCAGCCCCTCTGTTTCTCGCCCTCGGTTTCAGACCCTCTGTTTCAGCCCCTCTGTTTCTCGCCCTCTGTTTCAGACCCTCTGTTTCTCGCCTTCTGTTTCAGCCCCTCTGATTCAGCCCCTCTGTTTCAGCCCCTCTGATTCAGCCCCTCTGTTTCAGCCCCTCTGTTTCAGCCCCTCTGTTTCATCCGCTCTGTTTCTCGCCCTCTGTTTCTCGCCCTCTGTTTCAGCCCCTCTGTTTGTCGGCCTCTGTTTCAGCCCCTCTGTTTCAGCCCCTCTGTTTCTCGCCCTCTGTTTCTGCCCCTCTGTTTCTCGCCCTCTGTTTCAGCCCCTCTGTTTCTCGCCTTCTGTTTCAGTCCCTCTGATTCAGCGCCTCTGTTTCAGCCCCTCTGTTTCTCCCCCTCTTTTCCAGCCCCTCTGTTTCAGCCCCTCTGTTTCAGCCACTCTGTTTCAGCCCCTCTGTTTCAGCCCCTCTGTTTCAGCCCATCTGTTTCTCGGCCTCTGTTTCAGCCCCTCTGTTTTTCGCCCTCTTTTTCAGCACCTCTGTTTCAGCCCGTCTGTTTCAGCCACTCTGTTTCTCGCCCTCTGTTTCAGCCCCTCTGTTTCTCACCCTCTTTTTCAGCCCCTCTGATTCAGCCCCTCTGTTTCTCGCGCTCTGTTTCAGCCGCTCTGTTTTTCGCCCTCTGTTTCAGCCCCTCTGTTTCTCGCCCTCTGTTTCAGCCCCTCTGTTTCTCGCCCACTGTTTCAGCCCCACTGTTTCAGACCCACTGTTTCAGCCCCTCTGTTTCAGCCCCTCTTTTTCAGCCCCTCTGTTTCTCGCCCTGTGTTTCAGCCTTTCTGTTTCAGCCCCTCTGTTTCTCGCCCTCCGTTTCTGCCCCTCTGTTTCTCGCCCTCTCTTTCAGCCCCTCTGTTTCTCGCCCTCTGTTTCAGCCCCTCTGTTTCAGCCCCTCTGTTTCTAGCCCTCTGTTTCTGCCCCTCTGATTCAGCCCCTCTGTTTCAGCCCCTCTGATTCAGCCCCTCCGTTTCTGCCCCTCTGTTTCAGCCCCTCTGTTTCTCGCCCACTGTTTCAGCCCCACTGTTTCAGACCCACTGTTTCAGCCCCTCTATTTCTCGCCCTCTGTTTCAGCCCCTCTGTTTCTCGCCCTCTGTTTCAGCCCCTCTGATACAGCCCCTCTGTTTCAGCCCCTCTGAATCAGCCCCTCTGATTCAGCCACTCTGTTTCAGCCCCTCTGTTTCAGCCCCTCTGTTTCTCGCACTCTGTTTCAGCCCCTCTGTTTCTCGCCCTCTGTTTCAGCCCCTATAAATCAGCCCCTCTGTTTCTCACCCTCTGTTTCAGCTCCTCTGTTTCTCGCCCTGTGTTTCAGCCCCTCTGTTTCAGCCCCACTGTTTCAGCCCCACTGTTTCTCGCCCTCTGTTTCAGCCCCTCTGTTTCTCGCCCTCTGTTTCAGCCCCTCTGTTTCTCGCCCTCTGTTTCAGCCCCTCTGATTCAGCCCCTCTGTTACAGCCCCTCTATTTCTCGCCATCTGTTTCAGCCCCTCTGTTTCAGCCCCTTTGTTTCAGCCCCTCTGTTTCTCGCCCTCTGTTTCAGCCCCTCTGTTTCTCACCCTCTGTTTCAGCACCTCTGTTCCTCGCCCCCTGTTATAGACCCTCTGTTTCTCGCCCTCTGTATCAACCCCTCTCTTTCAGCCCCTCTGTTTCAGCCCCTCTGTTGCAGCCCCTCTGTTTCTCGACCTCTGTTTCTCGCCCTCTGTTTCAGCCCCTCTGTTTCTCGCCCTCTGTTTCAGCCCCTCTGTTTCGTTCCCTCTGTTTCAGCCCTTCTGTTTCAGCCCCTCTGTTTCAGTCCCTCTGTTTCTCGCCCTCTGTTTCAGCCCCTCTGTTTCAGCCCTTCTGTTTCAGCCCCTCTGTTTCAGTCCCTCTGTTTCTCGCCCTCTGTTTCAGCCCCTCTGTTTCTCGCCCTCTGTTTCAGCCCCTCTGATTCAGCCCCTCTGTTTCTCGCCCTCTATTTCAGCCCCTCTGATTCAGCCCCTATGTTTCTCGCCCTCTGTTTCAGCTCCTCTGTTTCTAGCCCTCATTTTCAGCCCCTCTGTTTCAGCCCCTCTGTTTCAGCCCCTCTGTTTCTCGCCCTCTGTTTCAGCCCCTCTGTTTCTCGCCCTCTGTTTCAGTCCCTCTATTTCTCACCCTCTGTTTCAGCCCCTCTGTTTCAGCCCCTCTGTTTCAGCCCCACTGTTTCTCGCCCTCTGTTTCAGCCCCTCTGTTTCTCGCCCTCTGTTTCAGCCCCTCTGATTCAGCCCCTCTGTTACAGCCCCTCTGTTTCTCGCCCTCTGTTTCAGCCCCTCTGTTTCAGCCCCTTTGTTTCAGCCCCTCTGTTTCTCGCCCTCTGCTTCAGCCCCTCTGTTTCTCGCCCTCTGTTTCAGCCCCTCTGTTCCTCGCCCTCTGTTATAGACCCTCTGTTTCTCGCCCTCTGTATCAGCCCCTCTCTTTCAGCCCCTCTGTTTCAGCCCCTCTGTTGCAGCCCCTCTGTTTCTCGACCTCTGTTTCTCGCCCTCTGTTTCAGCCCCTCTGTTTCTCGCCCTCTGTTTCAGCCCCTCTGTTTCAGCCCCTCTGATTCAGCCCCTCTGATACAGCCCCTCTGTTTCTCGCCCTCTGTTTCAGCCCCTCTGTTTCAGCCCTTCTGTTTCAGCCCCTCTGTTTCAGTCCCTCTGTTTCTCGCCCTCTGTTTCAGCCCTTCTGTTTCAGCCCCTCTGTTTCAGTACCTCTGTTTCTCGCCCTCTGTTTCAGTCCCTCTGTTTCTCGCCCTCTGTTTCAGCCCCTCTGTTTCTCGCCCTCTGTTTCAGTCCCTCTGATTCATCCCCTCTGTTTCTCGCCCTCTGTTTCAGCCCCTCTGATTCAGCCCCTCTGTTTCTCGTCCTCTGTTTCAGCTCTTCTGTTTCTAGCCCTCTGTTTCAGCAGCTCTGTTTCAGCCCCTCTGTTCCAGCCCCTCTGTTTCTCGCCCTCTGTTTCAGCCCCTCTGTTTCTCGCCCTCTGTTTCAGTCCCTCTATTTCTCGCCCTCAGTTTCAGCCCCTCAGTTTCAGCCCCTCTGTTTCAGCCCCTCTGTTTCTCGCCCTCTGTTTCAGCCCCTCTGTTTCTCGCCCTCTGTTTCAGACCCTCTGTTTCAGCCATTCTGTTTCAGTCCCTCTGTTTCTCGCCCTCTGTTTCTCCCACTCTGTTTCAACCCCTCTGTTTCTCGCCCTCTGTTTCAGCCCCTCTGTTTCTCGCCCTCTGTTCATCCCCTCTGTTTCAGCCCCTTTGTTTCAGCCCCTCTGTTTCTCGCCCTCTGATTCAGCCCCTTGTTTCAGCCCCTCTGTTTCTGCCCCTCTGTTTCTCGCCTTCTGTTTCAGCCTCTCTGTTTCTCACCCTCTGTTTCAGCCCCTCTGTTTCAGCCCCTCTGTTTCAGCCCCCTGTTTCTCGACATCTGTTTCAGCCACTCTGTTTCAGCCCCTCTGTTTCTCGCCCTCTGTTTCAGCCCCTCTGATTCAGCCCCTCTGTTTCAGCCCCTCTGTTTCAGACCTTCTGTTTCAGCCCCTCTGTTTCAGCCCCTCTGTTTCTCGCCCTCTGTTTCAGCCCCTCTGGTTCGCGCTCTCTGTTTCTGCCCCTCTGTTTCAGCCACTCTGTTTCTCGCCCTCTGTTTCTGCCCCTCTGTTTCTCGCCCTCTGTTTCTGCCCCTCTGTTTCTCGCCCTTTGTTTCAGCCCCTCTGATACAGCCCCTCTGTTTCAGCCCCTCTGAATCAGCCCCTCTGATTCAGCCCCTCTGTTTCAGCCCCTCTGTTTCAGTCCCTCTGTTTCTCGCACTCTGTTTCAGCCCCTCTCTTTCTCGCCCTCTGTTTCAGCCCCTCTGTTTCTCGCCCTCTGTTTCAGCCCCTCTAATTCAGCCCCTCTGTTTCTCGCCCTCTGGTTCAGCTCCTCTGTTTCTCGCCCTCTGTTTCAGCCCCTCTGTTTCAGCCCCTCTGTTTCAGCCCCTCTGTTTCTCGCCCTCTGTTTCAGCCCCTCTGTTTCTCGCCCTCTGTTTCAGCTCCTCTGTTTCTCGCCCTCTGTTTCAGCCCCTCTGATTCAGCCCCTCTGTTTCAGCCCCTCTGTTTCTCGCCCTCTGTATCAGCCCGTCTGTTTCAGCCCCTCTGTTTCAGCCCCTCTGTTGCAGCCCCTCTGTTTCTCGACCTCTGTTTCTCGCCCTCTGTTTCAGCCCCTCTGTTTCAGCCCTTCTGTTTCAGCCCCTCTGTTTCAGCCCCTCTGTTTCTCGCCCTCTGTTTCAGCCCCTCTGTTTCTCGCCCTCTGTTTCAGCCCCTCTGTTTCAGCCCCTCTGTTTCAGCCCCTCTGTTTCAGCTCCTCTGTTTCCCGCCCTCTGTTTCAGCCCCTCTGTTTCTCGCCCTCTGTTTCTGTCCCTCTGAGTTAGCCCCTCTGTTTCAGACCCTCTGTTTCAGACCCTCTGTTTCTCGCCCTCTGTTTCAGCCCCTCTGTTTCGCGCTCTCTGTTTCAGCCCCTCTGTTTCAGCCACTCTGTTTCTCGCCCTCTGTTTCTGCCCTTCTGTTTCTCGCCCTCTGTTTCAGCCCCTCTGTTCCTCGCCCTCTGTTTCAGCCCCTCTGATTCAGCCCCTCTGTTTCAGCCCCTCTGAATCAGCCCCTCTGATTCAGCTCCTCTGTTTCAGCCCCTCTGTTTCAGCCCCTCTGATTCAGCCCCTCTGATTCAGCCCCTCTGTTTCTCGTCCTCTGTTTCAGCCCCTCTGTTTCAGCCCCTCTGTTTCTCGCCCTCTGATTCAGCCCCACTGTTTCTCACCCTCTGTTTCAGCCCCTCTGTTTCTCGCCCTCTGTTTCAGCCCCTCTGTTTCAGCCCCTCTGTTTCAGCCCCTCTGTTTCTCGCCCTCTGTTTCAGCCCCTCTGTTTCTCTTCCTCTGTTTCAGCCCCTCTGTTTCTCGCCCTCTGTTTCAGCCGCTCTGTTTCAGCCCCTCTGTTTCGGCCCCTCTGTTTCTCGCCCTCTGTTTCAGCCCCTCTGTTTCAGCCCCTCTGTTTCTCGCCCTCTGTTTCAGCCCCTCTGTTTCTCGCCTTCTGTTTCAGCCCCTCTGATTCAGCCCCTCTGTTTCAGCCCCTCTGATTCAGCCCCTCTGTTTCAGCCCCTCTGTTTCAGCCCCTCTGTTTCATCCCCTCTGTTTCTCGCACTCAGTTTCTCACCCTCTGTTTCTAGCCCTCTGTTTCAGCCCCTCTCTTTTTAGCCCTGTGATTGAGCCACTCTGTTTCTGCCCCTCTGTTTCTCGCCGTCTGTTTCAGTCCGTCTGTTTCTAGCCTCTGTTTCAGCCTCTCTGATTCAGCCCCTCTGTTTCAGCCCCTCTGTTTCTCTCCCTCTGTTCCACCCCCTCTGTTTCAGCCCCTCTGTTTCAGCCACTCTGTTTCAGCCCCTCTGATTCAACCACACTCATTCAGCCCCTCCGATTCAGCCCCTCTGTTTCAGCCCCTCTGTTTCTCGCCCTCTGTTTCAGCCCCTCTGTTTTTCGCCCTCTTTTTCAGCCCCTCTGTTTCAGACCGTCTGTTTCAGCCACTCAGTTTCTCGCCCTCTGTTTCAGCCCCTCTGTTTCTCACCCTCTGTTTCAGCCCCTCTGATTCAGCCCCTCTGTTTCTCGCCCTCTGTATCAGCCCCTCTGTTTCAGCCCCTCTGTTTCAGCCCCTCTGTTTCAGCCCCTCTGTTTCTCGCCTTTTTTTCAGCCCCTCTGTTTCTCGCCCTCTGATTCAGCCCCTCAGTTTCAGCCCCTCTGTTTCAGCACCTCTAATTCAGCCCCTCTGATTCAGCCCCTCTGTTACTCGCCCTCTGTTTCAGCCCCTCTGTTTCTCACCCTCTGTTTCAGCCCCTCTGTTTCAGCCCCTCTAATTCAGCCCCTCTGATTCAGCCCCTCTGTTTCTCGCCCTCTGTTTCAGCCCCTCTGTTTCAGCCCTTCTGTTTCAGCCCCTCTGTTTCAGCCCCTCTGTTTCTCGCCCTCTGTTTCAGCCCCTCTGTTTCTCGCCCTCTGTTTCAGCCCCTCTGTTTCAGCCCCTCTGTTTCAGCCCCTCTGTTTCAGCCCCTCTGTTTCCCGCCCTCTATTTCAGCCCCTTTGTTTCTCGCCCTCTGTTTCTGTCCCTCTGAGTTAGCCCCTCTGTTTCAGCCCCTCTGTTTCAGACCCTCTGTTTCTCGCCCTCTGTTTCAGCCCCTCTGTTTCGCGCTCTCTGTTTCAGCCCCTCTGTTTCAGCCACTCTGTTTCTCGCCCTCTGTTTCTGCCCTTCTGTTTCTCGCCCTCTGTTTCAGCCCCTCTGTTTCTCGCCCTCTGTTTCAGCCCCTCTGATTCAGCCCCTCTGTTTCAGCCCCTCTGAATCAGCCCCTCTGATTCAGCTCCTCTGTTTCAGCCCCTCTGTTTCAGCCCCTCTGTTTCAGCCCCTTTGTTTCTCGCCCTCTGTTTCAGCCCCTCGGTTTCTCGCCCTCTGTTTCACCCCCTCTGTTTCTCGCCCTCTGTTTCAGTCCCTGTGTTTCAGCCCCTCTGTTTCAGTCCCTCTGTTTCTCGCCCTCTGTTTCAGTCCCTCTGTTTCTTGCCCTCTGTTTCAGCCCCTCTGTTTCAGCCCCTCTGTTTCTCGCCCTCTGTTTCAGCCCCTCTGTTTCTCGCCCTCTGTTTCAGCCCCTCTGTTTCTCGCCCACCGTTTCAGCCTCTCTGTTTCTCACCCTCTATTTCAGCCCCTCTGTTTCAGCCCCTCTGTTTCAGCCCCTCTGTTTCAGCCCCTCCGTTTCTCGCCCTCTGTTTCTCGCACTGTGTTTCAGCCCCTCTGACTCAGCCCCTCTGTTTCAGCCCCTCTGATTCAGCCCCTCTGTTTCAGCCCCTCTATTTCAGCCCCTCTGTTTCAGCCCCTCTGTTTCAGCCCCTCTGTTTCTCGCCCTCTGTTTCAGCCCCTCTGTTTCTCGCCCGCTGTTTCAGCCCCTCTGTTTCTCGCCCTCTGTTTCAGCTCCTCTGATTCAGCCCCTTTGTTTCAGCCCCTCTTTTTCAGCCCCTCTGTTTCATCCCCTCTGTAACTCGCGCTCTGTTTCTCACCATCTGTTTCTCGCCATCTGTTTAAGCCTCTCTGTTTTTCGCCCTCTGTTTCAGCCCCTCTGTTTCTCGCCCTCTGTTTCAGGCTCTCTGTTTCAGCCCGTCTGTTTCAGACCCTCTGTTTCAGTCCCTCTGTTTCTCGCCCTCTCTTTCTCGCCCGCTGTTTCAGCCCGTTTGTTTCTCGCCCTCTGTTTCAGCCCTTCTGTGTCAGCCCCTCTGATTCAGCCCCTCTGATTCAGCCCCTCTGTTTCTCGCCCTCTGTTTGAGCCCCTCTGTTTTAGCCCCTCTGTTTCAGCGCCTCTGTTTCAGCCCCTCTGTTTCTCGCCCTTTGTTTCAGCCCCTCTGTTTCAGCCCCTCTGTTTCTCGCCCTCTGTTTCAGCCCCTCTGTTTCTCGCCCTCTGTTTCAGCCCCTCTGTGTCAGCCCCTCTGATTCTCGCCCTCTGTTTCAGCCGTTCTGTTTCTCGCCCTCGGTTTCAGCCCCTCTGTTTCCGCCCCTCTGTTTCTCGCCCTCTGTTTCAGCCCCTCTGTTTCTCGCCTTCTGTTTCAGCTGCTCTGATTCAGCCCCTCTGTTTCAGCCCCTCTGATTCAGCCCCTCTGTTTCAGCCCCTCTGTTTCAGCCCCTCTGTTTTTCGCCCTCTGTTTCAGCCCCTCTGTTTCAGCCCCTCTGTTTCTCGCCCTCTGTTTCTGCCCCTCTGTTTCTCGCCCTCTGTTTCAGCCCCTCTGTTTCTCGCCCTCTGTTTCAGCCCCTCTGATTCAGCCCCTCTGTTTCAGCCCCTCTGTTTCTCCCCCTCTGTTCCAGCCCCTCTGTTTGAGCCACTCTGTTTCAGCCCCTCTGTTTCAGCCCCTCTGTTTCAGCCCCTCTGTTTCTCGGCCTCTGTTTCAGCCCCTCTGTTTTTCGCCCTCTTTTTCAGCACCTCTGTTTCAGCCCGTCTGATCAGCCCCTCTGTTTCTCACCCTCTTTTTCAGCCCTTCTGATTCAGCCCCTCTGTTTCTCGCCCTCTGTTTCAGCCGCTCTGTTTCTTGCCCTCTGTTTCAGCCCCTCTGTTTCTCGCCCTCTGTTTCAGCCCCTCTGTTTCTCGCCCACTGTTTCAGCCCCACTGTTTCAGACCCTCTGTTTCAGCCCCTCTGTTTCAGCCCCTCTGTTTCAGCCCCTCTGTTTCTCGCCCTGTGTTTCAGCCTTTCTGTTTCAGCCCCTCTGTTTCTCGCCCTCCGTTTCTGCCCCTCTGTTTCTCGCCGTCTGTTTCAGCCCCTCTGTTTCTCGCCCTCTGTTTCAGCCCCTCTGTTTCAGCCCCTCTGTTTCTAGCCGTCTGTTTCTGCCCCTCTGTTTCTCGCCCTCTGTTTCAGCCCCTCTGTTTCTCGCCTTCTGTTTCAGGCCCTCTGATTCAGCCCCTCTGTTTCAGCCCCTCTGATTCAGCCCCTCTGTTTCAGCCCCTCTGTTTCAGCCCCTCTGTTTCAGCCCCTCTGTTTCTCGCCCTCTGTTTCTCACCCTCTGTTTCTCGCCCTCTGTTTCAGCCCCTCTGTTTCAGCCCCTCTGTTTCTCGCCCTGTGTTTCAGCCTTTCTGTTTCAGCCCCTCTGTTTCTCGCCCTCTGTTTCTGCCCCTCTGTCTCTCGCGCTCTGTTTCAGCCCCTCTGTTTCTCGCCCTCTGTTTCAGCCCCTCTGTTTCAGCCCCTCTGTTTCTAGCCCTCTGTTTCTGACCCTCTGTTTCTCGCCCTCTGTTTCAGCCCCTCTGTTTCTCGCCCTCTGTTTCAGCCCCTCTGTTTCTCGCCCACCGTATCAGCCTCTCTGTTTCTCGCCCTCTGTTTCAGCCCCTCTGTTTCAGCCCCTCTGTTTCAGCCCCTCTGTTTCAGCCCCTCTGTTTCTCGCCCTCTGTTTCAGCCCCTCTGTTTCTCGCCCTCTGTTTCAGCCCCTCTGACTCAGCTCCTCTGTTTCAGCCCCTCTGATTCAGCCCCTCTGTTTCAGCCCCTCAATTTCAGCCCCTCAGTTTCAGCCCCTCTGTTTCAGCCCCTCTGTTTCTTGCCCTCTGTTTCAGCCCCTCTGTTTCTCGCCTGCTGTTTCAGCCCCTCTGTTTCTCACCCTCTGTTTCAGCTCCTCTGATTCAGCCCCTCTGTTTCAGCCCCTCTGATTCAGCCCCTCTGTTTCAGCCCCTCTGTTTCTCGCCCTCTGTTTCATCCCCTCTGTTTCTCGCGCTCTGTTTCTCACCATCTGTTTCTCGCCATCTGTTTCAGCTCCTCTGTTTTTCGCCCTCTGTTTCAGCCCCTCTGTTTCTCGCCCTCTGTTTCAGGCTCTCTGTTTCAGCCCGTCTGTTTCAGACCCTCTGTTTCAGCCCCTCTGTTTCTCGCCCTCTCTTTCTCGCCCGCTGTTTCAGCCCGTTTGTTTCTCGCCCTCTGTTTCAGCCCCTCTGTTTCAGCCCCTCTGATTCAGCCCCTCTGATTCAGCCCCTCTTTTTCTCCCCCTCTGTTTCAGCCCCTCTGTTTTAGCCCCTCTGTTTCAGCGCCTCTGTTTCAGACCCTCTGTTTCTCGCCCTCTGTTTCAGCCCCTCTGTTTCAGCCCCTCTGTTTCTCGCCCTCTGTTTCAGCCCCTCTGTTTCTCGCCCTCTGTTTCAGCCCCTCTGTTTCAGCCCCTCTGTTTCTCGCCCTCGGTTTCAGACCCTCTGTTTCAGCCCCTCTGTTTCTCGCCCTCTGTTTCAGACCCTCTGTTTCTCGCCTTCTGTTTCAGCCCCTCTGATTCAGCCCCTCTGTTTCAGCCCCTCTGATTCAGCCCCTCTGTTTCAGCCCCTCTGTTTCAGCCCCTCTGTTTCATCCGCTCTGTTTCTCGCCCTCTGTTTCTCGCCCTCTGTTTCAGCCCCTCTGTTTGTCGGCCTCTGTTTCAGCCCCTCTGTTTCAGCCCCTCTGTTTCTCGCCCTCTGTTTCTGCCCCTCTGTTTCTCGCCCTCTGTTTCAGCCCCTCTGTTTCTCGCCTTCTGTTTCAGTCCCTCTGATTCAGCGCCTCTGTTTCAGCCCCTCTGTTTCTCCCCCTCTTTTCCAGCCCCTCTGTTTCAGCCCCTCTGTTTCAGCCACTCTGTTTCAGCCCCTCTGTTTCAGCCCCTCTGTTTCAGCCCATCTGTTTCTCGGCCTCTGTTTCAGCCCCTCTGTTTTTCGCCCTCTTTTTCAGCACCTCTGTTTCAGCCCGTCTGTTTCAGCCACTCTGTTTCTCGCCCTCTGTTTCAGCCCCTCTGTTTCTCACCCTCTTTTTCAGCCCCTCTGATTCAGCCCCTCTGTTTCTCGCGCTCTGTTTCAGCCGCTCTGTTTCTCGCCCTCTGTTTCAGCCCCTCTGTTTCTCGCCCTCTGTTTCAGCCCCTCTGTTTCTCGCCCACTGTTTCAGCCCCACTGTTTCAGACCCACTGTTTCAGCCCCTCTGTTTCAGCCCCTCTTTTTCAGCCCCTCTGTTTCTCGCCCTGTGTTTCAGCCTTTCTGTTTCAGCCCCTCTGTTTCTCGCCCTCCGTTTCTGCCCCTCTGTTTCTCGCCCTCTCTTTCAGCCCCTCTGTTTCTCGCCCTCTGTTTCAGCCCCTCTGTTTCAGCCCCTCTGTTTCTAGCCCTCTGTTTCTGCCCCTCTGATTCAGCCCCTCTGTTTCAGCCCCTCTGATTCAGCCCCTCCGTTTCAGCCCCTCTGTTTCAGCCCCTCTGTTTCTCGCCCACTGTTTCAGCCCCACTGTTTCAGACCCACTGTTTCAGCCCCTCTATTTCTCGCCCTCTGTTTCAGCCCCTCTGTTTCTCGCCCTCTGTTTCAGCCCCTCTGATACAGCCCCTCTGTTTCAGCCCCTCTGAATCAGCCCCTCTGATTCAGCCACTCTGTTTCAGCCCCTCTGTTTCAGCCCCTCTGTTTCTCGCACTCTGTTTCAGCCCCTCTGTTTCTCGCCCTCTGTTTCAGCCCCTCTGTTTCTCGCCCTCTGTTTCAGCCCCTATAAATCAGCCCCTCTGTTTCTCACCCTCTGTTTCAGCTCCTCTGTTTCTCGCCCTGTGTTTCAGCCCCTCTGTTTCAGCCCCACTGTTTCAGCCCCACTGTTTCTCGCCCTCTGTTTCAGCCCCTCTGTTTCTCGCCCTCTGTTTCAGCCCCTCTGTTTCTCGCCCTCTGTTTCAGCCCCTCTGATTCAGCCCCTCTGTTACAGCCCCTCTATTTCTCGCCATCTGTTTCAGCCCCTCTGTTTCAGCCCCTTTGTTTCAGCCCCTCTGTTTCTCGCCCTCTGTTTCAGCCCCTCTGTTTCTCGCCCTCTGTTTCAGCACCTCTGTTCCTCGCCCCCTGTTATAGACCCTCTGTTTCTCGCCCTCTGTATCAACCCCTCTCTTTCAGCCCCTCTGTTTCAGCCCCTCTGTTGCAGCCCCTCTGTTTCTCGACCTCTGTTTCTCGCCCTCTGTTTCAGCCCCTCTGTTTCTCGCCCTCTGTTTCAGCCCCTCTGTTTCATTCCCTCTGTTTCAGCCCTTCTGTTTCAGCCCCTCTGTTTCAGTCCCTGTGTTTCTCGCCCTCTGTTTCAGCCCCTCTGTTTCAGCCCTTCTGTTTCAGCCCCTCTGTTTCAGTCCCTCTGTTTCTCGCCCTCTGTTTCAGCCCCTCTGTTTCTCGCCCTCTGTTTCAGCCCCTCTGATTCAGCCCCTCTCTTTCTCGCCCTCTATTTCAGCCCCTCTGATTCAGCCCCTATGTTTCTCGCCCTCTGTTTCAGCTCCTCTGATTCTAGCCCTCATTTTCAGCCCCTCTGTTTCAGCCCCTCTGTTTCAGCCCCTCTGTTTCTCGCCCTCTGTTTCAGCCCCTCTGTTTCTCGCCCTCTGTTTCAGTCCCTCTATTTCTCACCCTCTGTTTCAGCCCCTCTGTTTCAGCCCCTCTGTTTCAGCCCCACTGTTTCTCGCCCTCTGTTTCAGCCCCTCTGTTTCTCGCCCACTGTTTCAGCCCCTCTGATTCAGCCCCTCTGTTACAGCCCCTCTGTTTCTCGCCCTCTGTTTCAGCCCCTCTGTTTCAGCCCCTTTGTTTCAGCCCCTCTGTTTCTCGCCCTCTGCTTCAGCCCCTCTGTTTCTCGCCCTCTGTTTCAGCCCCTCTGTTCCTCGCCCTCTGTTATAGACCCTCTGTTTCTCGCCCTCTGTATCAGCCCCTCTCTTTCAGCCCCTCTGTTTCAGCCCCTCTGTTGCAGCCCCTCTGTTTCTCGACCTCTGTTTCTCGCCCTCTGTTTCAGCCCCTCTGTTTCTCGCCCTCTGTTTCAGCCCCTCTGTTTCAGCCCCTCTGATTCAGCCCCTCTGATTCAGCCCCTCTGTTTCTCGCCCTCTGTTTCAGCCCCTCTGTTTCAGCCCTTCTGTTTCAGCCCCTCTGTTTCAGTCCCTCTGTTTCTCGCCCTCTGTTTCAGCCCTTCTGTTTCAGCCCCTCTGTTTCAGTACCTCTGTTTCTCGCCCTCTGTTTCAGTCCCTCTGTTTCTCGCCCTCTGTTTCAGCCCCTCTGTTTCTCGCCCTCTGTTTCAGTCCCTCTGATTCATCCCCTCTGTTTCTCGCCCTCTGTTTCAGCCCCTCTGATTCAGCCCCTCTGTTTCTCGTCCTCTGTTTCAGCTCTTCTGTTTCTAGCCCTCTGTTTCAGCAGCTCTGTTTCAGCCCCTCTGTTCCAGCCCCTCTGTTTCTCGCCCTCTGTTTCAGCCCCGCTGTTTCTCGCCCTCTGTTTCAGTCCCTCTATTTCTCGCCCTCAGTTTCAGCCCCTCAGTTTCAGCCCCTCTGTTTCAGCCCCTCTGTTTCTCGCCCTCTGTTTCAGCCCCTCTGTTTCTCGCCCTCTGTTTCAGACCCTCTGTTTCAGCCATTCTGTTTCAGTCCCTCTGTTTCTCGCCCTCTGTTTCTCCCACTCTGTTTCAACCCCTCTGTTTCTCGCCCTCTGTTTCAGCCCCTCTGTTTCTCGCCCTCTGTTCATCCCCTCTGTTTCAGCCCCTTTGTTTCAGCCCCTCTGTTTCTCGCCCTCTGATTCAGCCCCTTGTTTCAGCCCCTCTGTTTCTGCCCCTCTGTTTCTCGCCTTCTGTTTCAGCCTCTCTGTTTCTCACCCTCTGTTTCAGCCCCTCTGTTTCAGCCCCTCTGTTTCAGCCCCTCTGTTTCTCGACATCTGTTTCAGCCACTCTGTTTCAGCCCCTCTGTTTCTCGCCCTCTGTTTGAGCCCCTCTGATTCAGCCCCTCTGTTTCAGCCCCTCTGTTTCAGACCTTCTGTTTCAGCCCCTCTGTTTCAGCCCCTCTGTTTCTCGCCCTCTGTTTCAGCCCCTCTGGTTCGCGCTCTCTGTTTCTGCCCCTCTGTTTCAGCCACTCTGTTTCTCGCCCTCTGTTTCTGCCCCTCTGTTTTTCGCCCTCTGTTTCTGCCCCTCTGTTTCTCGCCCTTTGTTTCAGCCCCTCTGATACAGCCCCTCTGTTTCAGCCCCTCTGAATCAGCCCCTCTGATTCAGCCCCTCTGTTTCAGCCCCTCTGTTTCAGTCCCTCTGTTTCTCGCACTCTGTTTCAGCCCCTCTCTTTCTCGCCCTCTGTTTCAGCCCCTCTGTTTCTCGCCCTCTGTTTCAGCCCCTCTAATTCAGCCCCTCTGTTTCTCGCCCTCTGGTTCAGCTCCTCTGTTTCTCGCCCTCTGTTTCAGCCCCTCTGTTTCAGCCCCTCTGTTTCAGCCCCTCTGTTTCTCGCCCTCTGTTTCAGCCCCTCTGTTTCTCGCCCTCTGTTTCAGCTCCTCTGTTTCTCGCCCTCTGTTTCAGCCCCTCTGATTCAGCCCCTCTGTTTCAGCCCCTCTGTTTCTCGCCCTCTGTATCAGCCCGTCTGTTTCAGCCCCTCTGTTTCAGCCCCTCTGTTGCAGCCCCTCTGTTTCTCGACCTCTGTTTCTCGCCCTCTGTTTCAGCCCCTCTGTTTCTCGCCCTCTGTTTCAGCCCCTCTGTTTCAGCCCCTCTGATTCAGCCCCTCTGATTCAGCCCCTCTGTTTCTCGCCCTCTGATTCAGCCCCTCTGTTTCAGCCCTTCTGTTTCAGCCCCTCTGTTTCAGCCCCTCTGTTCCTCGCCCTCTGTTTCAGCCCCTCTGTTTCAGCCCCTCTGTTTCAGACCCTCTGTTTCTCGCCCTCTGTTTCTGCCCCTCTAATTTAGCCCCTCTGTTTCAGCCCCTCTGTTTCTCGCCCTCTGTTTCAGCCCCTCTGTTTCGCGCTCTCTGTTTCAGCCCCTCTGTTTCAGCCACTCTGTTTCTCGCCCTCTGTTTCTGCCCCTCTGTTTCTCGCCCTCTGTTTCAGCCCCTCTGTTTCTCGCCCTCTGTTTCAGCCCGTCTGATTCAGCCCCTCTGTTAGAGCCCCTCTGAATCAGCCCCTCTGATTCAGCCCCACTGTTTCAGCCCCTCTGTTTCAGCCGCTCTGTTTCTCACCCTCTGTTTCAGCCCCTCTGTTTCTCGCCCTCTGTTTCTGCACCTCTGTTTCTCGCCCTCTGTTTCAGCCCCTCTGAATCAGCCCCTCTGTTTCTCGCCCTCTGTTTCAGCTCCTCTGTTTCTATCCCTCTGTTTCAGCCCCTCTGTTTCAGCCCCTCTGTTTCAGCCCCTCTGTTTCTCGCCCTCTGTTTCAGCCCCTCTGTTTCTCGCCCTCTGTTTCAGCCCCTCTGTTTCGCTCTCTCTGTTTCAGCCCCTCTGTTTCAGCCACTCTGTTTCTCGCCATCTGTTTCTGCCCCTCTGTTTCTCGCCCTCTGTTTCAGCCCCTCTGTTTCTCGCCCTCTGTTTCAGCCCCTCTGTTTCTCTCCCTCTGTTTCAGCCCCTCTGATTCAGCCCCTCTGTTTCTCGCCCTCTGTTTCAGCCCCTCTGATTCAGCCCCTCTGTTCCTCGCCCTCTGTTTCAGCTCCTCTGTTTCTAGCCCTCTGTTTCAGCCCCTATGTTTCAGCCCTCTGTTTCAGCCCCTCTGTTTCTCGCCCTCTGTTTCAGCCCCTCTGTTTCTCGCCCTCTGTTTCAGCCCCTCTGATTCAGCCCCTCTGTTTCAGACCCTCTGAATCAGCCCCTCTGATTCAGCCCCTCTGTTTCAGCACCTCTGTTTCAGCCCCTCTGTTTCTCGCCCTCTGTTTCAGCCCCTCTGTTTCTCGCCCTCTGTTTCAGCCCCTCTGTTTCAGCCCCTCTGTTTCAGCCCCTCTGTTTCTCGCCCTCTGTTTCAGCCCCCCTGTTTATCGCCCTCTGTTTCAGCCCCTCTATTTCTCGCCCTCTGTTTCTCCCCCTCAGTTTCTGCCCCTCTGTTTCTCGCCCTCTGTTTCAGCTCCTCTGTTTCTCGCCCTCTGTTTCAGCCCCTCTGTTTCAGCCCTTTTGTTTCAGCTCCTCTGTTTCTCGCCCTCAGTTTCAGCCCCAATGTTTCTCGCCCTCTGTTTCAGCCCCTCTATTTCTCGCCCTCTGTTTCTCCCCTCTGTTTCAGCCCCTCTGTTTCTCCACCTCTGTTTCAGCTCCTCTGTTTCTCGCCCTCTGTTTCAGCCCCTCTGTTTCAGCCCGTCTGTTTCAGCCCCTCTGTTTCTCGCCCTCTGTTTCAGCCCCTCAGTTTCTCGCCCTCTGTTTCAGCCCCTCTGTTTCTCGCCCTCTGTTTCAGCCCCTCTGATTCAGCCCCTCTGTTTAAGCGCCTCTGAATCAGCCCCTCTGATTCAGCCCCTCTGTTTCAGCCCCTCTGTTTCAGCCGCTCTGTTTCTCACCCTCTGTTTCAGCCCCTCTGTTTCTCGCCCTCTGTTTCAGCCCCTCTGTTTCTCGCCCTCTGTTTCAGCCCCTCTGATTCAGCCCCTCTGTTTCTCGCCCTCTGTTTCAGCTCCTCTGTTTCTATCCCTCTGTTTCAGCCCCTCTGTTTCAGCCTCTCTGTTTCAGCCCGTCTGTTTCTCGCCCTCTGTTTCAGCCCCTCTGTTTCTCGCCCTCTGTTTCAGCCCCTCTGTTTCGCGCTCTCTGTTTCAGCCCCTCTGTTTCAGCCACTCTGTTTCTCGCCCTCTGTTTCTGCCCCTATGTTTCTCGCCCTCTGTTTCAGCCCCTCTGTTTCTCGCCCTCTGTTTCAGCCCCTCTGATTCAGCCCCTCTGTTTAAGCCCTTCTGATTCATCCCCTCTGATTCAACACCTCTGTTTCAGCCCCTCTGTTTCAGCCCCTCTGTTTCTCGCCCTCTGTTTCAGCCCCTCTGTTTCTCGCTCTCTGTTTTAGCCCCTCTGATTCAGCCCCTCTGTTTCTCGCCCTCTGTTTCAGCCCCTCTGATTCAGCCCCTCTGTTTCTCGCCCTCTGTTTCAGCTCCTCTGTTTCTAGCCCTCTGTTTCAGCCCCTCTGTTTCAGCCCCTCTGTTTCAGCCCCTCTGTTTCTCGCCCTCTGTTTCAGCCCCTCTGTTTCTCGCCCTCTGTTTCAGTCCCTCTATTTCTCGCCCTCAGTTTCAGCCCCTCTGTTTCAGCCCATCTGTTTCAGCCCGTCTGTTTCTCGCCCTCTGTTTCAGCCCCTCTGTTTCTCGCCCTCTGTTTCTCACCCTCTGTTTCTCGCCCTCTGTTTCAGCCCCTCTGTTTCAGCCACTCTGTTTCAGTCCCTCTGTTTCTCGCCCTCTGTTTCTCCCACTCTGTTTCAGCCCCTCTGTTTCTCGCCCTCTGTTTCAGCCCCTCTGTTTCTCGCCCTCTGTTTCAGCTCCTCTGTTTCAGCCCCTTTGTTTCAGCCCCTCTGTTTCTGGCCCTCTGTTTCTGCCCCTCTGTTTCTCGCCCTCTGTTTCTGCCCCTCTGTTTCTCGCCCTCTGTTTCAGCCTCTCTGTTTCTCGCCCTCTGTTTCAGCCCCTCTGTTTCAGCCCCTCTGTTTCAGCCCCTCTGTTTCTCGCCCTCTGTTTCAGCCCCTCTGTTTCTCGCCCTCTGATTCAGCCCCTCTGTTTCTCGTCCTCTGTTTCAGCTCTTCTGTTTCTAGCCCTCTGTTTCAGCAGCTCTGTTTCAGCCCCTCTGTTCCAGCCCCTCTGTTTCTCGCCCTCTGTTTCAGCCCCGCTGTTTCTCGCCCTCTGTTTCAGTCCCTCTATTTCTCGCCCTCAGTTTCAGCCCCTCAGTTTCAGCCCCTCTGTTTCAGCCCCTCTGTTTCTCGCCCTCTGTTTCAGCCCCTCTGTTTCTCGCCCTCTGTTTCAGACCCTCTGTTTCAGCCATTCTGTTTCAGTCCCTCTGTTTCTCGCCCTCTGTTTCTCATACTCTGTTTCAACCCCTCTGTTTCTCGCCCTCTGTTTCAGCCCCTCTGTTTCTCGCCCTCTGTTCATCCCCTCTGTTTCAGCCCCTTTGTTTCAGCCCCTCTGTTTCTCGCCCTCTGATTCAGCCCCTTGTTTCAGCCCCTCTGTTTCTGCCCCTCTGTTTCTCGCCTTCTGTTTCAGCCTCTCTGTTTCTCACCCTCTGTTTCAGCCCCTCTGTTTCAGCCCCTCTGTTTCAGCCCCTCTGTTTCTCGACATCTGTTTCAGCCACTCTGTTTCAGCCCCTCTGTTTCTCGCCCTCTGTTTCAGCCCCTCTGATTCAGCCCCTCTGTTTCAGCCCCTCTGTTTCAGACCTTCTGTTTCAGCCCCTCTGTTTCAGCCCCTCTGTTTCTCGCCCTCTGTTTCAGCCCCTCTGGTTCGCGCTCTCTGTTTCTGCCCCTCTGTTTCAGCCACTCTGTTTCTCGCCCTCTGTTTCTGCCCCTCTGTTTCTCGCCCTCTGTTTCTGCCCCTCTGTTTCTCGCCCTTTGTTTCAGCCCCTCTGATACAGCCCCTCTGTTTCAGCCGCTCTGAATCAGCCCCTCTGATTCAGCCCCTCTGTTTCAGCCCCTCTGTTTCAGTCCCTCTGTTTCTCGCACTCTGTTTCAGCCCCTCTCTTTCTCGCCCTCTGTTTCAGCCCCTCTGTTTCTCGCCCTCTGTTTCAGCCCCTCTAATTCAGCCCCTCTGTTTCTCGCCCTCTGGTTCAGCTCCTCTGTTTCTCGCCCTCTGTTTCAGCCCCTCTGTTTCAGCCCCTCTGTTTCAGCCCCTCTGTTTCTCGCCCTCTGTTTCAGCCCCTCTGTTTCTCGCCCTCTGTTTCAGCTCCTCTGTTTCTCGCCCTCTGTTTCAGCCCCTCTGATTCAGCCCCTCTGTTTCAGCCCCTCTGTTTCTCGCCCTCTGTATCAGCCCGTCTGTTTCAGCCCCTCTGTTTCAGCCCCTCTGTTGCAGCCCCTCTGTTTCTCGACCTCTGTTTCTCACCCTCTGTTTCAGCCCCTCTGTTTCTCGCCCTCTGTTTCAGCCCCTCTGTTTCAGCCCCTCTGATTCAGCCCCTCTGATTCAGCCCCTCTGTTTCTCGCCCTCTGATTCAGCCCCTCTGTTTCAGCCCTTCTGTTTCAGCCCCTCGGTTTCAGCCCCTCTGTTCCTCGCCCTCTGTTTCAGCCCCTCTGTTTCAGCCCCTCTGTTTCAGACCCTCTGTTTCTCGCCCTCTGTTTCTGCCCCTCTAATTTAGCCCCTCTGTTTCAGCCCCTCTGTTTCTCGCCCTCTGTTTCAGCCCCTCTGTTTCGCGCTCTCTGTTTCAGCCCCTCTGTTTCAGCCACTCTGTTTCTCGCCCTCTGTTTCTGCCCCTCTGTTTCTCGCCCTCTGTTTCAGCCCCTCTGTTTCTCGCCCTCTGTTTCTCGCCCTCTGTTTCAGCTCCTCTGTTTCTCGCCCTCTGTTTCAGCCCCTCTGATTCAGCCCCTCTGTTTCAGCCCCTCTGTTTCTCGCCCTCTGTATCAGCCCGTCTGTTTCAGCCCCTCTGTTTCAGCCCCTCTGTTGCAGCCCCTCTGTTTCTCGACCTCTGTTTCTCACCCTCTGTTTCAGCCCCTCTGTTTCTCGCCCTCTGTTTCAGCCCCTCTGTTTCAGCCCCTCTGATTCAGCCCCTCTGATTCAGCCCCTCTGTTTCTCGCCCTCTGATTCAGCCCCTCTGTTTCAGCCCTTCTGTTTCAGCCCCTCGGTTTCAGCCCCTCTGTTCCTCGCCCTCTGTTTCAGCCCCTCTGTTTCAGCCCCTCTGTTTCAGACCCTCTGTTTCTCGCCCTCTGTTTCTGCCCCTCTAATTTAGCCCCTCTGTTTCAGCCCCTCTGTTTCTCGCCCTCTGTTTCAGCCCCTCTGTTTCGCGCTCTCTGTTTCAGCCCCTCTGTTTCAGCCACTCTGTTTCTCGCCCTCTGTTTCTGCCCCTCTGTTTCTCGCCCTCTGTTTCAGCCCCTCTGTTTCTCGCCCTCTGTTTCAGCCCGTCTGATTCAGCCCCTCTGTTAGAGCCCCTCTGAATCAGCCCCTCTGATTCAGCCCCACTGTTTCAGCCCCTCTGTTTCAGCCGCTCTGTTTCTCACCCTCTGTTTCAGCCCCTCTGTTTCTCGCCCTCTGTTTCTGCACCTCTGTTTCTCGCCCTCTGTTTCAGCCCCTCTGAATCAGCCCCTCTGTTTCTCGCCCTCTGTTTCAGCTCCTCTGTTTCTATCCCTCTGTTTCAGCCCCTCTGTTTCAGCCCCTCTGTTTCAGCCCCTCTGTTTCTCGCCCTCTGTTTCAGCCCCTCTGTTTCTCGCCCTCTGTTTCAGCCCCTCTGTTTCGCTCTCTCTGTTTCAGCCCCTCTGTTTCAGCCACTCTGTTTCTCGCCATCTGTTTCTGCCCCTCTGTTTCTCGCCCTCTGTTTCAGCCCCTCTGTTTCTCGCCCTCTGTTTCAGCCCCTCTGTTTCTCTCCCTCTGTTTCAGCCCCTCTGATTCAGCCCCTCTGTTTCTCGCCCTCTGTTTCAGCCCCTCTGATTCAGCCCCTCTGTTCCTCGCCCTCTGTTTCAGCTCCTCTGTTTCTAGCCCTCTGTTTCAGCCCCTATGTTTCAGCCCTCTGTTTCAGCCCCTCTGTTTCTCGCCCTCTGTTTCAGCCCCTCTGTTTCTCGCCCTCTGTTTCAGCCCCTCTGATTCAGCCCCTCTGTTTCAGACCCTCTGAATCAGCCCCTCTGATTCAGCCCCTCTGTTTCAGCACCTCTGTTTCAGCCCCTCTGTTTCTCGCCCTCTGTTTCAGCCCCTCTGTTTCTCGCCCTCTGTTTCAGCCCCTCTGTTTCAGCCCCTCTGTTTCAGCCCCTCTGTTTCTCGCCCTCTGTTTCAGCCCCCCTGTTTATCGCCCTCTGTTTCAGCCCCTCTATTTCTCGCCCTCTGTTTCTCCCCCTCAGTTTCTGCCCCTCTGTTTCTCGCCCTCTGTTTCAGCTCCTCTGTTTCTCGCCCTCTGTTTCAGCCCCTCTGTTTCAGCCCTTTTGTTTCAGCTCCTCTGTTTCTCGCCCTCAGTTTCAGCCCCAATGTTTCTCGCCCTCTGTTTCAGCCCCTCTATTTCTCGCCCTCTGTTTCTCCCCTCTGTTTCAGCCCCTCTGTTTCTCCACCTCTGTTTCAGCTCCTCTGTTTCTCGCCCTCTGTTTCAGCCCCTCTGTTTCAGCCCGTCTGTTTCAGCCCCTCTGTTTCTCGCCCTCTGTTTCAGCCCCTCAGTTCCTCGCCCTCTGTTTCAGCCCCTCTGTTTCTCGCCCTCTGTTTCAGCCCCTCTGATTCAGCCCCTCTGTTTCAGCGCCTCTGAATCAGCCCCTCTGATTCAGCCCCTCTGTTTCAGCCCCTCTGTTTCAGCCGCTCTGTTTCTCACCCTCTGTTTCAGCCCCTCTGTTTCTCGCCCTCTGTTTCAGCCCCTCTGTTTCTCGCCCTCTGTTTCAGCCCCTCTGATTCAGCCCCTCTGTTTCTCGCCCTCTGTTTCAGCTCCTCTGTTTCTATCCCTCTGTTTCAGCCCCTCTGTTTCAGCCTCTCTGTTTCAGCCCGTCTGTTTCTCGCCCTCTGTTTCAGCCCCTCTGTTTCTCGCCCTCTGTTTCAGCCCCTCTGTTTCGCGCTCTCTGTTTCAGCCCCTCTGTTTCAGCCACTCTGTTTCTCGCCCTCTGTTTCTGCCCCTATGTTTCTCACCCTCTGTTTCAGCCCCTCTGTTTCTCGCCCTCTGTTTCAGCCCCTCTGATTCAGCCCCTCTGTTTAAGCCCTTCTGATTCATCCCCTCTGATTCAACACCTCTGTTTCAGCCCCTCTGTTTCAGCCCCTCTGTTTCTCGCCCTCTGTTTCAGCCCCTCTGTTTCTCGCTCTCTGTTTTAGCCCCTCTGATTCAGCCCCTCTGTTTCTCGCCCTCTGTTTCAGCCCCTCTGATTCAGCCCCTCTGTTTCTCGCCCTCTGTTTCAGCTCCTCTGTTTCTAGCCCTCTGTTTCAGCCCCTCTGTTTCAGCCCCTCTGTTTCAGCCCCTCTGTTTCTCGCCCTCTGTTTCAGCCCCTCTGTTTCTCGCCCTCTGTTTCAGTCCCTCTATTTCTCGCCCTCAGTTTCAGCCCCTCTGTTTCAGCCCATCTGTTTCAGCCCGTCTGTTTCTCGCCCTCTGTTTCAGCCCCTCTGTTTCTCGCCCTCTGTTTCTCACCCTCTGTTTCTCGCCCTCTGTTTCAGCCCCTCTGTTTCAGCCACTCTGTTTCAGTCCCTCTGTTTCTCGCCCTCTGTTTCTCCCACTCTGTTTCAGCCCCTCTGTTTCTCGCCCTCTGTTTCAGCCCCTCTGTTTCTCGCCCTCTGTTTCAGCTCCTCTGTTTCAGCCCCTTTGTTTCAGCCCCTCTGTTTCTGGCCCTCTGTTTCTGCCCCTCTGTTTCTCGCCCTCTGTTTCTGCCCCTCTGTTTCTCGCCCTCTGTTTCAGCCTCTCTGTTTCTCGCCCTCTGTTTCAGCCCCTCTGTTTCAGCCCCTCTGTTTCAGCCCCTCTGTTTCTCGCCCTCTGTTTCAGCCCCTCTGTTTCTCGCCCTCTGTTTCAGCCCCTCTGTTTCTCCCCCTCTGTTTCAGCACCTCTGAGTCAGCCCCTCTGTTTCAGCCCCTCTGTTTCAGCCCTTCATTTTCAGCCCCTCTGTTTCAGCCCCTCTGTTTCTCGCCCTGTGTTTCAGCCCCTCTGTTTCTCGCCCTCTGTTTCTGCCCCTCTAATTTAGCCCCTCTGTTTCAGCCCCTCTGTTTCAGCACCTCTGTTTCTTGCCCTCTGTTTCAGCCCCTCTGTTTCGCGCTCTCTGTTTCAGCCCCTCTGTTTCAGCCACTCTGTTTCTCGCCCTCTGTTTCTGCCCCTCTGTTTCTCGCCCTCTGTTTCAGCTCCTCTGATTCAGCCCCTCTGTTTCAGCCCCTCTGAATCAGCCCCTCTGATTCAGCACTTCTGTTTCAGCCCCTCTGTTTCAGCCCCTCTGTTTCTCGCCCTCTGTTTCAGCCCCTCTGTTTCTCGCCCTCTGTTTCAGCCCCTCTGTTTCAGCCCCTCTGTTTCAGCCCCTCTGTTTCAGCCCCTCTGTTTCTCGCCCTCTGTTTCAGCCCCTCTGTTTCTCGCCCTCTGTTTCAGCCCCTCTGTTTCTCGCCCTCTGTTTCAGCCCCACTGATTCAGCCCCTCTGTTTCAGCCCCTCTGTTTCTCGCCCTCTGTTTCAGCCCCTCTGTTTCAGCCCCTTTGTTTCAGCCCCTCTGTTTCTCGCCCTCTGTTTCAGCCCCTCTGTTTCTCGCCCTCTGTTTCAGCCCCTCTGTTCCTCGCCCTCTGTTATAGCACCTCTGTTTCTCGCCCTATGTATCAGCCCCTCTGTTTCAGCCCCTCTGTTTCAGCCCCTCTGTTGCAGCCCCTCTGTTTCTCGACCTCTGTTTCTCGACCTCTGTTTCAGCCCCTCTGTTTCTCGCCCTCTGTTTCAGCCCCTCTGTTTCAGCCCCTCTGATTCAGCCCCTCTGATTCAGCCCCTCTGTTTCTCGCCCTCTGTTTCAGCCCCTCTGTTTCAGCCTTTCTGTTTCAGCCCCTCTGTTTCAGCCCCTCTGTTTCTCGCCCTCTGTTTCAGCCCCTATGTTTCAGCCCCTCTGTTTCAGCCCCTCTGTTTCTCGCCCTCTGTTTCAGCCCCTCTGTTTCTCGCCCTCTGTTTCTGCCCCTCTAATTTAGCCCCTCTGTTTCAGCCCCTCTGTTTCAGTCCCTCTGTTTCTCGCCCTCTGTTCAAGCCCCTCTGTTTCAGCCTCTCTGTTTTAGTCCCTCTGTTTCTCGCCCTCTGTTTCTCCCAAAATGTTTCAGCCCCTCTGTTTCTCGCCCTCTGTTTCAGCCCCTCTGTTTCTCGCCCTCTGTTTCAGCCCCTCTGTTTCAGCCCCTTTGTTTCAGCCCCTCTGTTTCTCGCCCTCTGTTCAAGCCCCTCTGTTTCGCGCTCTCTGTTTCAGCTCCTCTGTTTCAGCCACTCTGTTTCTCGCCCTCTGTTTCTGCCCCTCTGTTTCTCGCCCTCTGTTTCAGCCCCTCTGATTCAGCCCCTCTGTTTCAGCCCCTCTGAATCAGCTCCTCTGATTCAGCCCCTCTGTTTCAGCCCCTCTGTTTCAGCCGCTCTGTTTCTCACCCTCTGTTTCAGACCCTCTGTTTCTCGCCCTGTGTTTCAGCCCCTCTGTTTCTCGCCCTCTGCTTCAGCCCCTCTGTTTCAGCCCCTCTGTTTCTCGCCCTCTGTTTCAGCTCCTCTGTTTCTATCCCTCTGTTTCAGCCCCTCTGTTTCAGCCCCTCTGTTTCTGCCCCTCTAATTTAGCCCCTCTGTTTCAGCCCCTCTGTTTCTCGCCCTCTGTTTCAGCCCCTCTGTTTCGCGCTCTCTGTTTCAGCCCCTCTGTTTCAGCCACTCTGTTTCTCGCCCTCTGTTTCTGCCCCTCTGTTTCTCGCCCTCTGTTTCAGCCCCTCTGTTTCTCGCCCTCTGTTTCAGCCCGTCTGATTCAGCCCCTCTGTTAGAGCCCCTCTGAATCAGCCCCTCTGATTCAGCCCCACTGTTTCAGCCCCTCTGTTTCAGCCGCTCTGTTTCTCACCCTCTGTTTCAACCCCTCTGTTTCTCGCCCTCTGTTTCTGCACCTCTGTTTCTCGCCCTCTGTTTCAGCCCCTCTGAATCAGCCCCTCTGTTTCTCGCCCTCTGTTTCAGCTCCTCTGTTTCTATCCCTCTGTTTCAGCCCCTCTGTTTCAGCCCCTCTGTTTCAGCCCCTCTGTTTCTCGCCCTCTGTTTCAGCCCCTCTGTTTCAGCCCCTCTGTTTCGCTCTCTCTGTTTCAGCCCCTCTGTTTCAGCCACTCTGTTTCTCGCCATCTGTTTCTGCCCCTCTGTTTCTCGCCCTCGGTTTCGGCCCCTCTGTTTCTCGCCCTCTGTTTCAGCCCCTCTGTTTCTCTCCCTCTGTTTCAGCCCCTCTGATTCAGCCCCTCTGTTTCTCGCCCTCTGTTTCAGCCCCTCTGATTCAGCCCCTCTGTTCCTCGCCCTCTGTTTCAGCTCCTCTGTTTCTAGCCCTCTGTTTCAGCCCCTATGTTTCAGCCCTCTGTTTCAGCCCCTCTGTTTCTCGCCCTCTGTTTCAGCCCCTCTGTTTCTCGCCCTCTGTTTCAGCCCCTCTGATTCAGCCCCTCTGTTTCAGACCCTCTGAATCAGCCCCTCTGATTCAGCCCCTCTGTTTCAGCACCTCTGTTTCAGCCCCTCTGTTTCTCGCCCTCTGTTTCAGCCCCTCTGTTTCTAGCCCTCTGTTTCAGCCCCTCTGTTTCAGCCCCTCTGTTTCTCGCCCTCTGTTTCAGCCCCCCTGTTTATCGCACTCTGTTTCAGCCCCTCTATTTCTCGCCCTCTGTTTCTCCCCCTCAGTTTCTGCCCCTCTGTTTCTCGCCCTCTGTTTCAGCTCCTCTGTTTCTCGCCCTCTGTTTCAGCCCCTCTGTTTCAGCCCTTTTGTTTCAGCTCCTCTGTTTCTCGCCCTCAGTTTCAGCCCCAACGTTTCTCGCCCTCTGTTTCAGCCCCTCTATTTCTCGCCCTCTGTTTCTCCCCTCTGTTTCAGCCCCTCTGTTTCTCCACCTCTGTTTCAGCTCCTCTGTTTCTCGCCCTCTGTTTCAGCCCCTCTGTTTCAGCCCGTCTGTTTCAGCCCCTCTGTTTCTCGCCCTCTGTTTCAGCCCCTCAGTTTCTCGCCCTCTGTTTCAGCCCCTCTGTTTCTCGCCCTCTGTTTCAGCCCCTCTGATTCAGCCCCTCTGTTTCAGCGCCTCTGAATCAGCCCCTCTGATTCAGCCCCTCTGTTTCAGCCCCTCTGTTTCAGCCGCTCTGTTTCTCACCCTCTGTTTCAGCCCCTCTGTTTCTCGCCCTCTGTTTCAGCCCCTCTGTTTCTCGCCCTCTGTTTCAGCCCCTCTGATTCAGCCCCTCTGTTTCTCGCCCTCTGTTTCAGCTCCTCTGTTTCTATCCCTCTGTTTCAGCCCCTCTGTTTCAGCCTCTCTGTTTCAGCCCGTCTGTTTCTCGCCCTCTGTTTCAGCCCCTCTGTTTCTCACCCTCTGTTTCAGCCCCTCTGTTTCGCGCTCTCTGTTTCAGCCCCTCTGTTTCAGCCACTCTGTTTCTCGCCCTCTGTTTCTGCCCCTATGTTTCTCGCCCTCTGTTTCAGCCCCTCTGTTTCTCGCCCTCTGTTTCAGCCCCTCTGATTCAGCCCCTCTGTTTAAGCCCTTCTGATTCATCCCCTCTGATTCAACACCTCTGTTTCAGCCCCTCTGTTTCAGCCCCTCTGTTTCTCGCCCTCTGTTTCAGCCCCTCTGTTTCTCGCTCTCTGTTTTAGCCCCTCTGATTCAGCCCCTCTGTTTCTCGCCCTCTGTTTCAGCCCCTCTGATTCAGCCCCTCTGTTTCTCGCCCTCTGTTTCAGCTCCTCTGTTTCTAGCCCTCTGTTTCAGCCCCTCTGTTTCAGCCCCTCTGTTTCAGCCCCTCTGTTTCTCGCCCTCTGTTTCAGCCCCTCTGTTTCTCGCCCTCTGTTTCAGTCCCTCTATTTCTCGCCCTCAGTTTCAGCCCCTCTGTTTCAGCCCATCTGTTTCAGCCCGTCTGTTTCTCGCCCTCTGTTTCAGCCCCTCTGTTTCTCGCCCTCTGTTTCTCACCCTCTGTTTCTCGCCCTCTGTTTCAGCCCCTCTGTTTCAGCCACTCTGTTTCAGTCCCTCTGTTTCTCGCCCTCTGTTTCTCCCACTCTGTTTCAGCCCCTCTGTTTCTCGCCCTCTGTTTCAGCCCCTCTGTTTCTCGCCCTCTGTTTCAGCTCCTCTGTTTCAGCCCCTTTGTTTCAGCCCCTCTGTTTCTGGCCCTCTGTTTCTGCCCCTCTGTTTCTCGCCCTCTGTTTCTGCCCCTCTGTTTCTCGCCCTCTGGTTCAGCCTCTCTGTTTCTCGCCCTCTGTTTCAGCCCCTCTGTTTCTCGCCCTCTGTTTCTGCCCCTCTGTTTCTCGCCCTCTGTTTCTGCCCCTCTGTTTCTCGCCCTCTGGTTCAGCCTCTCTGTTTCTCGCCCTCTGTTTCAGCCCCTCTGTTTCAGCCCCTCTGTTTCTCGCCCTCTGTTTCAGCCCCTCTGTTTCTCGCCCTCTGTTTCAGCCCCTCTGTTTCTCCCCCTCTGTTTCAGCACCTCTGAGTCAGCCCCTCTGTTTCAGCCCCTCTGTTTCAGCCCTTCATTTTCAGCCCCTCTGTTTCAGCCCCTCTGTTTCTCGCCCTGTGTTTCAGCCCCTCTGTTTCTCGCCCTCTGTTTCTGCCCCTCTAATTTAGCCCCTCTGTTTCAGCCCCTCTGTTTCAGCACCTCTGTTTCTTGCCCTCTGTTTCAGCCCCTCTGTTTCGCGCTCTCTGTTTCAGCCCCTCTGTTTCAGCCACTCTGTTTCTCGCCCTCTGTTTCTGCCCCTCTGTTTCTCGCCCTCTGTTTCAGCTCCTCTGATTCAGCCCCTCTGTTTCAGACCCTCTGAATCAGCCCCTCTGATTCAGCACTTCTGTTTCAGCCCCTCTGTTTCAGCCCCTCTGTTTCTCGCCCTCTGTTTCAGCCCCTCTGTTTCTCGCCCTCTGTTTCAGCCCCTCTGTTTCAGCCCCTCTGTTTCAGCCCCTCTGTTTCAGCCCCTCTGTTTCTCGCCCTCTGTTTCAGCCCCTCTGTTTCTCGCCCTCTGTTTCAGCCCCTCTGTTTCTCGCCCTCTGTTTCAGCCCCACTGATTCAGCCCCTCTGTTTCAGCCCCTCTGTTTCTCGCCCTCTGTTTCAGCCCCTCTGTTTCAGCCCATTTGTTTCAGCCCCTCTGTTTCTCGCCCTCTGTTTCAGCCCCTCTGTTTCTCGCCCTCTGTTTCAGCCCCTCTGTTCCTCGCCCTCTGTTATAGCCCCTCTGTTTCTCGCCCTCTGTATCAGCCCCTCTGTTTCAGCCCCTCTGTTTCAGCCCCTCTGTTGCAGCCCCTCTGTTTCTCGACCTCTGTTTCTCGCCCTCTGTTTCAGCCCCTCTGTTTCTCGCCCTCTGTTTCAGCCCCTCTGTTTCAGCCCCTCTGATTCAGCCCCTCTGATTCAGCCCCTCTGTTTCTCGCCCTCTGTTTCAGCCTTTCTGTTTCAGCCTTTCTGTTTCAGCCCCTCTGTTTCAGCCCCTCTGTTTCTCGCCCTCTGTTTCAGCCCCTATGTTTCAGCCACTCTGTTTCAGCCCCTCTGTTTCTCGCCCTCTGTTTCAGCCCCTCTGTTTCTCGCCCTCTGTTTCTGCCCCTCTAATTTAGCCCCTCTGTTTCAGCCCCTCTGTTTCAGTCCCTCTGTTTCTCGCCCTCTGTTCAAGCCCCTCTGTTTCAGCCTCTCTGTTTTAGTCCCTCTGTTTCTCGCCCTCTGTTTCTCCCAAAATGTTTCAGCCCCTCTGTTTCTCGCCCTCTGTTTCAGCCCCTCTGTTTCTCGCCCTCTGTTTCAGCCCCTCTGTTTCAGCCCCTTTGTTTCAGCCCCTCTGTTTCTCGCCCTCTGTTTCAGCCCCTCTGTTTCGCGCTCTCTGTTTCAGCTCCTCTGTTTCAGCCACTCTGTTTCTCGCCCTCTGTTTCTGCCCCTCTGTTTCTCGCCCTCTGTTTCAGCCCCTCTGATTCAGCCCCTCTGTTTCAGCCCCTCTGAATCAGCTCCTCTGATTCAGCCCCTCTGTTTCAGCCCCTCTGTTTCAGCCGCTCTGTTTCTCACCCTCTGTTTCAGACCCTCTGTTTCTCGCCCTGTGTTTCAGCCCCTCTGTTTCTCGCCCTCTGCTTCAGCCCCTCTGTTTCAGCCCCTCTGTTTCTCGCCCTCTGTTTCAGCTCCTCTGTTTCTATCCCTCTGTTTCAGCCCCTCTGTTTCAGCCCCTCTGTTTCAGCCCCTCTGTTTCTCGCCCTCTGTTTCAGCCCCTCTGTTTCTCGCCCTCTGTTTCAGCCCCTCTGTTTCGCGCTCTCTGTTTCAGCCCCTCTGATTCAGCCACTCTGTTTCTCGCCCTCTCTTTCTGCCCCTCTGTTTCTCGCCCTCTGTTTCAGCCCCTCTGTTTCTCGCCCTCTGTTTCAGCCCCTCTGATTCAGCCCCTCTGTTTCAGCCACTCTGAATCAGCCCCTCTGATTCAACCCCTCTGTTCCAGCCCCTCTGTTTCAGCCCCTCTGTTTCTCGCCCTCTGTTTCAGCCCCTCTGTTTCTCGCCCTCTGTTTCTGCCCCTCTGATTCAGCCCCTCTGTTTCTCGCCCTCTTTTTCAGCCCCTCCGATTCATCCCCTCTGTTTCTCTGCCTCTGTTTCAGCACCTCTGTTTCTAGCCCTCTGTTTCAGCCCCTCTGTTTCAGCCCCTCTGTTTCAGCCCTTCTGTTTCTCGCCCTCTGTTTCAGCCCCTCTGTTTCTCGCCCTCGGTTTCAGTCCCTCTATTTCTCGCCCTCAGTTTCAGCCCCTCTGTTTCAGCCCCTCTGTTTCAGCCCCTCTGTTTCTCGCCCTCTGTTGCAGCCCCTCTGTTTCTCGCCCTCTGTTTCTCACCCTCTGTTTCTCGCCCTCTGTTTCAGCCCCTCTGTTTCAGCCTCTCTGTTTTAGTCCCTCTGTTTCTCGCCCTCTGTTTCTCCCAAAATGTTTCAGCCCCTCTGTTTCTCGCCCTCTGTTTCAGCCCCTCTGTTTCTCGCCCTCTGTTTCAGCCCCTCTGTTTCAGCCCCTTTGTTTCAGCCCCTCTGTTTCTCGCCCTCTGTTTCTGCCCCTCTGTTTCTCGCCCTCTATTTCTGCCCCTCTGTTTCTCGCCCTCTGTTTCAGCCCCTCTGTTTCTCGCCCTCTGTTTCAGCCCCTCTGTTTCAGCCCCTCTGTTTCAGCCCCTCTGTTTCTCGCCCTCTGTTTCAGCCCCTCTATTTCTCGCCCTCTGTTTCAGCCCCTCTGATTTAGCCCCTCTGTTTCAGCCCCTCTGTTTCAGCCCTTCTGTTTCAGCCCCTCTGTTTCAGCCCCTCTGTTTCTCGCCCTCTGTTTCAGCCCCTCTGTTTCTCGCCCTCTGATTCTGCCCCTCTAATTTAGCCCCTCTGTTTCAGCCCCTCTGTTTCAGCCCCTCTGTTTCTCGCCCTCTGTTTCTGCCCCTCTGTTTCTCGCCCTCTGTTTCAGCCCCTCTGTTTCTTGCCCTCTGTTTCATCCCATCTGATTCAGCCCCTCTGTTTCAGCCCCTCTGTTTCAGCCCCTCTGTTTCTCGCCCTCTGTTTCAGCCCCTCTGTTTCTCGCCCTCTGTTTCAGCCCCTCTGTTTCTCGCCCTCCGTTTCAGCCCCTCTAATTCAGCCCCTCTGTTTCAGCTCCTCTGTTTCAGCTCCTCTGTTTCTCGCCCTCTGTTTCAGCGCCTCTGTTTCAGTCCCTCTGTTTCAGCCCCTCTGTTTCTCGCCCTCTGTTTCAGCCCCTCTGTTTATCGCCCTCTGTTTCAGCCCCTCTATTTCTCGCCCTCTGTTTCTCCCCCTCTGTTTCAGCCCCTCTGTTTCTCGCCCTCTGTTTCAGCTCCTCTGTTTCTCGCCCTCTGTTTCAGCCCCTCTTTTTCAGCCCCTTTGTTTCAGCTCCTCTGTTTCTCGCCCTCTGTTTCAGCCCCTGTGTTTCAGCCCCTATGTTTCAGCCCCTCTGTTTCTCGCCCTCTGTTTCAGCTCCTCTGTTTCTCGCCCTCTGTTTCAGCCCCTCTATTTCTCGCCCTCTTTTCTCCCCTCTGTTTCAGCCCCTCTGTTTCTCCCCCTCTGTTTCAGCTCCTCTGTTTCTCGCCCTCTGTTTCAGCCCCTCTGTTTCAGCCCCTCTGTTTCTCACCTTCTGTTTCAGACCCTCTATTTCTCGCCCTCTGTTTCAGCCCCTCTGTTTCAGCCCCTCAGTTTCAGCCCCTCTGTTTCTCGCCCTCTGTTTCAGCCCCTCTGTTTCTCGCCCTCTGTTTCTCACCCTCTGTTTCTCGCCCTCTGTTTCAGCCCCTCTGTTTCAGCCCCTCTGTTTCAGTCCCTCTGTTTCTCGCACTCTGTTTCTCCCCGTCTGTTTCAGCCCCTCTGTTTCTCGCCCTCTGTTTCAGCCCCTCTGTTTCTCCCCCTCTGTTTCAGCCCCTCTGTTTCAGCCCCTTTGTTTCAGCCCCTCTGTTTCTCGCCCTCTGTTTCAGCCCCTCTGTTTCTCGCCCTCTGTTTCAGCCCCTCTGTTCCTCGCCCTCTGTTATAGCCCCTCTGTTTCTCGCCCTCTCTATCAGCCCCTCTGTTTCAGCCCCTCTGTTTCAGCCCCTCTGTTGCAGCCCCTCTGTTTCTCGACCTCTGTTTCTCGCCCTCTGTTTCAGCCCCTCTGTTTCTCGCCCTCTGTTTCAGCCCCTCTGTTTCAGCCCCTCTGATTCAGCCCCTCTGATTCAGCCCCTCTGTTTATTGCCCTCTGTTTCAGCCCCTCTGTTTCAGCCCTTCTGTTTCAGCTCCTCTGTTTCAGACCCTCTGTTTCTCGCCCTCTGTTTCAGCCCCTCTGTTTCAGCCCCTCTGTTTCTCGCCCTCTGTTTCAGCCCCTCTGTTTCAGCCCCTTTGTTTCAGCCCCTCTGTTTCTCGCCCTCTGTTTCAGCCCCTCTGTTTCTCGCCCTCTGTTTCAGCCCCTCTGTTCCTCGCCCTCTGTTATAGCCCCTCTGTTTCTCGCCCTCTGTATCAGCGCCTCTGTTTCAGCCCCTCTGTTTCAGCCCCTCTGTTGCAGCCCCTCTGTTTCTCGACCTCTGTTTCTCGCCCTCTGTTTCAGCCCCTCTGTTTCTCGCCCTCTGTTTCAGCCCCTCTGATTCAGCCCCTCTGTTTCTCGCCCTCTGTTTCAGCTCCTCTGTTTCTATCCCTCTGTTTCAGCCCCTCTGTTTCAGCCTCTCTGTTTCAGCCCGTCTGTTTCTCGCCCTCTGTTTCAGCCCCTCTGTTTCTCACCCTCTGTTTCAGCCCCTCTGTTTCTCGCCCTCTGTTTCAGCCCCTCTGTTTCTCGCTCTCTGTTTTAGCCCCTCTGATTCAGCCCCTCTGTTTCTCGCCCTCTGTTTCAGCCCCTCTGATTCAGCCCCTCTGTTTCTCGCCCTCTGTTTCAGCTCCTCTGTTTCTAGCCCTCTGTTTCAGCCCCTCTGTTTCAGCCCCTCTGTTTCAGCCCCTCTGTTTCTCGCCCTCTGTTTCAGCCCCTCTGTTTCTCGCCCTCTGTTTCAGTCCCTCTATTTCTCGCCCTCAGTTTCAGCCCCTCTGTTTCAGCCCATCTGTTTCAGCCCGTCTGTTTCTCGCCCTCTGTTTCAGCCCCTCTGTTTCTCGCCCTCTGTTTCTCACCCTCTGTTTCTCGCCCTCTGTTTCAGCCCCTCTGTTTCAGCCACTCTGTTTCAGTCCCTCTGTTTCTCGCCCTCTGTTTCTCCCACTCTGTTTCAGCCCCTCTGTTTCTCGCCCTCTGTTTCAGCCCCTCTGTTTCTCGCCCTCTGTTTCAGCTCCTCTGTTTCAGCCCCTTTGTTTCAGCCCCTCTGTTTCTGGCCCTCTGTTTCTGCCCCTCTGTTTCTCGCCCTCTGTTTCTGCCCCTCTGTTTCTCGCCCTCTGGTTCAGCCTCTCTGTTTCTCGCCCTCTGTTTCAGCCCCTCTGTTTCAGCCCCTCTGTTTCAGCCCCTCTGTTTCTCGCCCTCTGTTTCAGCCCCTCTGTTTCTCGCCCTCTGTTTCAGCCCCTCTGTTTCTCCCCCTCTGTTTCAGCACCTCTGAGTCAGCCCCTCTGTTTCAGCCCCTCTGTTTCAGCCCTTCATTTTCAGCCCCTCTGTTTCAGCCCCTCTGTTTCTCGCCCTGTGTTTCAGCCCCTCTGTTTCTCGCCCTCTGTTTCTGCCCCTCTAATTTAGCCCCTCTGTTTCAGCCCCTCTGTTTCAGCACCTCTGTTTCTTGCCCTCTGTTTCAGCCCCTCTGTTTCGCGCTCTCTGTTTCAGCCCCTCTGTTTCAGCCACTCTGTTTCTCGCCCTCTGTTTCTGCCCCTCTGTTTCTCGCCCTCTGTTTCAGCTCCTCTGATTCAGCCCCTCTGTTTCAGACCCTCTGAATCAGCCCCTCTGATTCAGCACTTCTGTTTCAGCCCCTCTGTTTCAGCCCCTCTGTTTCTCGCCCTCTGTTTCAGCCCCTCTGTTTCTCGCCCTCTGTTTCAGCCCCTCTGTTTCAGCCCCTCTGTTTCAGCCCCTCTGTTTCTCGCCCTCTGTTTCAGCCCCTCTGTTTCTCGCCCTCTGTTTCAGCCCCTCTGTTTCTCGCCCTCTGTTTCAGCCCCACTGATTCAGCCCCTCTGTTTCAGCCCCTCTGTTTCTCGCCCTCTGTTTCAGCCCCTCTGTTTCAGCCCCTTTGTTTCAGCCCCTCTGTTTCTCGCCCTCTGTTTCAGCCCCTCTGTTTCTCGCCCTCTGTTTCAGCCCCTCTGTTCCTCGCCCTCTGTTATAGCCCCTCTGTTTCTCGCCCTCTGTATCAGCCCCTCTGTTTCAGCCCCTCTGTTTCAGCCCCTCTGTTGCAGCCCCTCTGTTTCTCGACCTCTGTTTCTCGCCCTCTGTTTCAGCCCCTCTGTTTCTCGCCCTCTGTTTCAGCCCCTCTGTTTCAGCCCCTCTGATTCAGCCCCTCTGATTCAGCCCCTCTGTTTCTCGCCCTCTGTTTCAGCCTTTCTGTTTCAGCCTTTCTGTTTCAGCCCCTCTGTTTCAGCCCCTCTGTTTCTCGCCCTCTGTTTCAGCCCCTATGTTTCAGCCACTCTGTTTCAGCCCCTCTGTTTCTCGCCCTCTGTTTCAGCCCCTCTGTTTCTCGCCCTCTGTTTCTGCCCCTCTAATTTAGCCCCTCTGTTTCAGCCCCTCTGTTTCAGTCCCTCTGTTTCTCGCCCTCTGTTCAAGCCCCTCTGTTTCAGCCTCTCTGTTTTAGTCCCTCTGTTTCTCGCCCTCTGTTTCTCCCAAAATGTTTCAGCCCCTCTGTTTCTCGCCCTCTGTTTCAGCCCCTCTGTTTCTCGCCCTCTGTTTCAGCCCCTCTGTTTCAGCCCCTTTGTTTCAGCCCCTCTGTTTCTCGCCCTCTGTTTCAGCCCCTCTGTTTCGCGCTCTCTGTTTCAGCTCCTCTGTTTCAGCCACTCTGTTTCTCGCCCTCTGTTTCTGCCCCTCTGTTTCTCGCCCTCTGTTTCAGCCCCTCTGATTCAGCCCCTCTGTTTCAGCCCCTCTGAATCAGCTCCTCTGATTCAGCCCCTCTGTTTCAGCCCCTCTGTTTCAGCCGCTCTGTTTCTCACCCTCTGTTTCAGACCCTCTGTTTCTCGCCCTGTGTTTCAGCCCCTCTGTTTCTCGCCCTCTGCTTCAGCCCCTCTGTTTCAGCCCCTCTGTTTCTCGCCCTCTGTTTCAGCTCCTCTGTTTCTATCCCTCTGTTTCAGCCCCTCTGTTTCAGCCCCTCTGTTTCAGCCCCTCTGTTTCTCGCCCTCTGTTTCAGCCCCTCTGTTTCTCGCCCTCTGTTTCAGCCCCTCTGTTTCGCGCTCTCTGTTTCAGCCCCTCTGATTCAGCCACTCTGTTTCTCGCCCTCTCTTTCTGCCCCTCTGTTTCTCGCCCTCTGTTTCAGCCCCTCTGTTTCTCGCCCTCTGTTTCAGCCCCTCTGATTCAGCCCCTCTGTTTCAGCCACTCTGAATCAGCCCCTCTGATTAAACCCCTCTGTTCCAGCCCCTCTGTTTCAGCCCCTCTGTTTCTCGCCCTCTGTTTCAGCCCCTCTGTTTCTCGCCCTCTGTTTCTGCCCCTCTGATTCAGCCCCTCTGTTTCTCGCCCTCTTTTTCAGCCCCTCCGATTCATCCCCTCTGTTTCTCTGCCTCTGTTTCAGCACCTCTGTTTCTAGCCCTCTGTTTCAGCCCTCTCTGTTTCAGCCCCTCTGTTTCAGCCCTTCTGTTTCTCGCCCTCTGTTTCAGCCCCTCTGTTTCTCGCCCTCGGTTTCAGTCCCTCTATTTCTCGCCCTCAGTTTCAGCCCCTCTGTTTCAGCCCCTCTGTTTCAGCCCCTCTGTTTCTCGCCCTCTGTTGCAGCCCCTCTGTTTCTCGCCCTCTGTTTCTCACCCTCTGTTTCTCGCCCTCTGTTTCAGCCCCTCTGTTTCAGCCTCTCTGTTTTAGTCCCTCTGTTTCTCGCCCTCTGTTTCTCCCAAAATGTTTCAGCCCCTCTGTTTCTCGCCCTCTGTTTCAGCCCCTCTGTTTCTCGCCCTCTGTTTCAGCCCCTCTGTTTCAGCCCCTTTGTTTCAGCCCCTCTGTTTCTCGCCCTCTGTTTCTGCCCCTCTGTTTCTCGCCCTCTATTTCTGCCCCTCTGTTTCTCGCCCTCTGTTTCAGCCCCTCTGTTTCTCGCCCTCTGTTTCAGCCCCTCTGTTTCAGCCCCTCTGTTTCAGCCCCTCTGTTTCTCGCCCTCTGTTTCAGCCCCTCTATTTCTCGCCCTCTGTTTCAGCCCCTCTGATTTAGCCCCTCTGTTTCAGCCCCTCTGTTTCAGCCCCTCTGTTTCAGCCCCTCTGTTTCAGCCCCTCTGTTTCTCGCCCTCTGTTTCAGCCCCTCTGTTTCTCGCCCTCTGATTCTGCCCCTCTAATTTAGCCCCTCTGTTTCAGCCCCTCTGTTTCAGCCCCTCTGTTTCTCGCCCTCTGTTTCTGCCCCTCTGTTTCTCGCCCTCTGTTTCAGCCCCTCTGTTTCTTGCCCTCTGTTTCATCCCATCTGATTCAGCCCCTCTGTTTCAGCCCCTCTGTTTCAGCCCCTCTGTTTCTCGCCCTCTGTTTCAGCCCCTCTGTTTCTCGCCCTCTGTTTCAGCCCCTCTGTTTCTCGCCCTCCGTTTCAGCCCCTCTAATTCAGCCCCTCTGTTTCAGCTCCTCTGTTTCAGCTCCTCTGTTTCTCGCCCTCTGCTTCAGCGCCTCTGTTTCAGTCCCTCTGTTTCAGCCCCTCTGTTTCTCGCCCTCTGTTTCAGCCCCTCTGTTTATCGCCCTCTGTTTCAGCCCCTCTATTTCTCGCCCTCTGTTTCTCCCCCTCTGTTTCAGCCCCTCTGTTTCTCGCCCTCTGTTTCAGCTCCTCTGTTTCTCGCCCTCTGTTTCAGCCCCTCTTTTTCAGCCCCTTTGTTTCAGCTCCTCTGTTTCTCGCCCTCTGTTTCAGCCCCTGTGTTTCAGCCCCTATGTTTCAGCCCCTCTGTTTCTCGCCCTCTGTTTCAGCTCCTCTGTTTCTCGCCCTCTGTTTCAGCCCCTCTATTTCTCGCCCTCTTTTCTCCCCTCTGTTTCAGCCCCTCTGTTTCTCCCCCTCTGTTTCAGCTCCTCTGTTTCTCGCCCTCTGTTTCAGCCCCTCTGTTTCAGCCCCTCTGTTTCTCACCTTCTGTTTCAGACCCTCTATTTCTCGCCCTCTGTTTCAGCCCCTCTGTTTCAGCCCCTCAGTTTCAGCCCCTCTGTTTCTCGCCCTCTGTTTCAGCCCCTCTGTTTCTCGCCCTCTGTTTCTCACCCTCTGTTTCTCGCCCTCTGTTTCAGCCCCTCTGTTTCAGCCCCTCTGTTTCAGTCCCTCTGTTTCTCGCACTCTGTTTCTCCCCGTCTGTTTCAGCCCCTCTGTTTCTCGCCCTCTGTTTCAGCCCCTCTGTTTCTCCCCCTCTGTTTCAGCCCCTCTGTTTCAGCCCCTTTGTTTCAGCCCCTCTGTTTCTCGCCCTCTGTTTCAGCCCCTCTGTTTCTCGCCCTCTGTTTCAGCCCCTCTGTTCCTCGCCCTCTGTTGTAGCCCCTCTGTTTCTCGCCCTCTGTATCAGCCCCTCTGTTTCAGCCCCTCTGTTTCAGCCCCTCTGTTGCAGCCCCTCTGTTTCTCGACCTCTGTTTCTCGCCCTCTGTTTCAGCCCCTCTGTTTCTCGCCCTCTGTTTCAGCCCCTCTGTTTCAGCCCCTCTGATTCAGCCCCTCTGATTCAGCCCCTCTGTTTATTGCCCTCTGTTTCAGCCCCTCTGTTTCAGCCCTTCTGTTTCAGCTCCTCTGTTTCAGACCCTCTGTTTCTCGCCCTCTGTTTCAGCCCCTCTGTTTCAGCCCCTCTGTTTCTCGCCCTCTGTTTCAGCCCCTCTGTTTCAGCCCCTTTGTTTCAGCCCCTCTGTTTCTCGCCCTCTGTTTCAGCCCCTCTGTTTCTCGCCCTCTGTTTCAGCCCCTCTGTTCCTCGCCCTCTGTTATAGCCCCACTGTTTCTCGCCCTCTGTATCAGCGCCTCTGTTTCAGCCCCTCTGTTTCAGCCCCTCTGTTGCAGCCCCTCTGTTTCTCGACCTCTGTTTCTCGCCCTCTGTTTCAGCCCCTCTGTTTCTCGCCCTCTGTTTCAGCCCCTCTGTTTCAGCCCCTCTGATTCAGCCCCTCTGATTCAGCCCATCTGTTTCTCGCCCTCTGTTTCAGCCCCTCTGTTTCTCGCCCTCTGTTTCTGCCCCTCTAATTTAGCCCCACTGTTTCAGCCCCTCTGTTTCAGCCCCTCTGTTTCTCGCCCTCTGTTTCAGCCCCTCTGTTTCGCGCTCTCTGTTTCAGCTCCTCTGTTTCAGCCACTCTGTTTCTCGCCCTCTGTTTCTGCCCCTCTGTTTCTCGCCCTCTGTTTCAGCCCCTCTGATTCAGCCCCTCTGTTTCAGCCCCTCTGAATCAGCTCCTCTGATTCAGCCCCTCTGTTTCAGCCCCTCTGTTTCAGCCGCTCTGTTTCTCACCCTCTGTTTCAGACCCTCTGTTTCTCGCCCTGTGTTTCAGCCCCTCTGTTTCTCGCCCTCTGCTTCAGCCCCTCTGATTCAGCCCCTCCGTTTCTCGCCCTCTGTTTCAGCTCCTCTGTTTCTATCCCTCTGTTTCAGCCCCTCTCTTTCAGCCCCTCTGTTTCTCGCCCTCTGTTTCAGCCCCTCTGTTTCTCGCCCTCTGTTTCAGCCCCTCTGTTTCGCGCTCTCTGTTTCAGCCCCTCTGATTCAGCCACTCTGTTTCTCGCCCTCTCTTTCTGCCCCTCTGTTTCTCGCCCTCTGTTTCAGCCCCTCTGTTTCTCGCCCTCTGTTTCAGCTCCTCTGTTTCTAGCCCTCTGTTTCAGTCCCTCTGTTTCAGCCCCTCTGTTTCAGCCCTTCTGTTTCTCGCCCTCTGTTTCAGCCCCTCTGTTTCTCGCCCTCGGTTTCAGTCCCTCTATTTCTCGCCCTCAGTTTCAGCCCCTCTGTTTCAGCCCCTCTGTTTCAGCCCCTCTGTTTCTCGCCCTCTGTTGCAGCCCCTCTGTTTCTCGCCCTCTGTTTCTCACCCTCTGTTTCTCGCCCTCTGTTTCAGCCCCACTGTTTCAGCCTCTCTGTTTCAGCCCCTCTGTTTCTCGCCCTCTGTTTCAGCCCCTCTGATTCAGTCCCTCTGTTTCAGCCCCTCTGTTTCAGCCCCTCTGTTTCTCGCCCTCTGTTTCAGCCCCTCTGATTCAGCCCCTCTGTTTCAGCCCCTCTGTTTCAGCCCCTCTGTTTCTCGCCCTCTGTTTCAGCCCCTCTCTTTCAGCCCCTTTGTTTCAGCCCCTCTGTTTCTCGCCCTCTGTTTCTGCCCCTCTGTTTCTCGCCCTCTATTTCTGCCCCTCTGTTTCTCGCCCTCTGTTTCAGCCCCTCTGTTTCTCGCCCTCTGTTTCAGCCCCTCTGTTTCTCGCCCTCTGTTTCAGCCCCTCTGTTTCTCGCCCTCTGTTTCAGCCCCTCTGATTTAGCCCCTCTGTTTCAGCCCCTCTGTTTCAGCCCTTCTGTTTCAGCCCCTCTGTTTCAGCCCCTCTGTTTCTCGCCCTCTGTTTCAGCCCCTCTGTTTCTCGCCCTCTGTTTCTGCCCCTCTAATTTAGCCCCTCTGTTTCAGCCCCTCTGTTTCAGCCCCTCTGTTTCTCGCCCTCTGTTTCTGCCCCTCTGTTTCTCGCCCTCTGTTTCAGCCCCTCTGTTTCTCGCCCTCTGTTTCATCCCATCTGATTCAGCCCCTCTGTTTCAGCCCCTCTGTTTCAGCCCCTCTGTTTCTCGCCCTCTGTTTCAGCCCCTCTGTTTCTCGCCCTCTTTTTCAGCCCCTCTGTTTCTCGCCCTCCGTTTCAGCCCCTCTGATTCAGCCCCTCTGTTTCTCGCCCTCTGTTTCAGCTCCTCTGTTTCTCGCCCTCTGTTTCAGCGCCTCTGTTTCAGCCCCTCTGTTTCAGCCCCTCTGTTTCTCGCCCTCTGTTTCAGCCCCTCTGTTTATCGCCCTCTGTTTCAGCCCCTCTATTTCTCGCCCTCTGTTTCTCCCCCTCTGTTTCAGCCCCTCTGTTTCTCGCCCTCTGTTTCAGCTCCTCTGTTTCTCGCCCTCTGTTTCAGCCCCTCTTTTTCAGCCCCTTTGTTTCAGCACCTCTGTTTCTCGCCCTCTGCTTCAGCTCCTCTGTTTCTCGCCCTCTGTTTCAGCCCCTCTATTTCTCGCCCTCTTTTCTCCCCTCTGTTACTCCCCCTCTGTTTCAGCTCCTCTGTTTCTCGCCCTCTGTTTCAGCCCCTCTGTTTCAGCCCCTCTGTTTCTCACCCTCTGTTTCAGACCCTCTATTTCTCACCCTCTGTTTCAGCCCCTCTGTTTCAGCCCCTCTGTTTCTCGCCCTCTGTTTCAGCCCCTCTGTTTCTCGCCCTCTGTTTCTCACCCTCTGTTTCTCGCCCTCTGTTTCAGCCCCTCTGTTTCAGCCCCTCTGTTTCAGTCCCTCTGTTTCTCGCCCTCTGTTTCTCCCCGTCTGTTTCAGCCCCTCTGTTTCTCGCCCTCTGTTTCAGCCCCTCTGTTTCTCGCCCTCTGTTTCAGCCCCTCTGTTTCAGCCCCTTTGTTTCAGCCCCTCTGTTTCTCGCCCTCTGTTTCAGCCCCTCTGTTTCTCGCCCTCTGTTTCAGCCCCTCTGTTCCTCGCCCTCTGTTATAGCCCCTCTGTTTCTCGCCCTCTGTATCAGCCCCTCTGTTTCAGCCCCTCTGTTTCAGCCCCTCTGTTGCAGCCCCTCTGTTTCTCGACCTCTGTTTCTCGCCCTCTGTTTCAGCCCCTCTGTTTCTCGCCCTCTGTTTCAGCCCCTCTGTTTCAGCCCCTCTGATTCAGCCCCTCTGATTCAGCCCCTCTGTTTATTGCCCTCTGTTTCAGCCCCTCTGTTTCAGCCCTTCTGTTTCAGCTCCTCTGTTTCAGACCCTCTGTTTCTCGCCCTCTGTTTCAGCCCCTCTGTTTCAGCCCCTCTGTTTCTCGTCCTCTGTTTCAGCCCCTCTGTTTCTCGCCCTCTGTTTCAGCCCCTCTGATTCAGCCCCTCTGTTTCTCGCCCTCTTTTTCAGCCCCTCCGATTCAGGCCCTCTGTTTCTCGCCCTCTGTTTCAGCTCCTCTGTTTCTAGCCCTCTGTTTCAGCCCCTCTGTTTCAGCCCCTCTGTTTCAGCCCTTCTGTTTCTCGCCCTCTGTTTCAGCCCCTCTGTTTCTCGCCCTCTGTTTCAGTCCCTCTATTTCTCGCCCTCAGTTTCAGCCCCTCTGTTTCAGCCCCTCTGTTTCAGCCCCTCTGTTTCTCGCCCTCTGTTTCAGCTCCTCTGTTTCTAGCCCTCTGTTTCAGCCCCTCTGTTTCAGCCCCTCTGTTTCAGCCCTTCTGTTTCTCGCCCTCTGTTTCAGCCACTCTGTTTCTCGCCCTCTGTTTCAGTCCCTCTATTTCTCGCCCTCAGTTTCAGCCCCTCTGTTTCAGCCCCTCTGTTTCAGCCCCTCTGTTTCTCGCCCTCTGTTTCAGCTCCTCTGTTTCTAGCCCTCTGTTTCAGCCCATCTGTTTCTCGCCCTCTGTTTCAGCCCCTCTGTTTCTCGCCCTCTGTTTCAGCCCCTCTGTTTCAGCCCCTTTGTTTCAGCCCCTCTGTTTCTCGCCCTCTGTTTCTGCCCCTCTGTTTCTCGCCCTCTATTTCTGCCCCTCTGTTTCTCGCCCTCTGTTTCAGCCCCTCTGTTTCTCGCCCTCTGTTTCAGCCCCTCTGTTTCAGCCCCTCTGTTTCAGCCCCTCTGTTTCTCGCCCTCTGTTTCAGCCCCTCTGTTTCTCGCCCTCTGTTTCAGCCCCTCTGATTTAGCCCCTCTGTTTCAGCCCCTCTGTTTCAGCGGTTCTGTTTCAGCCCCTCTGTTTCAGCCCCTCTGTTTCTCGCCCTCTGTTTCAGCCCCTCTGTTTCTCGCCCTCTGTTTCTGCCCCTCTAATTTAGCCCCTCTGTTTCAGCCCCTCTGTTTCAGCCCCTCTGTTTCTCGCCCTCTGTTTCTGCCCCTCTCTTTCTCGCCCTCTGTTTCATCCCATCTGATTCAGCCCCTCTGTTTCAGCCCCTCTGTTTCAGCCCCTCTGTTTCTCGCCCTCTGTTTCAGCCCCTCTGTTTCTCGCCCTCTGTTTCAGCCCCTCTGTTTCTCGCCCTCTGTTTCAGCCCCTCTGATTCAGCCCCTCTGTTTCTCGCCCTCTGTTTCAGCTCCTCTGTTTCTCGCCCTCTGTTTCAGCGCCTCTGTTTCAGCCCCTCTGTTTCAGCCCCTCTGTTTCTCGCCCTCTGTTTCAGCCCCTCTGTTTATCGCCCTCTGTTTCAGCCCCTCTATTTCTCGCCCTCTGTTTCTCCCCCTCTGTTTCAGCCCCTCTGTTTCTCGCCCTCTGTTTCAGACCCTCTGTTTCTCGCCCTGTGTTTCAGCCCCTCTGTTTCTCGCCCTCTGCTTCAGCCCCTCTGATTCAGCCCCTCCGTTTCTCGCCCTCTGTTTCAGCTCCTCTGTTTCTATCCCTCTGTTTCAGCCCCTCTCTTTCAGCCCCTCTGTTTCTCGCCCTCTGTTTCAGCCCCTCTGTTTCTCGCCCTCTGTTTCAGCCCCTCTGTTTCGCGCTCTCTGTTTCAGCCCCTCTGATTCAGCCACTCTGTTTCTCGCCCTCTCTTTCTGCCCCTCTGTTTCTCGCCCTCTGTTTCAGCCCCTCTGTTTCTCGCCCTCTGTTTCAGCTCCTCTGTTTCTAGCCCTCTGTTTCAGTCCCTCTGTTTCAGCCCCTCTGTTTCAGCCCTTCTGTTTCTCGCCCTCTGTTTCAGCCCCTCTGTTTCTCGCCCTCGGTTTCAGTCCCTCTATTTCTCGCCCTCAGTTTCAGCCCCTCTGTTTCAGCCCCTCTGTTTCAGCCCCTCTGTTTCTCGCCCTCTGTTGCAGCCCCTCTGTTTCTCGCCCTCTGTTTCTCACCCTCTGTTTCTCGCCCTCTGTTTCAGCCCCACTGTTTCAGCCTCTCTGTTTCAGCCCCTCTGTTTCTCGCCCTCTGTTTCAGCCCCTCTGATTCAGTCCCTCTGTTTCAGCCCCTCTGTTTCAGCCCCTCTGTTTCTCGCCCTCTGTTTCAGCCCCTCTGATTCAGCCCCTCTGTTTCAGCCCCTCTGTTTCAGCCCCTCTGTTTCTCGCCCTCTGTTTCAGCCCCTCTCTTTCAGCCCCTTTGTTTCAGCCCCTCTGTTTCTCGCCCTCTGTTTCTGCCCCTCTGTTTCTCGCCCTCTATTTCTGCCCCTCTGTTTCTCGCCCTCTGTTTCAGCCCCTCTGTTTCTCGCCCTCTGTTTCAGCCCCTCTGTTTCTCGCCCTCTGTTTCAGCCCCTCTGTTTCTCGCCCTCTGTTTCAGCCCCTCTGATTTAGCCCCTCTGTTTCAGCCCCTCTGTTTCAGCCCTTCTGTTTCAGCCCCTCTGTTTCAGCCCCTCTGTTTCTCGCCCTCTGTTTCAGCCCCTCTGTTTCTCGCCCTCTGTTTCTGCCCCTCTAATTTAGCCCCTCTGTTTCAGCCCCTCTGTTTCAGCCCCTCTGTTTCTCGCCCTCTGTTTCTGCCCCTCTGTTTCTCGCCCTCTGTTTCAGCCCCTCTGTTTCTCGCCCTCTGTTTCATCCCATCTGATTCAGCCCCTCTGTTTCAGCCCCTCTGTTTCAGCCCCTCTGTTTCTCGCCCTCTGTTTCAGCCCCTCTGTTTCTCGCCCTCTTTTTCAGCCCCTCTGTTTCTCGCCCTCCGTTTCAGCCCCTCTGATTCAGCCCCTCTGTTTCTCGCCCTCTGTTTCAGCTCCTCTGTTTCTCGCCCTCTGTTTCAGCGCCTCTGTTTCAGCCCCTCTGTTTCAGCCCCTCTGTTTCTCGCCCTCTGTTTCAGCCCCTCTGTTTATCGCCCTCTGTTTCAGCCCCTCTATTTCTCGCCCTCTGTTTCTCCCCCTCTGTTTCAGCCCCTCTGTTTCTCGCCCTCTGTTTCAGCTCCTCTGTTTCTCGCCCTCTGTTTCAGCCCCTCTTTTTCAGCCCCTTTGTTTCAGCACCTCTGTTTCTCGCCCTCTGCTTCAGCTCCTCTGTTTCTCGCCCTCTGTTTCAGCCCCTCTATTTCTCGCCCTCTTTTCTCCCCTCTGTTACTCCCCCTCTGTTTCAGCTCCTCTGTTTCTCGCCCTCTGTTTCAGCCCCTCTGTTTCAGCCCCTCTGTTTCTCACCCTCTGTTTCAGACCCTCTATTTCTCACCCTCTGTTTCAGCCCCTCTGTTTCAGCCCCTCTGTTTCTCGCCCTCTGTTTCAGCCCCTCTGTTTCTCGCCCTCTGTTTCTCACCCTCTGTTTCTCGCCCTCTGTTTCAGCCCCTCTGTTTCAGCCCCTCTGTTTCAGTCCCTCTGTTTCTCGCCCTCTGTTTCTCCCCGTCTGTTTCAGCCCCTCTGTTTCTCGCCCTCTGTTTCAGCCCCTCTGTTTCTCGCCCTCTGTTTCAGCCCCTCTGTTTCAGCCCCTTTGTTTCAGCCCCTCTGTTTCTCGCCCTCTGTTTCAGCCCCTCTGTTTCTCGCCCTCTGTTTCTGCCCCTCTAATTTAGCCCCTCTGTTTCAGCCCCTCTGTTTCAGCCCCTCTGTTTCTCGCCCTCTGTTTCTGCCCCTCTGTTTCTCGCCCTCTGTTTCAGCCCCTCTGTTTCTCGCCCTCTGTTTCATCCCATCTGATTCAGCCCCTCTGTTTCAGCCCCTCTGTTTCAGCCCCTCTGTTTCTCGCCCTCTGTTTCAGCCCCTCTGTTTCTCGCCCTCTTTTTCAGCCCCTCTGTTTCTCGCCCTCCGTTTCAGCCCCTCTGATTCAGCCCCTCTGTTTCTCGCCCTCTGTTTCAGCTCCTCTGTTTCTCGCCCTCTGTTTCAGCGCCTCTGTTTCAGCCCCTCTGTTTCAGCCCCTCTGTTTCTCGCCCTCTGTTTCAGCCCCTCTGTTTATCGCCCTCTGTTTCAGCCCCTCTATTTCTCGCCCTCTGTTTCTCCCCCTCTGTTTCAGCCCCTCTGTTTCTCGCCCTCTGTTTCAGCTCCTCTGTTTCTCGCCCTCTGTTTCAGCCCCTCTTTTTCAGCCCCTTTGTTTCAGCACCTCTGTTTCTCGCCCTCTGCTTCAGCTCCTCTGTTTCTCGCCCTCTGTTTCAGCCCCTCTATTTCTCGCCCTCTTTTCTCCCCTCTGTTACTCCCCCTCTGTTTCAGCTCCTCTGTTTCTCGCCCTCTGTTTCAGCCCCTCTGTTTCAGCCCCTCTGTTTCTCACCCTCTGTTTCAGACCCTCTATTTCTCACCCTCTGTTTCAGCCCCTCTGTTTCAGCCCCTCTGTTTCTCGCCCTCTGTTTCAGCCCCTCTGTTTCTCGCCCTCTGTTTCTCACCCTCTGTTTCTCGCCCTCTGTTTCAGCCCCTCTGTTTCAGCCCCTCTGTTTCAGTCCCTCTGTTTCTCGCCCTCTGTTTCTCCCCGTCTGTTTCAGCCCCTCTGTTTCTCGCCCTCTGTTTCAGCCCCTCTGTTTCTCGCCCTCTGTTTCAGCCCCTCTGTTTCAGCCCCTTTGTTTCAGCCCCTCTGTTTCTCGCCCTCTGTTTCAGCCCCTCTGTTTCTCGCCCTCTGTTTCAGCCCCTCTGTTCCTCGCCCTCTGTTATAGCCCCTCTGTTTCTCGCCCTCTGTATCAGCCCCTCTGTTTCAGCCCCTCTGTTTCAGCCCCTCTGTTGCAGCCCCTCTGTTTCTCGACCTCTGTTTCTCGCCCTCTGTTTCAGCCCCTCTGTTTCTCGCCCTCTGTTTCAGCCCCTCTGTTTCAGCCCCTCTGATTCAGCCCCTCTGATTCAGCCCCTCTGTTTATTGCCCTCTGTTTCAGCCCCTCTGTTTCAGCCCTTCTGTTTCAGCTCCTCTGTTTCAGACCCTCTGTTTCTCGCCCTCTGTTTCAGCCCCTCTGTTTCAGCCCCTCTGTTTCTCGTCCTCTGTTTCAGCCCCTCTGTTTCTCGCCCTCTGTTTCAGCCCCTCTGATTCAGCCCCTCTGTTTCTCGCCCTCTTTTTCAGCCCCTCCGATTCAGGCCCTCTGTTTCTCGCCCTCTGTTTCAGCTCCTCTGTTTCTAGCCCTCTGTTTCAGCCCCTCTGTTTCAGCCCCTCTGTTTCAGCCCTTCTGTTTCTCGCCCTCTGTTTCAGCCCCTCTGTTTCTCGCCCTCTGTTTCTGTCCCTCTATTTCTCGCCCTCAGTTTCAGCCCCTCTGTTTCAGCCCCTCTGTTTCAGCCCCTCTGTTTCTCGCCCTCTGTTTCAGCTCCTCTGTTTCTAGCCCTCTGTTTCAGCCCCTCTGTTTCAGCCCCTCTGTTTCAGCCCTTCTGTTTCTCGCCCTCTGTTTCAGCCACTCTGTTTCTCGCCCTCTGTTTCAGTCCCTCTATTTCTCGCCCTCAGTTTCAGCCCCTCTGTTTCAGCCCCTCTGTTTCAGCCCCTCTGTTTCTCGCCCTCTGTTTCAGCTCCTCTGTTTCTAGCCCTCTGTTTCAGCCCATCTGTTTCTCGCCCTCTGTTTCAGCCCCTCTGTTTCTCGCCCTCTGTTTCAGCCCCTCTGTTTCAGCCCCTTTGTTTCAGCCCCTCTGTTTCTCGCCCTCTGTTTCTGCCCCTCTGTTTCTCGCCCTCTATTTCTGCCCCTCTGTTTCTCGCCCTCTGTTTCAGCCCCTCTGTTTCTCGCCCTCTGTTTCAGCCCCTCTGTTTCAGCCCCTCTGTTTCAGCCCCTCTGTTTCTCGCCCTCTGTTTCAGCCCCTCTGTTTCTCGCCCTCTGTTTCAGCCCCTCTGATTTAGCCCCTCTGTTTCAGCCCCTCTGTTTCAGCCGTTCTGTTTCAGCCCCTCTGTTTCAGCCCCTCTGTTTCTCGCCCTCTGTTTCAGCCCCTCTGTTTCTCGCCCTCTGTTTCTGCCCCTCTAATTTAGCCCCTCTGTTTCAGCCCCTCTGTTTCAGCCCCTCTGTTTCTCGCCCTCTGTTTCTGCCCCTCTCTTTCTCGCCCTCTGTTTCATCCCATCTGATTCAGCCCCTCTGTTTCAGCCCCTCTGTTTCAGCCCCTCTGTTTCTCGCCCTCTGTTTCAGCCCCTCTGTTTCTCGCCCTCTGTTTCAGCCCCTCTGTTTCTCGCCCTCTGTTTCAGCCCCTCTGATTCAGCCCCTCTGTTTCTCGCCCTCTGTTTCAGCTCCTCTGTTTCTCGCCCTCTGTTTCAGCGCCTCTGTTTCAGCCCCTCTGTTTCAGCCCCTCTGTTTCTCGCCCTCTGTTTCAGCCCCTCTGTTTATCGCCCTCTGTTTCAGCCCCTCTATTTCTCGCCCTCTGTTTCTCCCCCTCTGTTTCAGCCCCTCTGTTTCTCGCCCTCTGTTTCAGACCCTCTGTTTCTCGCCCTGTGTTTCAGCCCCTCTGTTTCTCGCCCTCTGCTTCAGCCCCTCTGATTCAGCCCCTCCGTTTCTCGCCCTCTGTTTCAGCTCCTCTGTTTCTATCCCTCTGTTTCAGCCCCTCTCTTTCAGCCCCTCTGTTTCTCGCCCTCTGTTTCAGCCCCTCTGTTTCTCGCCCTCTGTTTCAGCCCCTCTGTTTCGCGCTCTCTGTTTCAGCCCCTCTGATTCAGCCACTCTGTTTCTCGCCCTCTCTTTCTGCCCCTCTGTTTCTCGCCCTCTGTTTCAGCCCCTCTGTTTCTCGCCCTCTGTTTCAGCTCCTCTGTTTCTAGCCCTCTGTTTCAGTCCCTCTGTTTCAGCCCCTCTGTTTCAGCCCTTCTGTTTCTCGCCCTCTGTTTCAGCCCCTCTGTTTCTCGCCCTCGGTTTCAGTCCCTCTATTTCTCGCCCTCAGTTTCAGCCCCTCTGTTTCAGCCCCTCTGTTTCAGCCCCTCTGTTTCTCGCCCTCTGTTGCAGCCCCTCTGTTTCTCGCCCTCTGTTTCTCACCCTCTGTTTCTCGCCCTCTGTTTCAGCCCCACTGTTTCAGCCTCTCTGTTTCAGCCCCTCTGTTTCTCGCCCTCTGTTTCAGCCCCTCTGATTCAGTCCCTCTGTTTCAGCCCCTCTGTTTCAGCCCCTCTGTTTCTCGCCCTCTGTTTCAGCCCCTCTGATTCAGCCCCTCTGTTTCAGCCCCTCTGTTTCAGCCCCTCTGTTTCTCGCCCTCTGTTTCAGCCCCTCTCTTTCAGCCCCTTTGTTTCAGCCCCTCTGTTTCTCGCCCTCTGTTTCTGCCCCTCTGTTTCTCGCCCTCTATTTCTGCCCCTCTGTTTCTCGCCCTCTGTTTCAGCCCCTCTGTTTCTCGCCCTCTGTTTCAGCCCCTCTGTTTCTCGCCCTCTGTTTCAGCCCCTCTGTTTCTCGCCCTCTGTTTCAGCCCCTCTGATTTAGCCCCTCTGTTTCAGCCCCTCTGTTTCAGCCCTTCTGTTTCAGCCCCTCTGTTTCAGCCCCTCTGTTTCTCGCCCTCTGTTTCAGCCCCTCTGTTTCTCGCCCTCTGTTTCTGCCCCTCTAATTTAGCCCCTCTGTTTCAGCCCCTCTGTTTCAGCCCCTCTGTTTCTCGCCCTCTGTTTCTGCCCCTCTGTTTCTCGCCCTCTGTTTCAGCCCCTCTGTTTCTCGCCCTCTGTTTCATCCCATCTGATTCAGCCCCTCTGTTTCAGCCCCTCTGTTTCAGCCCCTCTGTTTCTCGCCCTCTGTTTCAGCCCCTCTGTTTCTCGCCCTCTTTTTCAGCCCCTCTGTTTCTCGCCCTCCGTTTCAGCCCCTCTGATTCAGCCCCTCTGTTTCTCGCCCTCTGTTTCAGCTCCTCTGTTTCTCGCCCTCTGTTTCAGCGCCTCTGTTTCAGCCCCTCTGTTTCAGCCCCTCTGTTTCTCGCCCTCTGTTTCAGCCCCTCTGTTTATCGCCCTCTGTTTCAGCCCCTCTATTTCTCGCCCTCTGTTTCTCCCCCTCTGTTTCAGCCCCTCTGTTTCTCGCCCTCTGTTTCAGCTCCTCTGTTTCTCGCCCTCTGTTTCAGCCCCTCTTTTTCAGCCCCTTTGTTTCAGCACCTCTGTTTCTCGCCCTCTGCTTCAGCTCCTCTGTTTCTCGCCCTCTGTTTCAGCCCCTCTATTTCTCGCCCTCTTTTCTCCCCTCTGTTACTCCCCCTCTGTTTCAGCTCCTCTGTTTCTCGCCCTCTGTTTCAGCCCCTCTGTTTCAGCCCCTCTGTTTCTCACCCTCTGTTTCAGACCCTCTATTTCTCACCCTCTGTTTCAGCCCCTCTGTTTCAGCCCCTCTGTTTCTCGCCCTCTGTTTCAGCCCCTCTGTTTCTCGCCCTCTGTTTCTCACCCTCTGTTTCTCGCCCTCTGTTTCAGCCCCTCTGTTTCAGCCCCTCTGTTTCAGTCCCTCTGTTTCTCGCCCTCTGTTTCTCCCCGTCTGTTTCAGCCCCTCTGTTTCTCGCCCTCTGTTTCAGCCCCTCTGTTTCTCGCCCTCTGTTTCAGCCCCTCTGTTTCAGCCCCTTTGTTTCAGCCCCTCTGTTTCTCGCCCTCTGTTTCAGCCCCTCTGTTTCTCGCCCTCTGTTTCAGCCCCTCTGTTCCTCGCCCTCTGTTATAGCCCCTCTGTTTCTCGCCCTCTGTATCAGCCCCTCTGTTTCAGCCCCTCTGTTTCAGCCCCTCTGTTGCAGCCCCTCTGTTTCTCGACCTCTGTTTCTCGCCCTCTGTTTCAGCCCCTCTGTTTCTCGCCCTCTGTTTCAGCCCCTCTGTTTCAGCCCCTCTGATTCAGCCCCTCTGATTCAGCCCCTCTGTTTATTGCCCTCTGTTTCAGCCCCTCTGTTTCAGCACTTCTGTTTCAGCTCCTCTGTTTCAGACCCTCTGTTTCTCGCCCTCTGTTTCAGCCCCTCTGTTTCAGCCCCTCTGTTTCTCGTCCTCTGTTTCAGCCCCTCTGTTTCTCGCCCTCTGTTTCAGCCCCTCTGATTCAGCCCCTCTGTTTCTCGCCCTCTTTTTCAGCCCCTCCGATTCAGGCCCTCTGTTTCTCGCCCTCTGTTTCAGCTCCTCTGTTTCTAGCCCTCTGTTTCAGCCCCTCTGTTTCAGCCCCTCTGTTTCAGCCCTTCTGTTTCTCGCCCTCTGTTTCAGCCCCTCTGTTTCTCGCCCTCTGTTTCAGTCCCTCTATTTCTCGCCCTCAGTTTCAGCCCCTCTGTTTCAGCCCCTCTGTTTCAGCCCCTCTGTTTCTCGCCCTCTGTTTCAGCTCCTCTGTTTCTAGCCCTCTGTTTCAGCCCCTCTGTTTCAGCCCCTCTGTTTCAGCCCTTCTGTTTCTCGCCCTCTGTTTCAGCCACTCTGTTTCTCGCCCTCTGTTTCAGTCCCTCTATTTCTCGCCCTCAGTTTCAGCCCCTCTGTTTCAGCCCCTCTGTTTCAGCCCCTCTGTTTCTCGCCCTCTGTTTCAGCTCCTCTGTTTCTAGCCCTCTGTTTCAGCCCATCTGTTTCTCGCCCTCTGTTTCAGCCCCTCTGTTTCTCGCCCTCTGTTTCAGCCCCTCTGTTTCAGCCCCTTTGTTTCAGCCCCTCTGTTTCTCGCCCTCTGTTTCTGCCCCTCTGTTTCTCGCCCTCTATTTCTGCCCCTCTGTTTCTCGCCCTCTGTTTCAGCCCCTCTGTTTCTCGCCCTCTGTTTCAGCCCCTCTGTTTCAGCCCCTCTGTTTCAGCCCCTCTGTTTCTCGCCCTCTGTTTCAGCCCCTCTGTTTCTCGCCCTCTGTTTCAGCCCCTCTGATTTAGCCCCTCTGTTTCAGCCCCTCTGTTTCAGCCGTTCTGTTTCAGCCCCTCTGTTTCAGCCCCTCTGTTTCTCGCCCTCTGTTTCAGCCCCTCTGTTTCTCGCCCTCTGTTTCTGCCCCTCTAATTTAGCCCCTCTGTTTCAGCCCCTCTGTTTCAGCCCCTCTGTTTCTCGCCCTCTGTTTCTGCCCCTCTCTTTCTCGCCCTCTGTTTCATCCCATCTGATTCAGCCCCTCTGTTTCAGCCCCTCTGTTTCAGCCCCTCTGTTTCTCGCCCTCTGTTTCAGCCCCTCTGTTTCTCGCCCTCTGTTTCAGCCCCTCTGTTTCTCGCCCTCTGTTTCAGCCCCTCTGATTCAGCCCCTCTGTTTCTCGCCCTCTGTTTCAGCTCCTCTGTTTCTCGCCCTCTGTTTCAGCGCCTCTGTTTCAGCCCCTCTGTTTCAGCCCCTCTGTTTCTCGCCCTCTGTTTCAGCCCCTCTGTTTATCGCCCTCTGTTTCAGCCCCTCTATTTCTCGCCCTCTGTTTCTCCCCCTCTGTTTCAGCCCCTCTGTTTCTCGCCCTCTGTTTCAGCTCCTCTGTTTCTCGCCCTCTGTTTCAGCCCCTTTGTTTCAGCTCCTCTGTTTCTCGCCCTCTGTTTCAGCCCCTGTGTTTCAGCCCCTATGTTTCAGCCCCTCTGTTTCTCGCCCTCTGTTTCAGCTCCTCTGTTTCTCGCCCTCTGTTTCAGCCCCTCTATTTCTCGCCCTCTTTTCTCCCCTCTGTTTCAGCCCCTCTGTTTCTCCCCCTCTGTTTCTCGCCCTCTGTTTCAGCCCCTCTGTTTCAGCCCCTCTGTTTCTCACCCTCTGTTTCAGACCCTCTATTTCTCGCCCTCTGTTTCAGCCCCTCTGTTTCAGCCCCTCTGTTTCTCGCCCTCTGTTTCAGCCCCTCTGTTTCTCGCCCTCTGTTTCTCACCCTCTGTTTCTCGCCCTCTGTTTCAGCCCCTCTGTTTCAGCCCCTCTGTTTCAGTCCCTCTGTTTCTCGCCCTCTGTTTCTCCCCGTCTGTTTCAGCCCCTCTGTTTCTCGCCCTCTGTTTCAGCCCCTCTGTTTCTCGCCCTCTGTTTCAGCCCCTCTGTTTCAGCCCCTTTGTTTCAGCCCCTCTGTTTCTCGCCCTCTGTTTCAGCCCCTCTGTTTCTCGCCCTCTGTTTCAGCCCCTCTGTTCCTCGCCCTCTGTTATAGCCCCTCTGTTTCTCGCCCTCTGTATCAGCCCCTCTGTTTCAGCCCCTCTGTTTCAGCCCCTCTGTTGCAGCCCCTCTGTTTCTCGACCTCTGTTTCTCGCCCTCTGTTTCAGCCCCTCTGTTTCTCGCCCTCTGTTTCAGCCCCTCTGTTTCAGCCCCTCTGATTCAGCCCCTCTGATTCAGCCCCTCTGTTTATTGCCCTCTGTTTCAGCCCCTCTGTTTCAGCCCTTCTGTTTCAGCTCCTCTGTTTCAGACCCTCTGTTTCTCGCCCTCTGTTTCAGCCCCTCTGTTTCAGCCCCTCTGTTTCTCGTCCTCTGTTTCAGCCCCTCTGTTTCTCGCCCTCTGTTTCAGCCCCTCTGATTCAGCCCCTCTGTTTCTCGCCCTCTTTTTCAGCCCCTCCGATTCAGGCCCTCTGTTTCTCGCCCTCTGTTTCAGCTCCTCTGTTTCTAGCCCTCTGTTTCAGCCCCTCTGTTTCAGCCCCTCTGTTTCAGCCCTTCTGTTTCTCGCCCTCTGTTTCAGCCCCTCTGTTTCTCGCCCTCTGTTTCAGTCCCTCTATTTCTCGCCCTCAGTTTCAGCCCCTCTGTTTCAGCCCCTCTGTTTCAGCCCCTCTGTTTCTCGCCCTCTGTTGCAGCCCCTCTGTTTCAGCCTCTCTGTTTCAGTCCCTCTGTTTCTCGCCCTCTGTTTCTCCCAAAATGTTTCAGCCCCTCTGTTTCTCGCCCTCTGTTTCAGCCCCTCTGTTTCTCGCCCTCTGTTTCAGCCCCTCTGTTTCAGCCCCTCTGTTTCTCTCCCTCTGTTTCTCGCCCTCTGTTTCAGCCCCTCTGTTTCAGCCTCTCTGTTTCAGTCCCTCTGTGTCTCGCCCTCTGTTTCTCCCAAAATGTTTCAGCCCCTCTGTTTCTCGCCCTCTGTTTCAGCCCCTCTGTTTCTCGCCCTCTGTTTCAGCCCCTCTGTTTCAGCCCCTTTGTTTCAGCCCCTCTGTTTCTAGCCCTCTGTTTCTGCCCCTCTGTTTCTCGCCCTCTGTTTCTGCCCCTCTGTTTCTCGCCCTCTGTTTCAGCCCCTCTGTTTCTCGCCCTCTGTTTCAGCCCCTCTGTTTCTGCCCCTCTGATTCAGCCCCTCTGTTTCTCGCCCTCTTTATCAGCCCCTCCGATTCAGCCCCTCTGTTTCTCGCCCTCTGTTTCAGCTCCTCTGTTTCTAGCCCTCTGTTTCAGCCCCTCTGTTTCAGCCCCTCTGTTTCAGCCCTTCTGTTTCTCGCCCTCTGTTTCAGCCCCTCTGTTTCTCGCCCTCTGTTTCAGTCCCTCTATTTCTCGCCCTCAGTTTCAGCCCCTCTGTTTCAGCCCCTCTGTTTCAGCCCCTCTGTTTCTCGCCCTCTGTTGCAGCCCCTCTGTTTCAGCCTCTCTGTTTCAGTCCCTCTGTTTCTCGCCCTCTGTTTCTCCCAAAATGTTTCAGCCCCTCTGTTTCTCGCCCTCTGTTTCAGCCCCTCTGTTTCTCGCCCTCTGTTTCAGCCCCTCTGTTTCAGCCCCTCTGTTTCTCACCCTCTGTTTCTCGCCCTCTGTTTCAGCCCCTCTGTTTCAGCCTCTCTGTTTCAGTCCCTCTGTTTCTCCCAAAATGTTTCAGCCCCTCTGTTTCTCGCCCTCTGTTTCAGCCCCTCTGTTTCTCGCCCTCTGTTTCAGCCCCTCTGTTTCAGCCCCTTTGTTTCAGCCCATCTGTTTCTCGCCCTCTGTTTCTGCCCCTCTGTTTCTCGCCCTCTGTTTCTGCCCCTCTGTTTCTCGCCCTCTGTTTCAGCCCCTCTGTTTCTCGCCCTCTGTTTCAGCCCCTCTGTTTCAGCCCCTCTGTTTCAGCCCCTCTGTTTCTCGCCCTCTGTTTCAGCCCCTCTGTTTCTCGCCCTCTGTTTCTGCCCCTCTGATTCAGCCCCTCTGTTTCTCGCCCTCTGTTTCAGCTCCTCTGTTTCTAGCCCTCTGTTTCAGCCCCTCTGTTTCAGCCCCTCTGTTTCAGCCCTTCTGTTTCTCGCCCTCTGTTTCAGCCCCTCTGTTTCTCGCCCTCTGTTTCAGTCCCTCTATTTCTCGCCCTCAGTTTCAGCCCCTCTGTTTCAGCCCCTCTGTTTCAGCCCCTCTGTTTCTCGCCCTCTGTTGCAGCCCCTCTGTTTCTCGCCCTCTGTTTCTCACCCTCTGTTTCTCGCCCTCTGTTTCAGCCCCTCTGTTTCAGCCTCTCTGTTTTAGTCCCTCTGTTTCTCGCCCTCTGTTTCTCCCAAAATGTTTCAGCCCCTCTGTTTCTCGCCCTCTGTTTCAGCCCCTCTGTTTCTCGCCCTCTGTTTCAGCCCCTCTGTTTCAGCCCCTTTGTTTCAGCCCCTCTGTTTCTCGCCCTCTGTTTCTGCCCCTCTGTTTCTCGCCCTCTATTTCTGCCCCTCTGTTTCTCGCCCTCTGTTTCAGCCCCTCTGTTTCTCGCCCTCTGTTTCAGCCCCTCTGTTTCAGCCCCTCTGTTTCAGCCCCTCTGTTTCTCGCCCTCTGTTTCAGCCCCTCTGTTTCTCGCCCTCTGTTTCAGCCCCTCTGATTTAGCCCCTCTGTTTCAGCCCCTCTGTTTCAGCCCTTCTGTTTCAGCCCCTCTGTTTCAGCCCCTCTGTTTCTCGCCCTCTGTTTCAGCCCCTCTGTTTCTCGCCCTCTGTTTCTGCCCCTCTAATTTAGCCCCTCTGTTTCAGCCCCTCTGTTTCAGCCCCTCTGTTTCTCGCCCTCTGTTTCTGCCCCTCTGTTTCTCGCCCACTGTTTCAGCCCCTCTGGTTCTCGCCCTCTGTTTCATCCCATCTGATTCAGCCCCTCTGTTTCAGCCCCTCTGTTTCAGCCCCTCTGTTTCTCGCCCTATGTTTCAGCCCCTCTGTTTCTCGCCCTCTGTTTCAGCCCCTCTGTTTCTCGCCCTCCGTTTCAGCCCCTCTGATTCAGCCCCTCTGTTTCTCGCCCTCTGTTTCAGCTCCTCTGTTTCTCGCCCTCTGTTTCAGCGCCTCTGTTTCAGCCCCTCTGTTTCAGCCCCTCTGTTTCTCGCCCTCTGTTTCAGCCCCTCTGTTTATCGCCCTCTGTTTCAGCCCCTCTATTTCTCGCCCTCTGTTTCTCCCCCTCTGTTTCAGCCCCTCTGTTTCTCGCCCTCTGTTTCAGCTCCTCTGTTTCTCGCCCTCTGTTTCAGCCCCTCTTTTTCAGCCCCTTTGTTTCAGCTCCTCTGTTTCAGCCCCTCTGTTTCTCGCCCTCTGTTTCAGCTCCTCTGTTTCTCGCCCTCTGTTTCAGCCCCTCTATTTCTCGCCCTCTTTTCTCCCCTCTGTTTCAGCCCCTCTGTTTCTCCCCCTCTGTTTCAGCTCCTCTGTTTCTCGCCCTCTGTTTCAGCCCCTCTGTTTCAGCCCCTCTGTTTCTCACTCTCTGTTTCAGACCCTCTATTTCTCGCCCTCTGTTTCAGCCCCTCTGTTTCAGCCCCTCTGTTTCAGCCCCTCTGTTTCTCGCCCTCTGTTTCAGCCCCTCTGTTTCTCGCCCTCTGTTTCTCACCCTCTGTTTCTCGCCCTCTGTTTCAGCCACTCTGTTTCAGCCCCTCTGTTTCAGTCCCTCTGTTTCTCGCCCTCTGTTTCTCCCCGTCTGTTTCAGCCCCTCTGTTTCTCGCCCTCTGTTTCAGCCCCTCTGTTTCTCGCCCTCTGTTTCAGCCCCTCTGTGTCAGCCCCTTTGTTTCAGCCCCTCTGTTTCTCGCCCTCTGTTTCAGCCCCTCTGTTTCTCGCCCTCTGTTTCAGCCCCTCTGTTCCTCGCCCTCTGTTATAGCCCCTCTGTTTCTCGCCCTCTGTATCAGCCCCTCTGTTTCAGCCCCTCTGTTTCAGCCCCTCTGTTGCAGCCCCTCTGTTTCTCGACCTCTGTTTCTCGCCCTCTGTTTCAGCCCCTCTGTTTCTCGCCCTCTGTTTCAGCCCCTCTGTTTCAGCCCCTCTGATTCAGCCCCTCTGATTCAGCCCCTCTGTTTATTGCCCTCTGTTTCAGCCCCTCTGTTTCAGCCCTTCTGTTTCAGCTCCTCTGTTTCAGACCCTCTGTTTCTCGCCCTCTGTTTCAGCCCCTCTGTTTCAGCCCCTCTGTTTCTCGCCCTCTGTTTCAGCCCCTCTGTTTCTCGCCCTCTGTTTCAGCCCCTCTGATTCAGCCCCTCTGTTTCTCGCCCTCTTTTTCAGCCCCTCCGATTCAGGCCCTCTGTTTCTCGCCCTCTGTTTCAGCTCCTCTGTTTCTAGCCCTCTGTTTCAGCCCCTCTGTTTCAGCCCCTCTGTTTCAGCCCTTCTGTTTCTCGCCCTCTGTTTCAGCCCCTCTGTTTCTCGCCCTCTGTTTCAGTCCCTCTATTTCTCGCCCTCAGTTTCAGCCCCTCTGTTTCAGCCCCTCTGTTTTAGCCCCTCTGTTTCTCGCCCTCTGTTGCAGCACCACTGTTTCAGCCTCTCTGTTTCAGTCCCTCTGTTTCTCGCCCTCTGTTTCTCCCAAAATGTTTCAGCCCCTCTGTTTCTAGCCCTCAGTTTCAGCCCCTCTGTTTCAGCCCCTCTGTTTCAGCTCCTCTGTTTCTAGCCCTCTGTTTCAGCCCCTCTGTTTCAGCCCCTCTGTTTCAGCCCTTCTGTTTCTCGCCCTCTGTTTCAGCCCCTCTGTTTCTCGCCCTCTGTTTCAGCTCCTCTGTTTCTAGCCCTCTGTTTCAGCCCCTCTGTTTCAGCCCCTCTGTTTCAGCCCTTCTGTTTCTCGCCCTCTGTTTCAGCCCCTCTGTTTCTCGCCCTCTGTTTCAGTCCCTCTATTTCTCGCCCTCAGTTTCAGCCCCTCTGTTTCAGCCCCTCTGTTTCAGCCCCTCTGTTTCTCGCCCTCTGTTTCAGCTCCTCTGTTTCTAGCCCTCTGTTTCAGCCCCTCTGTTTCAGCCCCTCTGTTTCAGCCCTTCTGTTTCTCGCCCTCTGTTTCAGCCACTCTGTTTCTCGCCCTCTGTTTCAGTCCCTCTATTTCTCGCCCTCAGTTTCAGCCCCTCTGTTTCAGCCCCTCTGTTTCAGCCCCTCTGTTTCTCGCCCTCTGTTTCAGCTCCTCTGTTTCTAGCCCTCTGTTTCAGCCCATCTGTTTCTCGCCCTCTGTTTCAGCCCCTCTGTTTCTCGCCCTCTGTTTCAGCCCCTCTGTTTCAGCCCCTTTGTTTCAGCCCCTCTGTTTCTCGCCCTCTGTTTCTGCCCCTCTGTTTCTCGCCCTCTATTTCTGCCCCTCTGTTTCTCGCCCTCTGTTTCAGCCCCTCTGTTTCTCGCCCTCTGTTTCAGCCCCTCTGTTTCAGCCCCTCTGTTTCAGCCCCTCTGTTTCTCGCCCTCTGTTTCAGCCCCTCTGTTTCTCGCCCTCTGTTTCAGCCCCTCTGATTTAGCCCCTCTGTTTCAGCCCCTCTGTTTCAGCCGTTCTGTTTCAGCCCCTCTGTTTCAGCCCCTCTGTTTCTCGCCCTCTGTTTCAGCCCCTCTGTTTCTCGCCCTCTGTTTCTGCCCCTCTAATTTAGCCCCTCTGTTTCAGCCCCTCTGTTTCAGCCCCTCTGTTTCTCGCCCTCTGTTTCTGCCCCTCTCTTTCTCGCCCTCTGTTTCATCCCATCTGATTCAGCCCCTCTGTTTCAGCCCCTCTGTTTCAGCCCCTCTGTTTCTCGCCCTCTGTTTCAGCCCCTCTGTTTCTCGCCCTCTGTTTCAGCCCCTCTGTTTCTCGCCCTCTGTTTCAGCCCCTCTGATTCAGCCCCTCTGTTTCTCGCCCTCTGTTTCAGCTCCTCTGTTTCTCGCCCTCTGTTTCAGCGCCTCTGTTTCAGCCCCTCTGTTTCAGCCCCTCTGTTTCTCGCCCTCTGTTTCAGCCCCTCTGTTTATCGCCCTCTGTTTCAGCCCCTCTATTTCTCGCCCTCTGTTTCTCCCCCTCTGTTTCAGCCCCTCTGTTTCTCGCCCTCTGTTTCAGACCCTCTGTTTCTCGCCCTGTGTTTCAGCCCCTCTGTTTCTCGCCCTCTGCTTCAGCCCCTCTGATTCAGCCCCTCCGTTTCTCGCCCTCTGTTTCAGCTCCTCTGTTTCTATCCCTCTGTTTCAGCCCCTCTCTTTCAGCCCCTCTGTTTCTCGCCCTCTGTTTCAGCCCCTCTGTTTCTCGCCCTCTGTTTCAGCCCCTCTGTTTCGCGCTCTCTGTTTCAGCCCCTCTGATTCAGCCACTCTGTTTCTCGCCCTCTCTTTCTGCCCCTCTGTTTCTCGCCCTCTGTTTCAGCCCCTCTGTTTCTCGCCCTCTGTTTCAGCTCCTCTGTTTCTAGCCCTCTGTTTCAGTCCCTCTGTTTCAGCCCCTCTGTTTCAGCCCTTCTGTTTCTCGCCCTCTGTTTCAGCCCCTCTGTTTCTCGCCCTCGGTTTCAGTCCCTCTATTTCTCGCCCTCAGTTTCAGCCCCTCTGTTTCAGCCCCTCTGTTTCAGCCCCTCTGTTTCTCGCCCTCTGTTGCAGCCCCTCTGTTTCTCGCCCTCTGTTTCTCACCCTCTGTTTCTCGCCCTCTGTTTCAGCCCCACTGTTTCAGCCTCTCTGTTTCAGCCCCTCTGTTTCTCGCCCTCTGTTTCAGCCCCTCTGATTCAGTCCCTCTGTTTCAGCCCCTCTGTTTCAGCCCCTCTGTTTCTCGCCCTCTGTTTCAGCCCCTCTGATTCAGCCCCTCTGTTTCAGCCCCTCTGTTTCAGCCCCTCTGTTTCTCGCCCTCTGTTTCAGCCCCTCTCTTTCAGCCCCTTTGTTTCAGCCCCTCTGTTTCTCGCCCTCTGTTTCTGCCCCTCTGTTTCTCGCCCTCTATTTCTGCCCCTCTGTTTCTCGCCCTCTGTTTCAGCCCCTCTGTTTCTCGCCCTCTGTTTCAGCCCCTCTGTTTCTCGCCCTCTGTTTCAGCCCCTCTGTTTCTCGCCCTCTGTTTCAGCCCCTCTGATTTAGCCCCTCTGTTTCAGCCCCTCTGTTTCAGCCCTTCTGTTTCAGCCCCTCTGTTTCAGCCCCTCTGTTTCTCGCCCTCTGTTTCAGCCCCTCTGTTTCTCGCCCTCTGTTTCTGCCCCTCTAATTTAGCCCCTCTGTTTCAGCCCCTCTGTTTCAGCCCCTCTGTTTCTCGCCCTCTGTTTCTGCCCCTCTGTTTCTCGCCCTCTGTTTCAGCCCCTCTGTTTCTCGCCCTCTGTTTCATCCCATCTGATTCAGCCCCTCTGTTTCAGCCCCTCTGTTTCAGCCCCTCTGTTTCTCGCCCTCTGTTTCAGCCCCTCTGTTTCTCGCCCTCTTTTTCAGCCCCTCTGTTTCTCGCCCTCCGTTTCAGCCCCTCTGATTCAGCCCCTCTGTTTCTCGCCCTCTGTTTCAGCTCCTCTGTTTCTCGCCCTCTGTTTCAGCGCCTCTGTTTCAGCCCCTCTGTTTCAGCCCCTCTGTTTCTCGCCCTCTGTTTCAGCCCCTCTGTTTATCGCCCTCTGTTTCAGCCCCTCTATTTCTCGCCCTCTGTTTCTCCCCCTCTGTTTCAGCCCCTCTGTTTCTCGCCCTCTGTTTCAGCTCCTCTGTTTCTCGCCCTCTGTTTCAGCCCCTCTTTTTCAGCCCCTTTGTTTCAGCACCTCTGTTTCTCGCCCTCTGCTTCAGCTCCTCTGTTTCTCGCCCTCTGTTTCAGCCCCTCTATTTCTCGCCCTCTTTTCTCCCCTCTGTTACTCCCCCTCTGTTTCAGCTCCTCTGTTTCTCGCCCTCTGTTTCAGCCCCTCTGTTTCAGCCCCTCTGTTTCTCACCCTCTGTTTCAGACCCTCTATTTCTCACCCTCTGTTTCAGCCCCTCTGTTTCAGCCCCTCTGTTTCTCGCCCTCTGTTTCAGCCCCTCTGTTTCTCGCCCTCTGTTTCTCACCCTCTGTTTCTCGCCCTCTGTTTCAGCCCCTCTGTTTCAGCCCCTCTGTTTCAGTCCCTCTGTTTCTCGCCCTCTGTTTCTCCCCGTCTGTTTCAGCCCCTCTGTTTCTCGCCCTCTGTTTCAGCCCCTCTGTTTCTCGCCCTCTGTTTCAGCCCCTCTGTTTCAGCCCCTTTGTTTCAGCCCCTCTGTTTCTCGCCCTCTGTTTCAGCCCCTCTGTTTCTCGCCCTCTGTTTCAGCCCCTCTGTTCCTCGCCCTCTGTTATAGCCCCTCTGTTTCTCGCCCTCTGTATCAGCCCCTCTGTTTCAGCCCCTCTGTTTCAGCCCCTCTGTTGCAGCCCCTCTGTTTCTCGACCTCTGTTTCTCGCCCTCTGTTTCAGCCCCTCTGTTTCTCGCCCTCTGTTTCAGCCCCTCTGTTTCAGCCCCTCTGATTCAGCCCCTCTGATTCAGCCCCTCTGTTTATTGCCCTCTGTTTCAGCCCCTCTGTTTCAGCCCTTCTGTTTCAGCTCCTCTGTTTCAGACCCTCTGTTTCTCGCCCTCTGTTTCAGCCCCTCTGTTTCAGCCCCTCTGTTTCTCGTCCTCTGTTTCAGCCCCTCTGTTTCTCGCCCTCTGTTTCAGCCCCTCTGATTCAGCCCCTCTGTTTCTCGCCCTCTTTTTCAGCCCCTCCGATTCAGGCCCTCTGTTTCTCGCCCTCTGTTTCAGCTCCTCTGTTTCTAGCCCTCTGTTTCAGCCCCTCTGTTTCAGCCCCTCTGTTTCAGCCCTTCTGTTTCTCGCCCTCTGTTTCAGCCCCTCTGTTTCTCGCCCTCTGTTTCAGTCCCTCTATTTCTCGCCCTCAGTTTCAGCCCCTCTGTTTCAGCCCCTCTGTTTCAGCCCCTCTGTTTCTCGCCCTCTGTTTCAGCTCCTCTGTTTCTAGCCCTCTGTTTCAGCCCCTCTGTTTCAGCCCCTCTGTTTCAGCCCTTCTGTTTCTCGCCCTCTGTTTCAGCCACTCTGTTTCTCGCCCTCTGTTTCAGTCCCTCTATTTCTCGCCCTCAGTTTCAGCCCCTCTGTTTCAGCCCCTCTGTTTCAGCCCCTCTGTTTCTCGCCCTCTGTTTCAGCTCCTCTGTTTCTAGCCCTCTGTTTCAGCCCATCTGTTTCTCGCCCTCTGTTTCAGCCCCTCTGTTTCTCGCCCTCTGTTTCAGCCCCTCTGTTTCAGCCCCTTTGTTTCAGCCCCTCTGTTTCTCGCCCTCTGTTTCTGCCCCTCTGTTTCTCGCCCTCTATTTCTGCCCCTCTGTTTCTCGCCCTCTGTTTCAGCCCCTCTGTTTCTCGCCCTCTGTTTCAGCCCCTCTGTTTCAGCCCCTCTGTTTCAGCCCCTCTGTTTCTCGCCCTCTGTTTCAGCCCCTCTGTTTCTCGCCCTCTGTTTCAGCCCCTCTGATTTAGCCCCTCTGTTTCAGCCCCTCTGTTTCAGCCGTTCTGTTTCAGCCCCTCTGTTTCAGCCCCTCTGTTTCTCGCCCTCTGTTTCAGCCCCTCTGTTTCTCGCCCTCTGTTTCTGCCCCTCTAATTTAGCCCCTCTGTTTCAGCCCCTCTGTTTCAGCCCCTCTGTTTCTCGCCCTCTGTTTCTGCCCCTCTCTTTCTCGCCCTCTGTTTCATCCCATCTGATTCAGCCCCTCTGTTTCAGCCCCTCTGTTTCAGCCCCTCTGTTTCTCGCCCTCTGTTTCAGCCCCTCTGTTTCTCGCCCTCTGTTTCAGCCCCTCTGTTTCTCGCCCTCTGTTTCAGCCCCTCTGATTCAGCCCCTCTGTTTCTCGCCCTCTGTTTCAGCTCCTCTGTTTCTCGCCCTCTGTTTCAGCGCCTCTGTTTCAGCCCCTCTGTTTCAGCCCCTCTGTTTCTCGCCCTCTGTTTCAGCCCCTCTGTTTATCGCCCTCTGTTTCAGCCCCTCTATTTCTCGCCCTCTGTTTCTCCCCCTCTGTTTCAGCCCCTCTGTTTCTCGCCCTCTGTTTCAGCTCCTCTGTTTCTCGCCCTCTGTTTCAGCCCCTTTGTTTCAGCTCCTCTGTTTCTCGCCCTCTGTTTCAGCCCCTGTGTTTCAGCCCCTATGTTTCAGCCCCTCTGTTTCTCGCCCTCTGTTTCAGCTCCTCTGTTTCTCGCCCTCTGTTTCAGCCCCTCTATTTCTCGCCCTCTTTTCTCCCCTCTGTTTCAGCCCCTCTGTTTCTCCCCCTCTGTTTCTCGCCCTCTGTTTCAGCCCCTCTGTTTCAGCCCCTCTGTTTCTCACCCTCTGTTTCAGACCCTCTATTTCTCGCCCTCTGTTTCAGCCCCTCTGTTTCAGCCCCTCTGTTTCTCGCCCTCTGTTTCAGCCCCTCTGTTTCTCGCCCTCTGTTTCTCACCCTCTGTTTCTCGCCCTCTGTTTCAGCCCCTCTGTTTCAGCCCCTCTGTTTCAGTCCCTCTGTTTCTCGCCCTCTGTTTCTCCCCGTCTGTTTCAGCCCCTCTGTTTCTCGCCCTCTGTTTCAGCCCCTCTGTTTCTCGCCCTCTGTTTCAGCCCCTCTGTTTCAGCCCCTTTGTTTCAGCCCCTCTGTTTCTCGCCCTCTGTTTCAGCCCCTCTGTTTCTCGCCCTCTGTTTCAGCCCCTCTGTTCCTCGCCCTCTGTTATAGCCCCTCTGTTTCTCGCCCTCTGTATCAGCCCCTCTGTTTCAGCCCCTCTGTTTCAGCCCCTCTGTTGCAGCCCCTCTGTTTCTCGACCTCTGTTTCTCGCCCTCTGTTTCAGCCCCTCTGTTTCTCGCCCTCTGTTTCAGCCCCTCTGTTTCAGCCCCTCTGATTCAGCCCCTCTGATTCAGCCCCTCTGTTTATTGCCCTCTGTTTCAGCCCCTCTGTTTCAGCCCTTCTGTTTCAGCTCCTCTGTTTCAGACCCTCTGTTTCTCGCCCTCTGTTTCAGCCCCTCTGTTTCAGCCCCTCTGTTTCTCGTCCTCTGTTTCAGCCCCTCTGTTTCTCGCCCTCTGTTTCAGCCCCTCTGATTCAGCCCCTCTGTTTCTCGCCCTCTTTTTCAGCCCCTCCGATTCAGGCCCTCTGTTTCTCGCCCTCTGTTTCAGCTCCTCTGTTTCTAGCCCTCTGTTTCAGCCCCTCTGTTTCAGCCCCTCTGTTTCAGCCCTTCTGTTTCTCGCCCTCTGTTTCAGCCCCTCTGTTTCTCGCCCTCTGTTTCAGTCCCTCTATTTCTCGCCCTCAGTTTCAGCCCCTCTGTTTCAGCCCCTCTGTTTCAGCCCCTCTGTTTCTCGCCCTCTGTTGCAGCCCCTCTGTTTCAGCCTCTCTGTTTCAGTCCCTCTGTTTCTCGCCCTCTGTTTCTCCCAAAATGTTTCAGCCCCTCTGTTTCTCGCCCTCTGTTTCAGCCCCTCTGTTTCTCGCCCTCTGTTTCAGCCCCTCTGTTTCAGCCCCTCTGTTTCTCTCCCTCTGTTTCTCGCCCTCTGTTTCAGCCCCTCTGTTTCAGCCTCTCTGTTTCAGTCCCTCTGTGTCTCGCCCTCTGTTTCTCCCAAAATGTTTCAGCCCCTCTGTTTCTCGCCCTCTGTTTCAGCCCCTCTGTTTCTCGCCCTCTGTTTCAGCCCCTCTGTTTCAGCCCCTTTGTTTCAGCCCCTCTGTTTCTAGCCCTCTGTTTCTGCCCCTCTGTTTCTCGCCCTCTGTTTCTGCCCCTCTGTTTCTCGCCCTCTGTTTCAGCCCCTCTGTTTCTCGCCCTCTGTTTCAGCCCCTCTGTTTCTGCCCCTCTGATTCAGCCCCTCTGTTTCTCGCCCTCTTTATCAGCCCCTCCGATTCAGCCCCTCTGTTTCTCGCCCTCTGTTTCAGCTCCTCTGTTTCTAGCCCTCTGTTTCAGCCCCTCTGTTTCAGCCCCTCTGTTTCAGCCCTTCTGTTTCTCGCCCTCTGTTTCAGCCCCTCTGTTTCTCGCCCTCTGTTTCAGTCCCTCTATTTCTCGCCCTCAGTTTCAGCCCCTCTGTTTCAGCCCCTCTGTTTCAGCCCCTCTGTTTCTCGCCCTCTGTTGCAGCCCCTCTGTTTCAGCCTCTCTGTTTCAGTCCCTCTGTTTCTCGCCCTCTGTTTCTCCCAAAATGTTTCAGCCCCTCTGTTTCTCGCCCTCTGTTTCAGCCCCTCTGTTTCTCGCCCTCTGTTTCAGCCCCTCTGTTTCAGCCCCTCTGTTTCTCACCCTCTGTTTCTCGCCCTCTGTTTCAGCCCCTCTGTTTCAGCCTCTCTGTTTCAGTCCCTCTGTTTCTCCCAAAATGTTTCAGCCCCTCTGTTTCTCGCCCTCTGTTTCAGCCCCTCTGTTTCTCGCCCTCTGTTTCAGCCCCTCTGTTTCAGCCCCTTTGTTTCAGCCCATCTGTTTCTCGCCCTCTGTTTCTGCCCCTCTGTTTCTCGCCCTCTGTTTCTGCCCCTCTGTTTCTCGCCCTCTGTTTCAGCCCCTCTGTTTCTCGCCCTCTGTTTCAGCCCCTCTGTTTCAGCCCCTCTGTTTCAGCCCCTCTGTTTCTCGCCCTCTGTTTCAGCCCCTCTGTTTCTCGCCCTCTGTTTCTGCCCCTCTGATTCAGCCCCTCTGTTTCTCGCCCTCTGTTTCAGCTCCTCTGTTTCTAGCCCTCTGTTTCAGCCCCTCTGTTTCAGCCCCTCTGTTTCAGCCCTTCTGTTTCTCGCCCTCTGTTTCAGCCCCTCTGTTTCTCGCCCTCTGTTTCAGTCCCTCTATTTCTCGCCCTCAGTTTCAGCCCCTCTGTTTCAGCCCCTCTGTTTCAGCCCCTCTGTTTCTCGCCCTCTGTTGCAGCCCCTCTGTTTCTCGCCCTCTGTTTCTCACCCTCTGTTTCTCGCCCTCTGTTTCAGCCCCTCTGTTTCAGCCTCTCTGTTTTAGTCCCTCTGTTTCTCGCCCTCTGTTTCTCCCAAAATGTTTCAGCCCCTCTGTTTCTCGCCCTCTGTTTCAGCCCCTCTGTTTCTCGCCCTCTGTTTCAGCCCCTCTGTTTCAGCCCCTTTGTTTCAGCCCCTCTGTTTCTCGCCCTCTGTTTCTGCCCCTCTGTTTCTCGCCCTCTATTTCTGCCCCTCTGTTTCTCGCCCTCTGTTTCAGCCCCTCTGTTTCTCGCCCTCTGTTTCAGCCCCTCTGTTTCAGCCCCTCTGTTTCAGCCCCTCTGTTTCTCGCCCTCTGTTTCAGCCCCTCTGTTTCTCGCCCTCTGTTTCAGCCCCTCTGATTTAGCCCCTCTGTTTCAGCCCCTCTGTTTCAGCCCTTCTGTTTCAGCCCCTCTGTTTCAGCCCCTCTGTTTCTCGCCCTCTGTTTCAGCCCCTCTGTTTCTCGCCCTCTGTTTCTGCCCCTCTAATTTAGCCCCTCTGTTTCAGCCCCTCTGTTTCAGCCCCTCTGTTTCTCGCCCTCTGTTTCTGCCCCTCTGTTTCTCGCCCACTGTTTCAGCCCCTCTGGTTCTCGCCCTCTGTTTCATCCCATCTGATTCAGCCCCTCTGTTTCAGCCCCTCTGTTTCAGCCCCTCTGTTTCTCGCCCTATGTTTCAGCCCCTCTGTTTCTCGCCCTCTGTTTCAGCCCCTCTGTTTCTCGCCCTCCGTTTCAGCCCCTCTGATTCAGCCCCTCTGTTTCTCGCCCTCTGTTTCAGCTCCTCTGTTTCTCGCCCTCTGTTTCAGCGCCTCTGTTTCAGCCCCTCTGTTTCAGCCCCTCTGTTTCTCGCCCTCTGTTTCAGCCCCTCTGTTTATCGCCCTCTGTTTCAGCCCCTCTATTTCTCGCCCTCTGTTTCTCCCCCTCTGTTTCAGCCCCTCTGTTTCTCGCCCTCTGTTTCAGCTCCTCTGTTTCTCGCCCTCTGTTTCAGCCCCTCTTTTTCAGCCCCTTTGTTTCAGCTCCTCTGTTTCAGCCCCTCTGTTTCTCGCCCTCTGTTTCAGCTCCTCTGTTTCTCGCCCTCTGTTTCAGCCCCTCTATTTCTCGCCCTCTTTTCTCCCCTCTGTTTCAGCCCCTCTGTTTCTCCCCCTCTGTTTCAGCTCCTCTGTTTCTCGCCCTCTGTTTCAGCCCCTCTGTTTCAGCCCCTCTGTTTCTCACTCTCTGTTTCAGACCCTCTATTTCTCGCCCTCTGTTTCAGCCCCTCTGTTTCAGCCCCTCTGTTTCAGCCCCTCTGTTTCTCGCCCTCTGTTTCAGCCCCTCTGTTTCTCGCCCTCTGTTTCTCACCCTCTGTTTCTCGCCCTCTGTTTCAGCCACTCTGTTTCAGCCCCTCTGTTTCAGTCCCTCTGTTTCTCGCCCTCTGTTTCTCCCCGTCTGTTTCAGCCCCTCTGTTTCTCGCCCTCTGTTTCAGCCCCTCTGTTTCTCGCCCTCTGTTTCAGCCCCTCTGTGTCAGCCCCTTTGTTTCAGCCCCTCTGTTTCTCGCCCTCTGTTTCAGCCCCTCTGTTTCTCGCCCTCTGTTTCAGCCCCTCTGTTCCTCGCCCTCTGTTATAGCCCCTCTGTTTCTCGCCCTCTGTATCAGCCCCTCTGTTTCAGCCCCTCTGTTTCAGCCCCTCTGTTGCAGCCCCTCTGTTTCTCGACCTCTGTTTCTCGCCCTCTGTTTCAGCCCCTCTGTTTCTCGCCCTCTGTTTCAGCCCCTCTGTTTCAGCCCCTCTGATTCAGCCCCTCTGATTCAGCCCCTCTGTTTATTGCCCTCTGTTTCAGCCCCTCTGTTTCAGCCCTTCTGTTTCAGCTCCTCTGTTTCAGACCCTCTGTTTCTCGCCCTCTGTTTCAGCCCCTCTGTTTCAGCCCCTCTGTTTCTCGCCCTCTGTTTCAGCCCCTCTGTTTCTCGCCCTCTGTTTCAGCCCCTCTGATTCAGCCCCTCTGTTTCTCGCCCTCTTTTTCAGCCCCTCCGATTCAGGCCCTCTGTTTCTCGCCCTCTGTTTCAGCTCCTCTGTTTCTAGCCCTCTGTTTCAGCCCCTCTGTTTCAGCCCCTCTGTTTCAGCCCTTCTGTTTCTCGCCCTCTGTTTCAGCCCCTCTGTTTCTCGCCCTCTGTTTCAGTCCCTCTATTTCTCGCCCTCAGTTTCAGCCCCTCTGTTTCAGCCCCTCTGTTTTAGCCCCTCTGTTTCTCGCCCTCTGTTGCAGCACCACTGTTTCAGCCTCTCTGTTTCAGTCCCTCTGTTTCTCGCCCTCTGTTTCTCCCAAAATGTTTCAGCCCCTCTGTTTCTAGCCCTCAGTTTCAGCCCCTCTGTTTCAGCCCCTCTGTTTCAGCTCCTCTGTTTCTAGCCCTCTGTTTCAGCCCCTCTGTTTCAGCCCCTCTGTTTCAGCCCTTCTGTTTCTCGCCCTCTGTTTCAGCCCCTCTGTTTCTCGCCCTCTGTTTCAGTCCCTCTATTTCTCGCCCTCAGTTTCAGCCCCTCTGTTTCAGCCCCTCTCTTTTAGCCCCTCTGTTTCTCGCCCTCTGTTGCAGCACCTCTGTTTCAGCCTCTCTGTTTCAGTCCCTCTGTTTCTCGCCCTCTGTTTCTCCCAAAATGTTTCAGCCCCTCTGTTTCTCGCCCTCTGTTTCAGCCCCTCTGTTTCTCGCCCTCTGTTTCAGACCCTCTGTTTCAGCCCTCTGTTTCTCACCCTCTGTTTCTCGCCCTCTGTTTCAGCCCCTCTGTTTCAGCCTCTCTGTTTCAGTCCCTCTGTTTCTCGCCCTCTGTTTCTCCCAAAATGTTTCAGCCCCTCTGTTTCTCGCCCTCTGTTTCAGCCCCTCTGTTTCAGCCCCTCTGTTTCTCACTCTCTGTTTCAGACCCTCTATTTCTCGCCCTCTGTTTCAGCCCCTCTGTTTCAGCCCCTCTGTTTCAGCCCCTCTGTTTCTCGCCCTCTGTTTCAGCCCCTCTGTTTCTCGCCCTCTGTTTCTCACCCTCTGTTTCTCGCCCTCTGTTTCAGCCCCTCTGTTTCAGCCCCTCTGTTTCAGCCCCTCTGTTTCTCGCCCTCTGTTTCTCCCCGTCTGTTTCTCGCCCTCTGTTTCTCACCCTCTGTTTCTCGCCCTCTGTTTCAGCCCCTCTGTTTCAGCCCCTCTGTTTCAGCCCCTCTGTTTCTCGCCCTCTGTTTCAGCCCCTCTGATTCAGCACCTCTGTTTCAGCCCCTCTGTTTCAGCCCTTCTGTTTCAGCCCCTCTGTTTCAGCCCCTCTGTTTCTCGCCCTCTGTTTCAGCCCCTCTGTTTCTCGCCCTCTGTTTCTGCCCCTCTAATTTAGCACCTCTGTTTCAGCCCCTCTGTTTCAGCCCCTCTGTTTCTGCCCCTCTGTTTCTCGCCCTCTGTTTCAGCCCCTCTGTTTCTCGCCCTCTGTTTCATCCCATCTGATTCAGCCCCTCTGTTTCAGCCCCTCTGTTTCAGCCCCTCTGTTTCTCGCCCTCTGTTTCAGCCCCTCTGTTTCTCGCCCTCTGTTTCAGCCCCTCTGTTTCTCGCCCTCTGTTTCAGCCCCTCTGATTCAGCCCCTCTGTTTCTCGCCCTCTGTTTCAGCTCCTCTGTTTCTCGCACTCTGTTTCAGGCCCTCTGTTTCAGCCCCACTGTTTCAGCCCCTCTGTTTCTCGCCCTCTGTTTCTCCCCCTCTGTTTCAGCCCCTCTGTTTCTCGCCCTCTGTTTCAGCTCCTCTGTTTCTCGCCCTCTGTTTCAGCCCCTCTTTTTCAGCCCCTTTGTTTCAGCTCCTCTGTTTCTCGCCCTCTGTTTCAGCCCCTGTGTTTCAGCCCCTCTGTTTCAGCCCCTCTGTTTCTCGCCCTCTGTTTCATCCCCTCTGTTTCTCGCCCTCTGTTTCAGCCCCTCTGTTTCTCGCGCTCTGTTTCTCACCCTCTGTTTCTCGCCCTCTGTTTCAGCCCCTCTGTTTCAGCCCCTTTGTTTCAGTCCCACTGTTTCTCGCCCTCTGTTTCTCCCCCCCTCTGTTTCAGCCCCTCTGTTTCTCTCCCTCTGTTTCTCGCCCTCTGTTTCAGCCCCTCTGTTTCTCGCCCTCTGTTTCTGCCCCTCTAATTTAGCCCATCTGTTTCAGCCCCTCTATTTCAGCCCCTCTGTTTCTCGCCCTCTGTTTCTGCCCCTCTGTTTCTCGCCCACTGTTTCAGCCCCTCTGGTTCTCGCCCTCTGTTTCATCCCATCTGATTCAGCCCCTCTGTTTCAGCCCCTCTGTTTCAGCCCCTCTGTTTCTCGCCCTATGTTTCAGCCCCTCTGTTTCTCGCCCTCTGTTTCAGCCCCTCTGTTTCTCGCCCTCCGTTTCAGCCCCTCTGATTCAGCCCCTCTGTTTCTCGCCCCCTGTTTCAGCTCCTCTGTTTCTCGCCCTCTGTTTCAGCGCCTCTGTTTCAGCCCCTCTGTTTCAGCCCCTCTGTTTCTCGCCCTCTGTTTCAGCCCCTCTGTTTATCGCCCTCTGTTTCAGCCCCTCTATTTCTCGCCCTCTGTTTCTCCCCCTCTGTTTCAGCCCCTCTGTTTCTCGCCCTCTGTTTCAGCTCCTCTGTTTCTCGCCCTCTGTTTCAGCCCCTCTTTTTCAGCCCCTTTGTTTCAGCTCCTCTGTTTCAGCCCCTGTGTTTCTCGCCCTCTGTTTCAGCTCCTCTGTTTCTCGCCCTCTGTTTCAGCCCCTCTATTTCTCGCCCTCTTTTCTCCCCTCTGTTTCAGCCCCTCTGTTTCTCCCCCTCTGTTTCAGCTCCTCTGTTTCTCGCCCTCTGTTTCAGCCCCTCTGTTTCAGCCCCTCTGTTTCTCACTCTCTGTTTCAGACCCTCTATTTCTCGCCCTCTGTTTCAGCCCCTCTGTTTCAGCCCCTCTGTTTCAGCCCCTCTGTTTCTCGCCCTCTGTTTCAGCCCCTCTGTTTCTCGCCCTCTGTTTCTCACCCTCTGTTTCTCGCCCTCTGTTTCAGCCCCTCTGTTTCAGCCCCTCTGTTTCAGTCCCTCTGTTTCTCGCCCTCTGTTTCTCCCCGTCTGTTTCAGCCCCTCTGTTTCTCGCCCTCTGTTTCAGCCCCTCTGTTTCTCGCCCTCTGTTTCAGCCCCTCTGTGTCAGCCCCTTTGTTTCAGCCCCTCTGTTTCTCGCCCTCTGTTTCAGCCCCTCTGTTTCTCGCCCTCTGTTTCAGCCCCTCTGTTCCTCGCCCTCTGTTATAGCCCCTCTGTTTCTCGCCCTCTGTATCAGCCCCTCTGTTTCAGCCCCTCTGTTTCAGCCCCTCTGTTGCAGCCCCTCTGTTTCTCGACCTCTGTTTCTCGCCCTCTGTTTCAGCCCCTCTGTTTCTCGCCCTCTGTTTCAGCCCCTCTGTTTCAGCCCCTCTGATTCAGCCTCTCTGATTCAGCCCCTCTGTTTATTGCCCTCTGTTTCAGCCCCTCTGTTTCAGCCCTTCTGTTTCAGCTCCTCTGTTTCAGACCCTCTGTTTCTCGCCCTCTGTTTCAGCCCCTCTGTTTCAGCCCCTCTGTTTCTCGCCCTCTGTTTCAGCCCCTCTGTTTCTCGCCCTCTGTTTCAGCCCCTCTGATTCAGCCCCTCTGTTTCTCGCCCTCTTTTTCAGCCCCTCCGATTCAGGCCCTCTGTTTCTCGCCCTCTGTTTCAGCTCCTCTGTTTCTAGCCCTCTGTTTCAGCCCCTCTGTTTCAGCCCCTCTGTTTCAGCCCTTCTGTTTCTCGCCCTCTGTTTCAGCCCCTCTGTTTCTCGCCCTCTGTTTCAGTCCCTCTATTTCTCGCCCTCAGTTTCAGCCCCTCTGTTTCAGCCCCTCTGTTTTAGCCCCTCTGTTTCTCGCCCTCTGTTGCAGCACCTCTGTTTCAGCCTCTCTGTTTCAGTCCCTCTGTTTCTCGCCCTCTGTTTCTCCCAAAATGTTTCAGCCCCTCTGTTTCTCGCCCTCAGTTTCAGCCCCTCTGTTTCAGCCCCTCTGTTTCAGCTCCTCTGTTTCTAGCCCTCTGTTTCAGCCCCTCTGTTTCAGCCCCTCTGTTTCAGCCCTTCTGTTTCTCGCCCTCTGTTTCAGCCCCTCTGTTTCTCGCCATCTGTTTCAGTCCCTCTATTTCTCGCCCTCAGTTTCAGCCCCTCTGTTTCAGCCCCTCTGTTTTAGCCCCTCTGTTTCTCGCCCTCTGTTGCAGCACCTCTGTTTCAGCCTCTCTGTTTCAGTCCCTCTGTTTCTCGCCCTCTGTTTCTCCCAAAATGTTTCAGCCCCTCTGTTTCTCGCCCTCTGTTTCAGCCCCTCTGTTTCTCGCCCTCTGTTTCAGCCCCTCTGTTTCAGCCCCTCTGTTTCTCACCCTCTGTTTCTCGCCCTCTGTTTCAGCCCCTCTGTTTCAGCCTCTCTGTTTCAGTCCCTCTGTTTCTCGCCCTCTGTTTCTCCCAAAATGTTTCAGCCCCTCTGTTTCTCGCCCTCTGTTTCAGCCCCTCTGTTTCTCGCCCTCTGTTTCAGCCCCTCTGTTTCAGCCCCTTTGTTTCAGCCCCTCTGTTTCTCGCCCTCTGTTTCTGCCCCTCTGTTTCTCGCCCTCTGTTTCTGCCCCTCTGTTTCTCGCCCTCTGTTTCAGCCCCTCTGTTTCTCGCCCTCTGTTTCAGCCCCTCTGTTTCAGCCCCTCTGTTTCAGCCCCTCTGTTTCTCGCCCTCTGTTTCAGCCCCTCTGTTTCTCGCCCTCTGTTTCAGCCCCTCTGATTCAGCACCTCTGTTTCAGCCCCTCTGTTTCAGCCCTTCTGTTTCAGCCCCTCTGTTTCAGCCCCTCTGTTTCTCGCCCTCTGTTTCAGCCCCTCTGTTTCTCGCCCTCTGTTTCTGCCCCTCTAATTTAGCACCTCTGTTTCAGCCCCTCTGTTTCAGCCCCTCTGTTTCTGCCCCTCTGTTTCTCGCCCTCTGTTTCAGCCCCTCTGTTTCTCGCCCTCTGTTTCATCCCATCTGATTCAGCCCCTCTGTTTCAGCCCCTCTGTTTCAGCCCCTCTGTTTCTCGCCCTCTGTTTCAGCCCCTCTGTTTCTCGCCCTCTGTTTCAGCCCCTCTGTTTCTCGCCCTCTGTTTCAGCCCCTCTGATTCAGCCCCTCTGTTTCTCGCCCTCTGTTTCAGCTCCTCTGTTTCTCGCACTCTGTTTCAGGCCCTCTGTTTCAGCCCCACTGTTTCAGCCCCTCTGTTTCTCGCCCTCTGTTTCTCCCCCTCTGTTTCAGCCCCTCTGTTTCTCGCCCTCTGTTTCAGCTCCTCTGTTTCTCGCCCTCTGTTTCAGCCCCTCTTTTTCAGCCCCTTTGTTTCAGCTCCTCTGTTTCTCGCCCTCTGTTTCAGCCGCTGTGTTTCAGCCCCTCTGTTTCAGCCCCTCTGTTTCTCACCCTCTGTTTCATCCCCTCTGTTTCTCGCCCTCTGTTTCAGCCCCTCTGTTTCTCGCGCTCTGTTTCTCACCCTCTGTTTCTCGCCCTCTGTTTCAGCCCCTCTGTTTCAGCCCCTTTGTTTCAGTCCCACTGTTTCACGCCCTCTGTTTCTCCCCCCCTCTGTTTCAGCCCCTCTGTTTCTCTCCCTCTGTTTCAGCCCCTCTGTTTCTCGCCCTCTGTTTCAGCCCCTCTGTTTCAGCCCCTTTGTTTCAGCCCCTCTGTTTCTCGCCCTCTGTTTCAGCCCCTCTGTTTCTCGCCCTCTGTTTCAGCCCCTCTGTTCCTCGCCCTCTGTTGTAGCCCCTCTGTTTCTCGCCCTCTGTATCAGCCCCTCTGTTTCAGCCCCTCTGTTTCAGCCCCTCTGTTGCAGCCCCTCTGTTTCTCGACCTCTGTTTCTCGCCCTCTGTTTCAGCCCCTCTGTTTCTCGCCCTCTGTTTCAGCCCCTCTGTTTCAGCCCCTCTGATTCAGCCCCTCTGATTCAGCCCCTCTGTTTATTGCCCTCTGTTTCAGCCCCTCTGTTTCAGCCCTTCTGTTTCAGCTCCTCTGTTTCAGACCCTCTGTTTCTCGCCCTCTGTTTCAGCCCCTCTGTTTCAGCCCCTCTGTTTCAGCCCCTCTGTTTCTCGCCCTCTGTTTCAGCCCTTCTGTTTCTCGCCCTCTGTTTCAGCCCCTCTGTTTCTCGCCCTCTGTTTCAGTCCCTCTATTTCTCGCCCTCAGTTTCAGCCCCTCTGTTTCAGCCCCTCTGTTTTAGCCCCTCTGTTTCTCGCCCTCTGTTGCAGCACCTCTGTTTCAGCCTCTCTGTTTCAGTCCCTCTGTTTCTCGCCCTCTGTTTCTCCCAAAATGTTTCAGCCCCTCTGTTTCTCGCCCTCAGTTTCAGCCCCTCTGTTTCAGCCCCTCTGTTTCAGCTCCTCTGTTTCTAGCCCTCTGTTTCAGCCCCTCTGTTTCAGCCCCTCTGTTTCAGCCCTTCTGTTTCTCGCCCTGTTTCAGCCCCTCTGTTTCTCGCCATCTGTTTCAGTCCCTCTATTTCTCGCCCTCAGTTTCAGCCCCTCTGTTTCAGCCCCTCTGTTTTAGCCCCTCTGTTTCTCGCCCTCTGTTGCAGCACCTCTGTTTCAGCCTCTCTGTTTCAGTCCCTCTGTTTCTCGCCCTCTGTTTCTCCCAAAATGTTTCAGCCCCTCTGTTTCTCGCCCTCTGTTTCAGCCCCTCTGTTTCTCGCCCTCTGTTTCAGCCCCTCTGTTTCAGCCCCTCTGTTTCTCACCCTCTGTTTCTCGCCCTCTGTTTCAGCCCCTCTGTTTCAGCCTCTCTGTTTCAGTCCCTCTGTTTCTCGCCCTCTGTTTCTCCCAAAATGTTTCAGCCCCTCTGTTTCTCGCCCTCTGTTTCAGCCCCTCTGTTTCTCGCCCTCTGTTTCAGCCCCTCTGTTTCAGCCCCTTTGTTTCAGCCCCTCTGTTTCTCGCCCTCTGTTTCTGCCCCTCTGTTTCTCGCCCTCTGTTTCTGCCCCTCTGTTTCTCGCCCTCTGTTTCAGCCCCTCTGTTTCTCGCCCTCTGTTTCTCGCCCTCTGTTTCAGCCCCTCTGTTTCTCGCCCTCTGTTTCAGCCCCTCTGATTCAGCACCTCTGTTTCAGCCCCTCTGTTTCAGCCCTTCTGTTTCAGCCCCTCTGTTTCAGCCCCTCTGTTTCTCGCCCCCTGTTTCAGCCCCTCTGTTTCTCGACCTCTGTTTCTGCCCCTCTAATTTAGCACCTCTGTTTCAGCCCCTCTGTTTCAGCCCCTCTGTTTCTGCCCCTCTGTTTCTCGCCCTCTGTTTCAGCCCCTCTGTTTCTCGCCCTCTGTTTCATCCCATCTGATTCAGCCCCTCTGTTTCAGCCCCTCTGTTTCAGCCCCTCTGTTTCTCGCCCTCTGTTTCAGCCCCTCTGTTTCTCGCCCTCTGTTTCAGCCCCTCTGTTTCTCGCCCTCTGTTTCAGCCCCTCTGATTCAGCCCCTCTGTTTCTCGCCCTCTGTTTCAGCTCCTCTGTTTCTCGCACTCTGTTTCAGGCCCTCTGTTTCAGCCCCACTGTTTCAGCCCCTCTGTTTCTCGCCCTCTGTTTCTCCCCCTCTGTTTCAGCCCCTCTGTTTCTCGCCCTCTGTTTCAGCTCCTCTGTTTCTCGCCCTCTGTTTCAGCCCCTCTTTTTCAGCCCCTTTGTTTCAGCTCCTCTGTTTCTCGCCCTCTGTTTCAGCCCCTGTGTTTCAGCCCCTCTGTTTCAGCCCCTCTGTTTCTCGCCCTCTGTTTCATCCCCTCTGTTTCTCGCCCTCTGTTTCAGCCCCTCTGTTTCTCGCGCTCTGTTTCTCACCCTCTGTTTCTCGCCCTCTGTTTCAGCCCCTCTGTTTCAGCCCCTTTGTTTCAGTCCCACTGTTTCTCGCCCTCTGTTTCTCCCCCCCTCTGTTTCAGCCCCTCTGTTTCTCTCCCTCTGTTTCAGCCCCTCTGTTTCTCGCCCTCTGTTTCAGCCCCTCTGTTTCAGCCCCTTTGTTTCAGCCCCTCTGTTTCTCGCCCTCTGTTTCAGCCCCTCTGTTTCTCGCCCTCTGTTTCAGCCCCTCTGTTCCTCGCCCTCTGTTGTAGCCCCTCTGTTTCTCGCCCTCTGTATCAGCCCCTCTGTTTCAGCCCCTCGGTTTCAGCCCCTCTGTTGCAGCCCCTCTGTTTCTCGACCTCTGTTTCTCGCCCTCTGTTTCAGCCCCTCTGTTTCTCGCCCTCTGTTTCAGCCCCTCTGTTTCAGCCCCTCTGATTCAGCCCCTCTGATTCAGCCCCTCTGTTTATTGCCCTCTGTTTCAGCCCCTCTGTTTCAGCCCTTCTGTTTCAGCTCCTCTGTTTCAGACCCTCTGTTTCTCGCCCTCTGTTTCAGCCCCTCTGTTTCAGCCCCTCTGTTTCAGCCCCTCTGTTTCTCGCCCTCTGTTTCAGCCCCTCTGTTTCTCGCCCTCTGTTTCTGCCCCTCTAATTTGGCCCCTCTTTTTCAGCCCCTCTGTTTCAGCCCCTCTGTTTCTCGCCCTCTGTTTCAGCCCCTCTCTTTCGCGCTCTCTGTTTCAGCCCCTCTGTTTCAGCCACTCTGTTTCTCGCCCTCTGTTTCTGCCCCTCTGTTTCTCGCCCTCTGTTTCAGCCCCTCTGTTTCTCGCCCTCTGTTTCAGCCCCTCTGATTCAGCCCCTCTGTTTCAGCCCCTCTGAATCAGCCCCTCTGATTCAACCCCTCTGTTTCAGCCCCTCTGTTTCAGCCCCTCTGTTTCTCGCCCTCTGTTTCAGCCCCTCTGTTTCTCGCCCTCTGTTTTAGCCCCTCTGATTCAGCCCCTCTGTTTCTCGCCCTCTGTTTCAGCCCCTCTGATTCAGCCCCTCTGTTTCTCGCCCTCTGTTTCAGCTCCTCTGTTTCTAGCCCTCTGTTTCAGCCCCTCTGTTTCAGCCCCTCTGTTTCAGCCCCTCTGTTTCTCGCCCTGTGTTTCAGCCCCTCTGTTTCTCGCCCTCTGTTTCAGCCCCTCTGTTTCGCGCTCTCTGTTTCAGCCCCTCTCTTTCAGCCACTCTGTTTCTCACCCTCTGTTTCCGCCCCTCTGCTTCTCGCCCTCTGTTTCAGCCCCTCTGTTTCTCGCCCTCTGTTTCAGCCCCTCTGATTCAGCCCCTCTGTTTCAGCCCCTCTGAATCAGCCCCTCTGATTCAGCCCCTCTGTTTCAGCCCCTCTGTTTCAGCCCCTCTGTTTCTCGCCCTCTGTTTCAGCCCCTCTGTTTTTCGCCCTCTTTTTCAGCCCCTCTGTTTAGGCCCGTCTGTTTCAGCCCCTCTGTTTCTCGCCCTCTGTTTCAGCTCCTCTGTTTCTATCCCTCTGTTTCAGCCCCTCTGTTTCAGCCCCTCTGTTTCAGCCCCTCTGTTTCTCGCCCTCTGTTTCAGCCCCTCTGTTTCTCGCCCTCTGTTTCAGCCCCTCTGTTTCGCGCTCTCTGTTTCAGCCCCTCTGTTTCAGCCACTCTGTTTCTCGCCCTCTGTTTCTGCCCCTCTGTTTCTCGCCCTCTGTTTCAGCCCCTCTGTTTCAGCCCCTCTGTTTCAGCCCCTCTGTTTCAGCCCCTCTGTTTCCCGCCCTCTATTTCAGCCCCTTTGTTTCTCGCCCTCTGTTTCTGTCCCTCTGAGTTAGCCCCTCTGTTTCAGCCCCTCTGTTTCAGACCCTCTGTTTCTCGCCCTCTGTTTCAGCCCCTCTGTTTCGCGCTCTCTGTTTCAGCCCCTCTGTTTCAGCCACTCTGTTTCTCGCCCTCTGTTTCTGCCCTTCTGTTTCTCGCCCTCTGTTTCAGCCCCTCTGTTTCTCGCCCTCTGTTTCAGCCCCTCTGATTCAGCCCCTCTGTTTCAGCCCCTCTGAATCAGCCCCTCTGTTTCTCGCCCTCTGTTTCAGCCCCTCTGATTCAGCCCCTCTGTTTCTCGCCCTCTGTTTCAGCTCCTCTGTTTCTCGCACTCTGTTTCAGGCCCTCTGTTTCAGCCCCACTGTTTCAGCCCCTCTGTTTCTCGCCCTCTGTTTCTCCCCCTCTGTTTCAGCCCCTCTGTTTCTCGCCCTCTGTTTCAGCTCCTCTGTTTCTCGCCCTCTGTTTCAGCCCCTCTTTTTCAGCCCCTTTGTTTCAGCTCCTCTGTTTCTCGCCCTCTGTTTCAGCCCCTGTGTTTCAGCCCCTCTGTTTCAGCCCCTCTGTTTCTCGCCCTCTGTTTCATCCCCTCTGTTTCTCGCCCTCTGTTTCAGCCCCTCTGTTTCTCGCGCTCTGTTTCTCACCCTCTGTTTCTCGCCCTCTGTTTCAGCCCCTCTGTTTCAGCCCCTTTGTTTCAGTCCCACTGTTTCTCGCCCTCTGTTTCTCCCCCCCTCTGTTTCAGCCCCTCTGTTTCTCTCCCTCTGTTTCAGCCCCTCTGTTTCTCGCCCTCTGTTTCAGCCCCTCTGTTTCAGCCCCTTTGTTTCAGCCCCTCTGTTTCTCGCCCTCTGTTTCAGCCCCTCTGTTTCTCGCCCTCTGTTTCAGCCCCTCTGTTCCTCGCCCTCTGTTGTAGCCCCTCTGTTTCTCGCCCTCTGTATCAGCCCCTCTGTTTCAGCCCCTCTGTTTCAGCCCCTCTGTTGCAGCCCCTCTGTTTCTCGACCTCTGTTTCTCGCCCTCTGTTTCAGCCCCTCTGTTTCTCGCCCTCTGTTTCAGCCCCTCTGTTTCAGCCCCTCTGATTCAGCCCCTCTGATTCAGCCCCTCTGTTTATTGCCCTCTGTTTCAGCCCCTCTGTTTCAGCCCTTCTGTTTCAGCTCCTCTGTTTCAGACCCTCTGTTTCTCGCCCTCTGTTTCAGCCCCTCTGTTTCAGCCCCTCTGTTTCAGCCCCTCTGTTTCTCGCCCTCTGTTTCAGCCCCTCTGTTTCTCGCCCTCTGTTTCTGCCCCTCTAATTTGGCCCCTCTTTTTCAGCCCCTCTGTTTCAGCCCCTCTGTTTCTCGCCCTCTGTTTCAGCCCCTCTCTTTCGCGCTCTCTGTTTCAGCCCCTCTGTTTCAGCCACTCTGTTTCTCGCCCTCTGTTTCTGCCCCTCTGTTTCTCGCCCTCTGTTTCAGCCCCTCTGTTTCTCGCCCTCTGTTTCAGCCCCTCTGATTCAGCCCCTCTGTTTCAGCCCCTCTGAATCAGCCCCTCTGATTCAACCCCTCTGTTTCAGCCCCTCTGTTTCAGCCCCTCTGTTTCTCGCCCTCTGTTTCAGCCCCTCTGTTTCTCGCCCTCTGTTTTAGCCCCTCTGATTCAGCCCCTCTGTTTCTCGCCCTCTGTTTCAGCCCCTCTGATTCAGCCCCTCTGTTTCTCGCCCTCTGTTTCAGCTCCTCTGTTTCTAGCCCTCTGTTTCAGCCCCTCTGTTTCAGCCCCTCTGTTTCAGCCCCTCTGTTTCTCGCCCTGTGTTTCAGCCCCTCTGTTTCTCGCCCTCTGTTTCAGCCCCTCTGTTTCGCGCTCTCTGTTTCAGCCCCTCTCTTTCAGCCACTCTGTTTCTCACCCTCTCTTTCCGCCCCTCTGCTTCTCGCCCTCTGTTTCAGCCCCTCTGTTTCTCGCCCTCTGTTTCAGCCCCTCTGATTCAGCCCCTCTGTTTCAGCCCCTCTGAATCAGCCCCTCTGATTCAGCCCCTCTGTTTCAGCCCCTCTGTTTCAGCCCCTCTGTTTCTCGCCCTCTGTTTCAGCCCCTCTGTTTTTCGCCCTCTTTTTCAGCCCCTCTGTTTAGGCCCGTCTGTTTCAGCCCCTCTGTTTCTCGCCCTCTGTTTCAGCTCCTCTGTTTCTATCCCTCTGTTTCAGCCCCTCTGTTTCAGCCCCTCTGTTTCAGCCCCTCTGTTTCTCGCCCTCTGTTTCAGCCCCTCTGTTTCTCGCCCTCTGTTTCAGCCCCTCTGTTTCGCGCTCTCTGTTTCAGCCCCTCTGTTTCAGCCACTCTGTTTCTCGCCCTCTGTTTCTGCCCCTCTGTTTCTCGCCCTCTGTTTCAGCCCCTCTGTTTCTCGCCCTGTATTTCAGCCCCTCTGATTCAGCCCCTCTGTTTCAGCCCCTCTGAATCAGCCCCTCTGATTCAACCCCTCTGTTCCAGCCCCTCTGTTTCTCGCCCTCTGTTTCAGCCCCTCTGTTTCTCGCCCTCTGTTTCAGCCCCTCTGATTCAGCCCCTCTGTTTCTAGCCCTCTTTTTCAGCCCCTCTGATTCAGCTCCTCTGTTTCAAGCCCTCTGTTTCAGCCCCTCTGTTTCAGCCCCTCTGTTTCAGCCCCTCTGTTTCTCGCCCTCTGTTTCAGCCCCTCTGTTTCTCGCCCTCTGTTTCTCACCCTCTGCTTCTCGCCCTCTGTTTCTCACCCTCTATTTCTCGCCCTCTGTTTCAGCCCCTCTGTTTCAGCCACTCTGTTTCAGTCCCTCTGTTTCTCGCCCTCTGTTTCTCCCACTCTGTTTCAGCCCCTCTGTTTCTCGCCCTCTGTTTCAGCCCCTCTGTTTCTCGCCCTCTGTTTCTGCCCCTCTGTTTCTCGCCCTCTGTTTCAGCCTCTCTGTTTCTCACCCTCTGTTTCAGCCCCTCTGTTTCAGCCCCTCTGTTTCAGCCCCTCTGTTTCTCGCCCTCTGTTTCAGCCCCGCTGTTTCTCGCCCTCTGTTTCAGCCCCTCTGATTCAGCCCCTCTGTTTCAGCCACTCTGTTTCAGCCCTTCTGTTTCAGCCCCTCTGTTTCAGCCCCTCTGTTTCTCGCTCTCTGTTTCAGCCCCTCTGTTTCTCGCCCTCTGTTTCTGCCCCTCTAATTTAGCCCCTCTGTTTCAGCCCCTCTGTTTCAGCCCCTCTGTTTCTCGCCCTCTGTTTCAGCCCCTCTGTTTTGCGCTCTCTGTTTCAGCCCCTCTGTTTCAGCCACTCTGTTTCTCGCCCTCTGTTTCTGCCCCTCTGTTTCTCGCCCTCTGTTTCAGCCCCTCTGTTTCTCGCCCTCTGTTTCATCCCATCTGATTCAGCCCCTCTGTTTCAGCCCCTCTGTTTCAGCCCCTCTGTTTCAGCCCCTCTGTTTCTCGCCCTCTGTTCCAGCCCCTCTGTTTCTCGCCCTCTGTTTCAGCCCCTCTGTTTCTCGCCCTCTGTTTCATCCCATCTGATTCAGCCCCTCTGTTTCAGCCCCTCTGTTTCAGCCCCTCTGTTTTGCGCTCTCTGTTTCAGCCCCTCTGTTTCAGCCACTCTGTTTCTCGCCCTCTGTTTCTGCCCCTCTGTTTCTCGCCCTCTGTTTCAGCCCCTCTGTTTCTCGCCCTCTGTTTCATCCCATCTGATTCAGCCCCTCTGTTTCAGCCCCTCTGTTTCAGCCCCTCTGTTTCAGCCCCTCTGTTTCTCGCCCTCTGTTTCAGCCCCTCTGTTTCTCGCCCTCTGTTTCAGAACCTCTGATTCAGCCCCTCTGTTTCTCGCCCTCTGTTTCAGCCCCTCTGTTTCTCACCCTCTGTTTCAGCCCCTCTGCTTCTCGCCCTCTGTTTCAGCCCCACTGTTTCAGCCCCTCTGTTTCAGCCCATCTTTTTCAGCCCCTCTGTTTCAGCCCCTCTGTTTCTCGTCCTCTGTTTCAGCCCCTCTGTTTCTCGCCCTCTGTTTCAGCCCCTCTGTTTAAGCCACTCTGTTTCTCGCCCACTGTTTCTGCCCCTCTGTTTCTCGCCCTCTGTTTCAGCCCCTCTGTTTCTCGCCCTCTGTTTCATCCCATCTGATTCAGCCCCTCTGTTTCAGCCCCTCTGTTTCAGCCCCTCTGTTTCTCGCCCTCTGTTTCAGCCCCTCTGTTTCTCGCCCTCTGTTTCAGCACCTCTGTTTCTCGCCCTCTGTTTCAGCCCCTCTGATTCAGCCCCGCTGTTTCTCACCCTCTGTTTCAGCTCCTCTGTTTCTCGCCCTCTGTTTCAGCGCCTCTGTTTCAGCCCCACTGTTTCAGCCCCTCTGTTTCTCGCCCTCTGTTTCAGCCCCTCTGTTTATCGCCATCTGTTTCAGCCCCTCTATTTCTCGCCCTCTGTTTCTCCCCCTTAGTTTCAGCCCCTCTGTTTCTCGCCCTCTGTTTCAGCTCCTCTGTTTCTCGCCCTCTGTTTCAGCCCCTCTTTTTCAGCCCCTTTGTTTCAGCTCCTCTGTTTCTCGCCCTCTGTTTCAGCCCCTGTGTTTCAGCCCCTCTGTTTCAGCCCCTCTGTTTCTCGCCCTCTGTTTCAGCCCCTTTGTTTCTCGCCCTCTGTTTCAGCCCCTCTATTTCTCGCCCTCTGTTTCTCCCCTCTGTTTCAGCCCCTCTGTTTCTCCCCCTCTGTTTCAGCTCCTCTGTTTCTCGCCCTCTGTTTCAGCCCCTCTGTTTCAGCGCCTCTGTTTCTCGCCCTCTGTTTCAGCCCCTCTATTTCTCGCCCTCTTTTCAGCCCCTCTGTTTCTCGCCCTCTGTTTCAGCCCCTCTGTTTCTCGCCCTCTGTTTCTCACCCTCTGTTTCTCGCCCTCTGTTTCAGCCCCTCTGTTTCAGCCCCTCTCTTTCAGTCCCTCTGTTTCTAGCCCTCTGTTTCTCCCCCTCTGTTTCAGCCTCTCTGTTTCTCGCCCTCTGTTTCAGCCCCTCTATTTCTCGCCCTCTGTTTCAGCCCCTCTGTTTCTCGCCCTCTGTTTCAGCTCCTCTGTTTCTCGCCCTCTGTTTCAGCCCCTCTGTTTCAGCCCCTCTGTTTCTGCGCTTCTGTTTCTCGCCCTCTGTTTCAGCCCCTCTATTTCTCGCCCTCTGTTTCAGCCCCTCTGTTTCTCGCCCTCTGTTTCAGCCCCTCTGTTTCTTGCCCTCTGTTTCAGCCCCTCTGTTTCTCGCCCACTGTTTCTCACCCTCTGTTTCTCGTCCTCTGTTTCAGCCCCTCTGTTTCAGCCCCTCTCTTTCAGTCCCTCTGTTTCTCGCCCTCTGTTTCTCCCCCTCTGTTACAGCCCCTCTGTTTCTCGCCCACTGTTTCAGCCCCTCTGTTTCAGCCCCTCTGTTTCTCGCCCTCTGTTTCAGCCCCTTTGTTTCAGCCCCTCTGTTTCTCGCCCTCTGTTTCAGCCCCTCTGTTCCTCGCCCTCTGTTTCAGCCCCTCTGTTCCTCGCCCTCTGTTATAGCCCCTCTGTTTCTCGCCCTCTGTATCAGCCCCTCTGTTTCAGCCCCTCTGTTTCAGCCCCTCTGTTGCAGCCACTCTGTTTCAGTCCCTCTGTATCTCGCCCTCTGTTTCTCCCACTCTGTTTCAGCCCCTCTGTTTCTCGCCCTCTGTTTCAGCCCCTCTGTTTCTCGCCCTCTGTTTCTGCCCCTCTGTTTCTCGCCCTCTGTTTCAGCCTCTCTGTTTCTCGCCCTCTGTTTCAGCCCCTCTGTTTCAGCCCCTCTGTTTCAGCCCCTCTGTTTCTCGCCCTCTGTTTCAGCCCCGCTGTTTCTCGCCCTCTGTTTCAGCCCCTCTGATTCAGCCCCTCTGTTTCAGCCACTCTGTTTCAGCCCTTCTGTTTCATCCCCTCTGTTTCAGCCCCTCTGTTTCTCGCTCTCTGTTTCAGCCCCTCTGTTTCTCGCCCTCTGTTTCTGCCCCTCTAATTTAGCCCCTCTGTTTCAGCCCCTCTGTTTCTGCCCCTCTGTTTCTCGCCCTCTGTTTCAGCCCCTCTGTTTTGCGCTCTCTGTTTCAGCCCCTCTGTTTCAGCCACTCTGTTTCTCGCCCTCTGTTTCTGCCCCTCTGTTTCTCGCCCTCTGTTTCAGCCCCTCTGTTTCTCGCCCTCTGTTTCATCCCATCTGATTCAGCCCCTCTGTTTCAGCCCCTCTGTTTCAGACCCTCTGTTTCAGCCCCTCTGTTTCTCGCCCTCTGTTCCAGCCCCTCTGTTTCAGCCCCTCTGTTTCTCGCCCTCTGTTTCAGCCCCTCTGTTTCTCGCCCTCTGTTTCAGAACCTCTGATTCAGCCCCTCTGTTTCTCGCCCTCTGTTTCAGCCCCTCTGTTTCTCACCCTCTGTTTCAGCCCCTCTGCTTCTCGCCCTCTGTTTCAGCCCCACTGTTTCAGCCCCTCTGTTTCAGCCCATCTTTTTCAGACCCTCTGTTTCAGCCCCTCTGTTTCTCGTCCTCTGTTTCAGCCCCTCTGTTTCTCGCCCTCTGTTTCAGCCCCTCTGTTTCAGCCACTCTGTTTCTCGCCCTCTGTTTCTGCCCCTCTGTTTCTCGCCCTCTGTTTCAGCCCCTCTGTTTCTCGCCCTCTGTTTCATCCCATCTGATTCAGCCCCTCTGTTTCAGCCCCTCTGTTTCAGCCCCTCTGTTTCAGCCCCTCTGTTTCTCGCCCTCTGTTTCTCCCCCTCTGTTTCAGCCCCTCTGTTTCTCGCCCTCTGTTTCAGCTCCTCTGTTTCTCGCCCTCTGTTTCAGCCCCTCTTTTTCAGCCCCTTTGTTTCAGCTCCTCTGTTTCTCGCCCTCTGTTTCAGCCCCTGTGTTTCAGCCCCTCTGTTTCAGCCCCTCTGTTTCTCGCCCTCTGTTTCATCCCCTCTGTTTCTCGCCCTCTGTTTCAGCCCCTCTGTTTCTCGCGCTCTGTTTCTCACCCTCTGTTTCTCGCCCTCTGTTTCAGCCCCTCTGTTTCAGCCCCTTTGTTTCAGTCCCACTCTTTCTCGCCCTCTGTTTCTCCCCCCCTCTGTTTCAGCCCCTCTGTTTCTCTCCCTCTGTTTCAGCCCCTCTGTTTCTCGCCCTCTGTTTCAGCCCCTCTGTTTCAGCCCCTTTGTTTCAGCCCCTCTGTTTCTCGCCCTCTGTTTCAGCCCCTCTGTTTCTCGCCCTCTGTTTCAGCCCCTCTGTTCCTCGCCCTCTGTTGTAGCCCCTCTGTTTCTCGCCCTCTGTATCAGCCCCTCTGTTTCAGCCCCTCTGTTTCAGCCCCTCTGTTGCAGCCCCTCTGTTTCTCGACCTCTGTTTCTCGCCCTCTGTTTCAGCCCCTCTGTTTCTCGCCCTCTGTTTCAGCCCCTCTGTTTCAGCCCCTCTGATTCAGCCCCTCTGATTCAGCCCCTCTGTTTATTGCCCTCTGTTTCAGCCCCTCTGTTTCAGCCCTTCTGTTTCAGCTCCTCTGTTTCAGACCCTCTGTTTCTCGCCCTCTGTTTCAGCCCCTCTGTTTCAGCCCCTCTGTTTCAGCCCCTCTGTTTCTCGCCCTCTGTTTCAGCCCTTCTGTTTCTCGCCCTCTGTTTCAGCCCCTCTGTTTCTCGCCCTCTGTTTCAGTCCCTCTATTTCTCGCCCTCAGTTTCAGCCCCTCTGTTTCAGCCCCTCTGTTTTAGCCCCTCTGTTTCTCGCCCTCTGTTGCAGCACCTCTGTTTCAGCCTCTCTGTTTCAGTCCCTCTGTTTCTCGCCCTCTGTTTCTCCCAAAATGTTTCAGCCCCTCTGTTTCTCGCCCTCAGTTTCAGCCCCTCTGTTTCAGCCCCTCTGTTTCAGCTCCTCTGTTTCTAGCCCTCTGTTTCAGCCCCTCTGTTTCAGCCCCTCTGTTTCAGCCCTTCTGTTTCTCGCCCTCTGTTTCAGCCCCTCTGTTTCTCGCCATCTGTTTCAGTCCCTCTATTTCTCGCCCTCAGTTTCAGCCCCTCTGTTTCAGCCCCTCTGTTTTAGCCCCTCTGTTTCTCGCCCTCTGTTGCAGCACCTCTGTTTCAGCCTCTCTGTTTCAGTCCCTCTGTTTCTCGCCCTCTGTTTCTCCCAAAATGTTTCAGCCCCTCTGTTTCTCGCCCTCTGTTTCAGCCCCTCTGTTTCTCGCCCTCTGTTTCAGCCCCTCTGTTTCTCGCCCTCTGTTTTAGCCCCTCTGATTCAGCCCCTCTGTTTCTCGCCCTCTGTTTCAGCCCCTCTGATTCAGCCCCTCTGTTTCTCGCCCTCTGTTTCAGCTCCTCTGTTTCTAGCCCTCTGTTTCAGCCCCTCTGTTTCAGCCCCTCTGTTTCAGCCCCTCTGTTTCTCGCCCTGTGTTTCAGCCCCTCTGTTTCTCGCCCTCTGTTTCAGCCCCTCTGTTTCGCGCTCTCTGTTTCAGCCCCTCTCTTTCAGCCACTCTGTTTCTCGCCCTCTGTTTCCGCCCCTCTGCTTCTCGCCCTCTGTTTCAGCCCCTCTGTTTCTCGCCCTCTGTTTCAGCCCCTCTGATTCAGCCCCTCTGTTTCAGCCCCTCTGAATCAGCCCCTCTGATTCAGCCCCTCTGTTTCAGCCCCTCTGTTTCAGCCCCTCTGTTTCTCGCCCTCTGTTTCAGCCCCTCTGTTTTTCGCCCTCTTTTTCAGCCCCTCTGTTTAGGCCCGTCTGTTTCAGCCACTCTGTTTCTCGCACTCTGTTTCAGCCCCTCTGATTCAGCCCCTCTGTTTCTCGCCCTCTGTTTCAGCTCCTCTGTTTCTATCCCTCTGTTTCAGCCCCTCTGTTTCAGCCCCTCTGTTTCAGCCCCTCTGTTTCTCGCCCTCTGTTTCAGCCCCTCTGTTTCTCGCCCTCTGTTTCAGCCCCTCTGTTTCGCGCTCTCTGTTTCAGCCCCTCTGTTTCAGCCACTCTGTTTCTCGCCCTCTGTTTCTGCCCCTCTGTTTCTCGCCCTCTGTTTCAGCCCCTCTGTTTCTCGCCCTGTATTTCAGCCCCTCTGATTCAGCCCCTCTGTTTCAGCCCCTCTGAATCAGCCCCTCTGATTCAACCCCTCTGTTCCAGCCCCTCTGTTTCTCGCCCTCTGTTTCAGCCCCTCTGTTTCTCGCCCTCTGTTTCAGCCCCTCTGATTCAGCCCCTCTGTTTCTCGCCCTCTTTTTCAGCCCCTCTGATTCAGCTCCTCTGTTTCAAGCCCTCTGTTTCAGCCCCTCTGTTTCAGCCCCTCTGTTTCAGCCCCTCTGTTTCTCGCCCTCTGTTTCAGCCCCTCTGTTTCTCGCCCTCTGTTTCTCACCCTCTGCTTCTCGCCCTCTGTTTCTCACCCTCTATTTCTCGCCCTCTGTTTCAGCCCCACTGTTTCAGCCACTCTGTTTCAGTCCCTCTGTTTCTCGCCCTCTGTTTCTCCCACTCTGTTTCAGCCCCTCTGTTTCTCGCCCTCTGTTTCAGCCCCTCTGTTTCTCGCCCTCTGTTTGTGCCCCTCTGTTTCTCGCCCTCTGTTTCAGCCTCTCTGTTTCTCGCCCTCTGTTTCAGCCCCTCTGTTTCAGCCCCTCTGTTTCAGCCCCTCTGTTTCTCGCCCTCTGTTTCAGCCCCGCTGTTTCTCGCCCTCTGTTTCAGCCCCTCTGTTTCAGCCCCTCTGTTTCAGCCACTCTGTTTCAGCCCTTCTGTTTCAGCCCCTCTGTTTCAGCCCCTCTGTTTCTCGCTCTCTGTTTCAGCCCCTCTGTTTCTCGCCCTCTGTTTCTGCCCCTCTAATTTAGCCCCTCTGTTTCAGCCCCTCTGTTTCAGCCCCTCTGTTTCTCGCCCTCTGTTTCAGCCCCTCTGTTTTGCGCTCTCTGTTTCAGCCCCTCTGTTTCAGCCACTCTGTTTCTCGCCCTCTGTTTCTGCCCCTCTGTTTCTCGCCCTCTGTTTCAGCCCCTCTGTTTCTCGCCCTCTGTTTCATCCCATCTGATTCAGCCCCTCTGTTTCAGCCCCTCTGTTTCAGCCCCTCTGTTTCAGCCCCTCTGTTTCTCGCCCTCTGTTCCAGCCCCTCTGTTTCAGCCCCTCTGTTTCTCGCCCTCTGTTTCAGCCCCTCTGTTTCTCGCCCTCTGTTTCAGAACCTCTGATTCAGCCCCTCTGTTTCTCGCCCTCTGTTTCAGCCCCTCTGTTTCTCACCCTCTGTTTCAGCCCCTCTGCTTCTCGCCCTCTGTTTCAGCCCCACTGTTTCAGCCCCTCTGTTTCAGCCCATCTTTTTCAGACCCTCTGTTTCAGCCCCTCTGTTTCTCGTCCTCTGTTTCAGCCCCTCTGTTTCTCGCCCTCTGTTTCAGCCCCTCTGTTTCAGCCACTCTGTTTCTCGCCCTCTGTTTCTGCCCCTCTGTTTCTCGCCCTCTGTTTCAGCCCCTCTGTTTCTCGCCCTCTGGTTCGTCCCATCTGATTCAGCCCCTCTGTTTCAGCCCCTCTGTTTCAGCCCCTCTGTTTCAGCCCCTCTGTTTCTCGCCCTCTGTTTCAGCCCCTCTGTTTCTCGCCCTCTGTTTCAGCACCTCTGTTTCTCGCCCTCTGTTTCAGCCCCTCTGATTCAGCCCCGCTGTTTCTCGCCCTCTGTTTCAGCTCCTCTGTTTCTCGCCCTCTGTTTCAGCGCCTCTGTTTCAGCCCCACTGTTTCAGCCCCTCTGTTTCTCGCCCTCTGTTTCAGCCCCTCTGTTTATCGCCATCTGTTTCAGCCCCTCTATTTCTCGCCCTCTGTTTCTCCCCCTTAGTTTCAGCCCCTCTGTTTCTCGCCCTCTGTTTCAGCTCCTCTGTTTCTCGCCCTCTGTTTCAGCCCCTCTTTTTCAGCCCCTTTGTTTCAGCTCCTCTGTTTCTCGCCCTCTGTTTCAGCCCCTGTGTTTCAGCCCCTCTGTTTCAGCCCCTCTGTTTCTCGCCCTCTGTTTCAGCCCCTTTGTTTCTCGCCCTCTGTTTCAGCCCCTCTATTTCTCGCCCTCTGTTTCTCCCCTCTGTTTCAGCCCCTCTGTTTCTCCCCCTCTGTTTCAGCTCCTCTGTTTCTCGCCCTCTGTTTCAGCCCCTCTGTTTCAGCGCCTCTGTTTCTCGCCCTCTGTTTCAGCCCCTCTATTTCTCGCCCTCTTTTCAGCCCCTCTGTTTCTCGCCCTCTGTTTCAGCCCCTCTGTTTCTCGCCCTCTGTTTCTCACCCTCTGTTTCTCGCCCTCTGTTTCAGCCCCTCTGTTTCAGCCCCTCTCTTTCAGTCCCTCTGTTTCTCGCCCTCTGTTTCTCCCCCTCTGTTTCAGCCCCTCTGTTTCTCGCCCTCTGTTTCAGCCCCTCTATTTCTCGCCCTCTGTTTCAGCCCCTCTGTTTCTCGCCCTCTGTTTCAGCTCCTCTGTTTCTCGCCCTCTGTTTCAGCCCCTCTGTTTCAGCCCCTCTGTTTCTGCGCTTCTGTTTCTCGCCCTCTGTTTCAGCCCCTCTATTTCTCGCCCTCTGTTTCAGCCCCTCTGTTTCTCGCCCTCTGTTTCAGCCCCTCTGTTTCTTGCCCTCTGTTTCAGCCCCTCTGTTTCTCGCCCACTGTTTCTCACCCTCTGTTTCTCGTCCTCTGTTTCAGCCCCTCTGTTTCAGCCCCTCTCTTTCAGTCCCTCTGTTTCTCGCCCTCTGTTTCTCCCCCTCTGTTACAGCCCCTCTGTTTCTCGCCCACTGTTTCAGCCCCTCTGTTTCAGCCCCTCTGTTTCTCGCCCTCTGTTTCAGCCCCTTTGTTTCAGCCCCTCTGTTTCTCGCCCTCTGTTTCAGCCCCTCTGTTCCTCGCCCTCTGTTTCAGCCCCTCTGTTCCTCGCCCTCTGTTATAGCCCCTCTGTTTCTCGCCCTCTGTATCAGCCCCTCTGTTTCAGCCCCTCTGTTTCAGCCCCTCTGTTGCAGCCACTCTGTTTCAGTCCCTCTGTTTCTCGCCCTCTGTTTCTCCCACTCTGTTTCAGCCCCTCTGTTTCTCGCCCTCTGTTTCAGCCCCTCTGTTTCTCGCCCTCTGTTTCTGCCCCTCTGTTTCTCGCCCTCTGTTTCAGCCTCTCTGTTTCTCGCCCTCTGTTTCAGCCCCTCTGTTTCAGCCCCTCTGTTTCAGCCCCTCTGTTTCTCGCCCTCTGTTTCAGCCCCGCTGTTTCTCGCCCTCTGTTTCAGCCCCTCTGATTCAGCCCCTCTGTTTCAGCCACTCTGTTTCAGCCCTTCTGTTTCATCCCCTCTGTTTCAGCCCCTCTGTTTCTCGCTCTCTGTTTCAGCCCCTCTGTTTCTCGCCCTCTGTTTCTGCCCCTCTAATTTAGCCCCTCTGTTTCAGCCCCTCTGTTTCTGCCCCTCTGTTTCTCGCCCTCTGTTTCAGCCCCTCTGTTTTGCGCTCTCTGTTTCAGCCCCTCTGTTTCAGCCACTCTGTTTCTCGCCCTCTGTTTCTGCCCCTCTGTTTCTCGCCCTCTGTTTCAGCCCCTCTGTTTCTCGCCCTCTGTTTCATCCCATCTGATTCAGCCCCTCTGTTTCAGCCCCTCTGTTTCAGACCCTCTGTTTCAGCCCCTCTGTTTCTCGCCCTCTGTTCCAGCCCCTCTGTTTCAGCCCCTCTGTTTCTCGCCCTCTGTTTCAGCCCCTCTGTTTCTCGCCCTCTGTTTCAGAACCTCTGATTCAGCCCCTCTGTTTCTCGCCCTCTGTTTCAGCCCCTCTGTTTCTCACCCTCTGTTTCAGCCCCTCTGCTTCTCGCCCTCTGTTTCAGCCCCACTGTTTCAGCCCCTCTGTTTCAGCCCATCTTTTTCAGACCCTCTGTTTCAGCCCCTCTGTTTCTCGTCCTCTGTTTCAGCCCCTCTGTTTCTCGCCCTCTGTTTCAGCCCCTCTGTTTCAGCCACTCTGTTTCTCGCCATCTGTTTCTGCCCCTCTGTTTCTCGCCCTCTGTTTCAGCCCCTCTGTTTCTCGCCCTCTGTTTCATCCCATCTGATTCAGAATCTGTTTCAGCCCCTCTGTTTCAGCCCCTCTGTTTCTCGCCCTCTGTTTCAGCCCCTCTGTTTCTCGCCCTCTGTTTCAGCACCTCTGTTTCTCGCCCTCTGTTTCAGCCCCTCTGATTCAGCCCCGCTGTTTCTCGCCCTCTGTTTCAGCTCCTCTGTTTCAGCCCCACTGATTCAGCCCCTCTGTTTCTCGCCCTCTGTTTCAGCCCCTTTGTTTATCGTCATCTGTTTCAGCCCCTCTATTTCTCGCCCTCTGTTTCTCCCCCTCAGTTTCAGCCCCTCTGTTTCTCGCCCTCTGTTTCAGCTCCTCTGTTTCTCGCCCTCTGTTTCAGCCCCTCTTTTTCAGCCCCTTTGTTTCAGCTCCTCTGTTTCTCGCCCTCTGTTTCAGCCCCTGTGTTTCAGCCCCTCTGTTTCAGCCCCTCTGTTTCTCGCCCTCTGTTTCAGCCCCTCTGTTTCTCGCCCTCTGTTTCAGCCCCTCTATTTCTCGCCCTCTGTTTCTCCCCTCTGTTTCAGCCCCTCTGTTTCTCCCCCTCTGTTTCAGCTCCTCTGTTTCTCGCCCTCTGTTTCAGCCCCTCTGTTTCAGCGCCTCTGTTTCTCGCCCTCTGTTTCAGCCCCTCTATTTCTCGCCCTCTGTTTCAGCCCCTCTGTTTCTCGCCCTCTGTTTCAGCCCCTCTGTTTCTCGCCCTCTGTTTCTCACCCTCTGTTTCTCGCCCTCTGTTTCAGCCCCTCTGTTTCAGCCCCTCTCTTTCAGTCCCTCTGTTTCTCGCCCTCTGTTTCTCCCCCTCTGTTTCAGCCCCTCTGTTTCTCGCCCTCTGTTTCAGCCCCTCTATTTCTCGCCCTCTGTTTCAGCCCCTCTGTTTCTCGCCCTCTGTTTCTCACCCTCTGTTTCACGCCCTCTGTTTCAGCCCCTCTGTTTCAGCCCCTCTGTTTCAGCGCCTCTGTTTCTCGCCCTCTGTTTCAGCCCCTCTTTTTCTCGCCCTCTGTTTCAGCCCCTCTGTTTCTCGCCCTCTGTTTCAGCCCCTCTGTTTCTTGCCCTCTGTTTCAGCCCCTCTGTTTCTCGCCCACTGTTTCTCACCCTCTGTTTCTCGTCCTCTGTTTCAGCCCCTCTGTTTCAGCCCCTCTCTTTCAGTCCCTCTGTTTCTCGCCCTCTGTTTCTCCCCCTCTGTTACAGCCCCTCTGTTTCTCGCCCACTGTTTCAGCCCCTCTGTTTCAGCCCCTCTGTTTCTCGCCCTCTGTTTCAGCCCCTTTGTTTCAGCCCCTCTGTTTCTCGCCCTCTGTTTCAGCCCCTCTGTTCCTCGCCCTCTGTTTCAGCCCCTCTGTTCCTCGCTCTCTGTTATAGCCCCTCTGTTTCTCGCCCTCTGTATCAGCCCCTCTGTTTCAGCCCCTCTGTTTCAGCCCCTCTGTTGCAGCCCCTCTGTTTCTCGACCTCTGTTTCTCGCCCTCTGTTTCAGCCCCTCTGTTTCTCGCCCTCTGTTTCAGCCCCTCTGTTTCAGCCCCTCTGATTCAGCCCCTCTGATTCAGCCCCTCTGTTTCTCGCCCTCTGTTTCAGCCCCTCTGTTTCAGCCCTTCTGTTTCAGCCCCTCTGTTTCAGAACCTCTGTTTCTCGCCCTCTGTTTCAGCCCCTCTGTTTCAGCCCCTCTGTTTCAGCCCCTCTGTTTCTCGCCCTCTGTTTCAGCCCCTCTGTTTCTCGCCCTCTGTTTCTGCCCCTCTAATTTAGCCCCTCTGTTTCAGCCCCTCTGTTTCAGCCCCTCTGTTTCTCGCCCTCTGTTTCAGCCCCTCTGTTTCGCGCTCTCTGTTTCAGCTCCTCTGTTTCAGCCACTCTGTTTCTCGCCCTCTGTTTCTGCCCCTCTGTTTCTCGCCCTCTGTTTCAGCCCCTCTGTTTCTGCCACTCTGTTTCAGACCCTCTGATTCAGCCCCTCTGTTTCAGCCCCTCTGAATCAGCCCCTCTGATTCAGCCCCTCTGTTTCAGCCCCTCTGTTTCAGCCGCTCTGTTTCTCACCCTCTGTTTCAGCCCCTTTGTTTCTCGCCCTCTGTTTCAGCCCCTCTGTTTCTCGCCCTCTGTTTCAGCCCCTCTGATTCAGCCCCTTGTTTCTCGCCCTCTGTTTCAGCTCCTCTGTTTCTATCCCTCTGTTTCAGCCCCTCTGTTTCAGCCCCTCTGTTTCAGCCCCTCTGTTTCTCGCCCTCTGTTTCAGTCCCTCAATTTCTCGCCCTCTGTTTCAGCACCTCTGTTTCAGCCCCTCTGTTTCAGCCCCTCTGTTTCAGCCCCTCTGTTTCTCGCCCTCTGTTTCTCACCCTCTGTTTCACGCCCTCTGTTTCAGCCCCTCTGTTTCAGCCCCTCTGTTTCAGCGCCTCTGTTTCTCGCCCTCTGTTTCAGCCCCTCTATTTCTCGCCCTCTGTTTCAGCCCCTCTGTTTCTCGCCCTCTGTTTCAGCCCCTCTGTTTCTTGCCCTCTGTTTCAGCCCCTCTGTTTCTCGCCCACTGTTTCTCACCCTCTGTTTCTCGTCCTCTGTTTCAGCCCCTCTGTTTCAGCCCCTCTCTTTCAGTCCCTCTGTTTCTCGCCCTCTGTTTCTCCCCCTCTGTTACAGCCCCTCTGTTTCTCGCCCACTGTTTCAGCCCCTCTGTTTCAGCCCCTCTGTTTCTCGCCCTCTGTTTCAGCCCCTTTGTTTCAGCCCCTCTGTTTCTCGCCCTCTGTTTCAGCCCCTCTGTTCCTCGCCCTCTGTTTCAGCCCCTCTGTTCCTCGCCCTCTGTTATAGCCCCTCTGTTTCTCGCCCTCTGTATCAGCCCCTCTGTTTCAGCCCCTCTGTTTCAGCCCCTCTGTTGCAGCCCCTCTGTTTCTCGACCTCTGTTTCTCGCCCTCTGTTTCAGCCCCTCTGTTTCTCGCCCTCTGTTTCAGCCCCTCTGTTTCAGCCCCTCTGATTCAGCCCCTCTGATTCAGCCCCTCTGTTTCTCGCCCTCTGTTTCAGCCCCTCTGTTTCAGCCCTTCTGTTTCAGCCCCTCTGTTTCAGAACCTCTGTTTCTCGCCCTCTGTTTCAGCCCCTCTGTTTCAGCCCCTCTGTTTCAGCCCCTCTGTTTCTCGCCCTCTGTTTCAGCCCCTCTGTTTCTCGCCCTCTGTTTCTGCCCCTCTAATTTAGCCCCTCTGTTTCAGCCCCTCTGTTTCAGCCCCTCTGTTTCTCGCCCTCTGTTTCAGCCCCTCTGTTTCGCGCTCTCTGTTTCAGCTCCTCTGTTTCAGCCACTCTGTTTCTCGCCCTCTGTTTCTGCCCCTCTGTTTCTCGCCCTCTGTTTCAGCCCCTCTGTTTCTGCCACTCTGTTTCAGACCCTCTGATTCAGCCCCTCTGTTTCAGCCCCTCTGAATCAGCCCCTCTGATTCAGCCCCTCTGTTTCAGCCCCTCTGTTTCAGCCGCTCTGTTTCTCACCCTCTGTTTCAGCCCCTCTGTTTCTCGCCCTCTGTTTCAGCCCCTCTGTTTCTCGCCCTCTGTTTCAGCCCCTCTGATTCAGCCCCTTGTTTCTCGCCCTCTGTTTCAGCTCCTCTGTTTCTATCCCTCTGTTTCAGCCCCTCTGTTTCAGCCCCTCTGTTTCAGCCCCTCTGTTTCTCGCCCTCTGTTTCAGTCCCTCAATTTCTCGCCCTCTGTTTCAGCACCTCTGTTTCAGCCCCTCTGTTTCAGCCCCTCTGTTTCTCGCCCTCTGTTGTGGCCCCTCTGTTTCTCGCCCTCTGTTTCTCACCCTCTGTTTCGCGCTCTCTGATCCAGCCCCTCTGTTTCAGCCCCTCTGTTTCAGTTCCTCTGTTTCTCGCCCTCTGTTTCTCCCGCTCTGTTTCAGCCCCTCTGTTTCTCGCCCTCTTTTTCAGCCCCTCTGTTTCTCGCCCTCTGTTTCAGCCCCTCTGTTTCAGCCCCTTTGTTTCAGCCCCTCTGTTTCTCGCACTCTGTTTCAGCCCCTCTGTTTCTCGCCCTCTGTTTCAGCCCCTCTGTTTCTCGCCCTCTGTTTCAGCCTCTCTGTTTCTCGCCCTCTGTTTCAGCCCCTCTGTTTCAGCCCCTCTGTTTCAGCCCCTCTGTTTCTCACCCTCTGTTTCAGCCCCGCTGTTTCTCGCCCTCTGTTTCAGCCCCTCTGATTCAGCCCCTCTGTTTCAGCCACTCTGTTTCAGCCCTTCTGTTTCAGCCCCTCTGTTTCAGCCCCTCTGTTTCTCGCTCTCTGTTTCAGCCCCTCTGTTTCTCGCCCTCTGTTTCTGCCCCTCTAATTTAGCCCCTCTGTTTCAGCCCCTCTGTTTCTGCCCCTCTGTTTCTCGCCCTCTGTTTCAGCCCCTCTGTTTTGCGCTCTCTGTTTCAGCCCCTCTGTTTCAGCCACTCTGTTTCTCGCCCTCTGTTTCTGCCCCTCTGTTTCTCGCCCTCTGTTTCAGCCCCTCTGTTTCTCGCCCTCTGTTTCATCCCATCTGATTCAGCCCCTCTGTTTCAGCCCCTCTGTTTCAGCCCCTCTGTTTCAGCCCCTCTGTTTCTCGCCCTCTGTTCCAGCCCCTCTGTTTCAGCCCCTCTGTTTCTCGCCCTCTGTTTCAGCCCCTCTGTTTCTCGCCCTCTGTTTCAGAACCTCTGATTCAGCCCCTCTGTTTCTCGCCCTCTGTTTCAGCCCCTCTGTTTCTCACCCTCTGTTTCAGCCCCTCTGCTTCTCGCCCTCTGTTTCAGCCCCACTGTTTCAGCCCCTCTGTTTCAGCCCATCTTTTTCAGACCCTCTGTTTCAGCCCCTCTGTTTCTCGTCCTCTGTTTCAGCCCCTCTGTTTCTCGCCCTCTGTTTCAGCCCCTCTGTTTCTCGCCCTCTGTTTCAGCCCCTCTGTTTCTCGCCCTCTGTTTCTGCCCCTCTAATTTAGCCCCTCTGTTTCAGCCCCTCTGTTTCAGCCCCTCTGTTTCTCGCCCTCTGTTTCAGCCCCTCTGTTTCGCGCTCTCTGTTTCAGCTCCTCTGTTTCAGCCACTCTGTTTCTCGCCCTCTGTTTCTGCCCCTCTGTTTCTCGCCCTCTGTTTCAGCCCCTCTGTTTCTGCCACTCTGTTTCAGACCCTCTGATTCAGCCCCTCTGTTTCAGCCCCTCTGAATCAGCCCCTCTGATTCAGCCCCTCTGTTTCAGCCCCTCTGTTTCAGCCGCTCTGTTTCTCACCCTCTGTTTCAGCCCCTCTGTTTCTCGCCCTCTGTTTCAGCCCCTCTGTTTCTCGCCCTCTGTTTCAGCCCCTCTGATTCAGCCCCTTGTTTCTCGCCCTCTGTTTCAGCTCCTCTGTTTCTATCCCTCTGTTTCAGCCCCTCTGTTTCAGCCCCTCTGTTTCAGCCCCTCTGTTTCTCGCCCTCTGTTTCAGTCCCTCAATTTCTCGCCCTCTGTTTCAGCACCTCTGTTTCAGCCCCTCTGTTTCAGCCCCTCTGTTTCTCGCCCTCTGTTCTGGCCCCTCTGTTTCTCGCCCTCTGTTTCTCACCCTCTGTTTCGCGCTCTCTGTTCCAGCCCCTCTGTTTCAGCCCCTCTGTTTCAGTTCCTCTGTTTCTCGCCCTCTGTTTCTCCCGCTCTGTTTCAGCCCCTCTGTTTCTCGCCCTCTTTTTCAGCCCCTCTGTTTCTCGCCCTCTGTTTCAGCCCCTCTGTTTCAGCCCCTTTGTTTCAGCCCCTCTGTTTCTCGCACTCTGTTTCAGCCCCTCTGTTTCTCGCCCTCTGTTTCAGCCCCTCTGTTTCTCGCCCTCTGTTTCAGCCTCTCTGTTTCTCGCCCTCTGTTTCAGCCCCTCTGTTTCAGCCCCTCTGTTTCAGCCCCTCTGTTTCTCGCCCTCTGTTTCAGCCCCGCTGTTTCTCGCCCTCTGTTTCAGCCCCTCTGATTCAGCCCCTCTGTTTCAGCCACTCTGTTTCAGCCCTTCTGTTTCAGCCCCTCTGTTTCAGCCCCTCTGTTTCTCGCTCTCTGTTTCAGCCCCTCTGTTTCTCGCCCTCTGTTTCTGCCCCTCTAATTTAGCCCCTCTGTTTCAGCCCCTCTGTTTCAGCCCCTCTGTTTCTCGCCCTCTGTTTCAGCCCCTCTGTTTTGCGCTCTCTGTTTCAGCCCCTCTGTTTCAGCCACTCTGTTTCTCGCCCTCTGTTTCTGCCCCTCTGTTTCTCGCCCTCTGTTTCAGCCCCTCTGTTTCTCGCCCTCTGTTTCATCCCATCTGATTCAGCCCCTCTGTTTCAGCCCCTCTGTTTCAGCCCCTCTGTTTCAGCCCCTCTGTTTCTCGCCCTCTGTTCCAGCCCCTCTGTTTCAGCCCCTCTGTTTCTCGCCCTCTGTTTCAGCCCCTCTGTTTCTCGCCCTCTGTTTCAGAACCTCTGATTCAGCCCCTCTGTTTCTCGCCCTCTGTTTCAGCCCCTCTGTTTCTCGCCCTCTGTTTCAGCCCCTCTGCTTCTCGCCCTCTGTTTCAGCCCCACTGTTTCAGCCCCTCTGTTTCAGCCCATCTTTTTCAGACCCTCTGTTTCAGCCCCTCTGTTTCTCGTCCTCTGTTTCAGCCCCTCTGTTTCTCGCCCTCTGTTTCAGCCCCTCTGTTTCAGCCACTCTGTTTCTCGCCCTCTGTTTCTGCCCCTCTGTTTCTCGCCCTCTGTTTCAGCCCCTCTGTTTCTCGCCCTCTGTTTCATCCCATCTGATTCAGCCCCTCTGTTTCAGCCCCTCTGTTTCAGCCCCTCTGTTTCAGCCCCTCTGTTTCAGCCCCTCTGTTTCTCGCCCTCTGTTTCAGCCCCTCTGTTTCTCGCCCTCTGTTTCAGTCCCTCAATTTCTCGCCCTCTGTTTCAGCACCTCTGTTTCAGCCCCTCTGTTTCAGCCCCTCTGTTACTCGCCCTCTGTTGTGGCACCTCTGTTTATCGCCCTCTGTTTCTCACCCTCTGTTTCGCGCTCTCTGTTCCAGCCCCTCTGTTTCAGCCCCTCTGTTTCAGTTCCTCTGTTTCTCGCCCTCTGTTTCTCCCGCTCTGTTTCAGCCCCTCTGTTTCTCGCCCTCTTTTTCAGCCCCTCTGTTTCTCGCCCTCTGTTTCAGCCCCTCTGTTTCAGCCCCTTTGTTTCAGCCCCTCTGTTTCTCGCACTCTGTTTCAGCCCCTCTGTTTCTCGCCCTCTGTTTCAGCCACTCTGTTTCAGCCCCTCTGTTTCAGCCCCTCTTTTTCTCGCCCTCTGTTTCAGCCCCTCTGTTTCTCGCCCTCTGTTTCAGCCCCTCTGATTCAGCCCCTCAGTTTCAGCCACTATGTTTCAGCCCTTCTGTTTCAAACCCTCTGTTTCAGCCCCTCTGTTTCAGCCCCTCTGTTTCAGCCCCTCTGTTTCTCGCCCTCTGTTTCAGCCCCTCTGTTTCTCGCCCTCTGTTTCAGCCCCTCTGATTCAGCCCCTCAGTTTCAGCCACTATGTTTCAGCCCTTCTGTTGCAAACCCTCTGTTTCAGCCCCTCTGTTTCTCGCCCTCTGTTTCAGCCCCTCTGTTTCTCGCCCTCTTTTTCAGCCCCTCTGATTCAGCCCCTCTGTTTCAGCCGCTCTGTTTCAGCCCCTCTGTTTCTCGCCCTCTGTTTCTGCCCGTCTAATTTAGCCCCCCTGTTTCAGCCCCTCTGTTTCAGCCCCTCTGTTTCTCGCCCTCTGTTTCTGCCCCTCTGTTTCTCAACCTCTGTTTCAGCCCCTCTGTTTCTCGCCCTCTGTTTCAGCCCCTCTGATTCAGCCCCTCTGTTTCAGCCCCTCTGTTTCAGCCCCTCTGTTTCTCGCCCTCTGTTTCAGCCCCTCTGTTTCTCGCCCTCTGTTTCAGCCCCTCTGATTCAGCCCCTCTGTTTCTCGCACTCTGTTTCAGCTCCTCTGTTTCTCGCCCTCTGTTTCAGCCCCTCTGTTTCAGCCCCTCTTTTTCAGCCCCTCTGTTTCTCGCCCTCTGTTTCAGCCCCTCTGGTTCTCGCCCTCTGTTTCAGCCCCTCTATTTCTCGCCCTCTGTTTCTCCCCCTCAGTTTCTGCCCCTCTTTTTCTCGCCCTCTGTTTGAGCTCCTCTGTTTCAGCCCCTTTGTTTCAGCTCCTCTGTTTCTCGCCCTCTGTTTCAGCCCCTCTGTTTCAGCCCCTCTGTTTCTCGCCCTCTGTTTCAGCCCCTCTGTTTCGCGCTCTCTGTTTCAGCTCCTCTGTTTCAGCCACTCTGTTTCTCGCCCTCTGTTTCTGCCCCTCTGTTTCTCGCCCTCTGTTTCAGCCCCTCTGTTTCTGCCACTCTGTTTCAGACCCTCTGATTCAGCCCCTCTGTTTCAGCCCCTCTGAATCAGCCCCTCTGATTCAGCCCCTCTGTTTCAGCCCCTCTGTTTCAGCCGCTCTGTTTCTCACCCTCTGTTTCAGCCCCTCTGTTTCTCGCCCTCTGTTTCAGCCCCTCTGTTTCTCGCCCTCTGTTTCAGCCCCTCTGATTCAGCCCCTTGTTTCTCGCCCTCTGTTTCAGCTCCTCTGTTTCTATCCCTCTGTTTCAGCCCCTCTGTTTCAGCCCCTCTGTTTCAGCCCCTCTGTTTCTCGCCCTCTGTTTCAGTCCCTCAATTTCTCGCCCTCTGTTTCAGCACCTCTGTTTCAGCCCCTCTGTTTCAGCCCCTCTGTTTCTCGCCCTCTGTTGTGGCCCCTCTGTTTCTCGCCCTCTGTTTCTCACCCTCTGTTTCGCGCTCTCTGATCCAGCCCCTCTGTTTCAGCCCCTCTGTTTCAGTTCCTCTGTTTCTCGCCCTCTGTTTCTCCCGCTCTGTTTCAGCCCCTCTGTTTCTCGCCCTCTTTTTCAGCCCCTCTGTTTCTCGCCCTCTGTTTCAGCCCCTCTGTTTCAGCCCCTTTGTTTCAGCCCCTCTGTTTCTCGCACTCTGTTTCAGCCCCTCTGTTTCTCGCCCTCTGTTTCAGCCCCTCTGTTTCTCGCCCTCTGTTTCAGCCTCTCTGTTTCTCGCCCTCTGTTTCAGCCCCTCTGTTTCAGCCCCTCTGTTTCAGCCCCTCTGTTTCTCGCCCTCTGTTTCAGCCCCGCTGTTTCTCGCCCTCTGTTTCAGCCCCTCTGATTCAGCCCCTCTGTTTCAGCCACTCTGTTTCAGCCCTTCTGTTTCAGCCCCTCTGTTTCAGCCCCTCTGTTTCTCGCTCTCTGTTTCAGCCCCTCTGTTTCTCGCCCTCTGTTTCTGCCCCTCTAATTTAGCCCCTCTGTTTCAGCCCCTCTGTTTCAGCCCCTCTGTTTCTCGCCCTCTGTTTCAGCCCCTCTGTTTTGCGCTCTCTGTTTCAGCCCCTCTGTTTCAGCCACTCTGTTTCTCGCCCTCTGTTTCAGCCCCTCTGTTTCTCGCCCTCTGTTTCAGCCCCTCTGTTTTGCGCTCTCTGTTTCAGCCCCTCTGTTTCAGCCACTCTGTTTCTCGCCCTCTGTTTCTGCCCCTCTGTTTCTCGCCCTCTGTTTCAGCCCCTCTGTTTCTCGCCCTCTGTTTCATCCCATCTGATTCAGCCCCTCTGTTTCAGCCCCTCTGTTTCAGCCCCTCTGTTTCAGCCCCTCTGTTTCTCGCCCTCTGTTCCAGCCCCTCTGTTTCAGCCCCTCTGTTTCTCGCCCTCTGTTTCAGCCCCTCTGTTTCTCGCCCTCTGTTTCAGAACCTCTGATTCAGCCCCTCTGTTTCTCGCCCTCTGTTTCAGCCCCTCTGTTTCTCACCCTCTGTTTCAGCCCCTCTGCTTCTCGCCCTCTGTTTCAGCCCCACTGTTTCAGCCCCTCTGTTTCAGCCCATCTTTTTCAGACCCTCTGTTTCAGCCCCTCTGTTTCTCGTCCTCTGTTTCAGCCCCTCTGTTTCTCGCCCTCTGTTTCAGCCCCTCTGTTTCTCGCCCTCTGTTTCAGCCCCTCTGTTTCTCGCCCTCTGTTTCTGCCCCTCTAATTTAGCCCCTCTGTTTCAGCCCCTCTGTTTCAGCCCCTCTGTTTCTCGCCCTCTGTTTCAGCCCCTCTGTTTCGCGCTCTCTGTTTCAGCTCCTCTGTTTCAGCCACTCTGTTTCTCGCCCTCTGTTTCTGCCCCTCTGTTTCTCGCCCTCTGTTTCAGCCCCTCTGTTTCTGCCACTCTGTTTCAGACCCTCTGATTCAGCCCCTCTGTTTCAGCCCCTCTGAATCAGCCCCTCTGATTCAGCCCCTCTGTTTCAGCCCCTCTGTTTCAGCCGCTCTGTTTCTCACCCTCTGTTTCAGCCCCTCTGTTTCTCGCCCTCTGTTTCAGCCCCTCTGTTTCTCGCCCTCTGTTTCAGCCCCTCTGATTCAGCCCCTTGTTTCTCGCCCTCTGTTTCAGCTCCTCTGTTTCTATCCCTCTGTTTCAGCCCCTCTGTTTCAGCCCCTCTGTTTCAGCCCCTCTGTTTCTCGCCCTCTGTTTCAGTCCCTCAATTTCTCGCCCTCTGTTTCAGCACCTCTGTTTCAGCCCCTCTGTTTCAGCCCCTCTGTTTCTCGCCCTCTGTTGTGGCCCCTCTGTTTCTCGCCCTCTGTTTCTCACCCTCTGTTTCGCGCTCTCTGTTCCAGCCCCTCTGTTTCAGCCCCTCTGTTTCAGTTCCTCTGTTTCTCGCCCTCTGTTTCTCCCGCTCTGTTTCAGCCCCTCTGTTTCTCGCCCTCTTTTTCAGCCCCTCTGTTTCTCGCCCTCTGTTTCAGCCCCTCTGTTTCAGCCCCTTTGTTTCAGCCCCTCTGTTTCTCGCACTCTGTTTCAGCCCCTCTGTTTCTCGCCCTCTGTTTCAGCCCCTCTGTTTCTCGCCCTCTGTTTCAGCCTCTCTGTTTCTCGCCCTCTGTTTCAGCCCCTCTGTTTCAGCCCCTCTGTTTCAGCCCCTCTGTTTCTCGCCCTCTGTTTCAGCCCCGCTGTTTCTCGCCCTCTGTTTCAGCCCCTCTGATTCAGCCCCTCTGTTTCAGCCACTCTGTTTCAGCCCTTCTGTTTCAGCCCCTCTGTTTCAGCCCCTCTGTTTCTCGCTCTCTGTTTCAGCCCCTCTGTTTCTCGCCCTCTGTTTCTGCCCCTCTAATTTAGCCCCTCTGTTTCAGCCCCTCTGTTTCAGCCCCTCTGTTTCTCGCCCTCTGTTTCAGCCCCTCTGTTTTGCGCTCTCTGTTTCAGCCCCTCTGTTTCAGCCACTCTGTTTCTCGCCCTCTGTTTCTGCCCCTCTGTTTCTCGCCCTCTGTTTCAGCCCCTCTGTTTCTCGCCCTCTGTTTCATCCCATCTGATTCAGCCCCTCTGTTTCAGCCCCTCTGTTTCAGCCCCTCTGTTTCAGCCCCTCTGTTTCTCGCCCTCTGTTCCAGCCCCTCTGTTTCAGCCCCTCTGTTTCTCGCCCTCTGTTTCAGCCCCTCTGTTTCTCGCCCTCTGTTTCAGAACCTCTGATTCAGCCCCTCTGTTTCTCGCCCTCTGTTTCAGCCCCTCTGTTTCTCACCCTCTGTTTCAGCCCCTCTGCTTCTCGCCCTCTGTTTCAGCCCCACTGTTTCAGCCCCTCTGTTTCAGCCCATCTTTTTCAGACCCTCTGTTTCAGCCCCTCTGTTTCTCGTCCTCTGTTTCAGCCCCTCTGTTTCTCGCCCTCTGTTTCAGCCCCTCTGTTTCAGCCACTCTGTTTCTCGCCCTCTGTTTCTGCCCCTCTGTTTCTCGCCCTCTGTTTCAGCCCCTCTGTTTCTCGCCCTCTGTTTCATCCCATCTGATTCAGCCCCTCTGTTTCAGCCCATCTGTTTCAGCCCCTCTGTTTCAGCCCCTCTGTTTCAGCCCCTCTGTTTCTCGCCCTCTGTTTCAGCCCCTCTGTTTCTCGCCCTCTGTTTCAGTCCCTCAATTTCTCGCCCTCTGTTTCAGCACCTCTGTTTCAGCCCCTCTGTTTCAGCCCCTCTGTTTCTCGCCCTCTGTTGTGGCACCTCTGTTTATCGCCCTCTGTTTCTCACCCTCTGTTTCGCGCTCTCTGTTCCAGCCCCTCTGTTTCAGCCCCTCTGTTTCAGTTCCTCTGTTTATCGCCCTCTGTTTCTCCCACTCTGTTTCAGCCCCTCTGTTTCTCGCCCTCTTTTTCAGCCCCTCTGTTTCTCGCCCTCTGTTTCAGCCCCTCTGTTTCAGCCCCTTTGTTTCAGCCCCTCTGTTTCTCGCACTCTGTTTCAGCCCCTCTGTTTCTCGCCCTCTGTTTCAGCCACTCTGTTTCAGCCCCTCTGTTTCAGCCCCTCTGTTTCTCGCCCTCTGTTTCAGCCCCTCTGTTTCTCGCCCTCTGTTTCAGCCCCTCTGATTCAGCCCCTCAGTTTCAGCCACTATGTTTCAGCCCTTCTGTTTCAAACCCTCTGTTTCAGCCCCTCTGTTTCAGCCCCTCTGTTTCAGCCCCTCTGTTTCTCACCCTCTGTTTCAGCCCCTCTGTTTCTCGCCCTCTGTTTCAGCCCCTCTGATTCAACCCCTCAGTTTCAGCCACTATGTTTCAGCCCTTCTGTTGCAAACCCTCTGTTTCAGCCCCTCTGTTTCTCGCCCTCTGTTTCAGCCCCTCTGTTTCTCGCCCTCTTTTTCAGCCCCTCTGATTCAGCCCCTCTGTTTCAGCCCCTCTGTTTCAGCCCCTCTGTTTCTCGCCCTCTGTTTCTGCCCGTCTAATTTAGCCCCCCTGTTTCAGCCCCTCTGTTTCAGCCCCTCTGTTTCTCGCCCTCTGTTTCTGCCCCTCTGTTTCTCAACCTCTGTTTCAGCCCCTCTGTTTCTCGCCCTCTGTTTCAGCCCCTCTGATTCAGCCCCTCTGTTTCAGCCCCTCTGTTTCAGCCCCTCTGTTTCTCGCCCTCTGTTTCAGCCCCTCTGTTTCTCGCCCTCTGTTTCAGCCCCTCTGATTCAGCCCCTCTGTTTCTCGCACTCTGTTTCAGCTCCTCTGTTTCTCGCCCTCTGTTTCAGCCCCTCTGTTTCAGCCCCTCTTTTTCAGCCCCTCTGTTTCTCGCCCTCTGTTTCAGCCCCTCTGGTTCTCGCCCTCTGTTTCAGCCCCTCTATTTCTCGCCCTCTGTTTCTCCCCCTCAGTTTCTGCCCCTCTTTTTCTCGCCCTCTGTTTGAGCTCCTCTGTTTCAGCCCCTTTGTTTCAGCTCCTCTGTTTCTCGCCCTCTGTTTCAGCCCCTCTGTTTCAGCCCCTCTGTTTCTCGCCCTCTGTTTCAGCCCCTCTGTTTCTCTCCCTCTGTTTCAGCCCCTCTGTTTCTCGCCCTCTGTTTCAGCCCCTCTGATTCAGCCCCTCTGTTTCTCGCCCTCTTTTTCAGCCCCTCTGATTCAGCCCCTCTGTTTCTCGCCCTCTGTTTCAGCTCCTCTGTTTCTAGCCCTCTGTTTCAGCCCCTCTGTTTCAGCCCCTCTGTTTCAGCCCCTCTGTTTCTCGCCCTCTGTTTCAGCCCCTCTGTTTCTCGCCCTCTGTTTCTCACCCTCTGCTTCTCGCCCTCTGTTTCTCACCCTCTATTTCTCGCCCTCTGTTTCAGCCCCTCTGTTTCAGCCACTCTGTTTCAGTCCCTCTGTTTCTCGCCCTCTGTTTCTCCCACTCTGTTTCAGCCCCTCTGTTTCTCGCCCTCTGTTTCAGCCCCTCTGTTTCAGCCCCTTTGTTTCAGCCCCTCTGTTTCTCGCCCTCTGTTTCTGCCCCTCTGTTTCTCGCCCTCTGTTTCTGCCCCTCTGTTTCTCGCCCTCTGTTTCAGCCTCTCTGTTTCTCGCCCTCTGTTTCAGCCCCTCTGTTTCAGCCCCTCTGTTTCCGCCCCTCTGTTTCTCGCCCTCTGTTTCAGCCCCGCTGTTTCTCGCCCTCTGTTTCAGCCCCTCTGATTCAGCCCCTCTGTTTCAGCCCCTCTGTTTCAGCCCTTCTGTTTCAGCCCCTCTGTTTCAGCCCCTCTGTTTCTCACTCTCTGTTTCAGCCCCTCTGTTTCTCCCCCTCTATTTCTGCCCCTCTAATTTAGCCCCTCTGTTTCAGCCCCTCTGTTTCAGCCCCTCTGTTTCTCGCCCTCTGTTTCAGCCCCTCTGCTTTGCGCTCTCTGTTTCTGCCCCTCTGTTTCAGCTACTCTGTTACTCGCCCTCTGTTTCTGCCCCTCTGTTTCTCGCCCTCTGTTTCAGCCCCTCTGTTTCTCGCCCTCTGTTTCATCCCATCTGATTCAGCCCCTCTGTTTCAGCCCCTCTGAATCAGCCCCTCTGATTCAGCCCCTCTGTTTCAGCCCCTCTGTTTCAGCCCCTCTGTTTCTCGCCCTCTGTTTCAGCCCCGCTGTTTCTCGCCCTCTGTTTCAGCACCTCTGTTTCTCGCCCTCTGTTTCAGCCCCTCTGATTCAGCCCCTCTGTTTCTTGCCCTCTGTTTCAGCTCCTCTGTTTCTCGCCCTCTGTTTCAGCCCCTCTGTTTCTCGCCCTCTGTTTCAGCCCCTCTGTTTATCGCCCTCTGTTTCAGCCCCTCTATTTCTCGCCCTCTGTTTCTCCCCCTCAGTTTCAGCCCCTCTGTTTCTCGCCCTCTGTTTCAGCTCCTCTGTTTCTCGCCCTCTGTTTCAGCCCCTCTTTTTCAGCCCCTTTGTTTCAGCTCCTCTGTTTCTCGCCCTCTGTTTCAGCCCCTGTGTTTCAGCCCCTCTGTTTCAGCCCCTCTGTTTCTCGCCCTCTGTTTCAGCCCCTCTGTTTCTCGCCCTCTGTTTCAGCCCCTGTATTTCTCGCCCTCTGTTTCTCCCCTCTGTTTCAGCCCCTCTGTTTCTCCCCCTCTGTTTCAGCTCCTCTGTTTCTCGCCCTCTGTTTCAGCCCCTCTGTTTCAGCGCCTCTGTTTCTCGCCCTCTGTTTCAGCCCCTCTATTTCTCGCCCTCTGTTTCAGCCCCTCTGTTTCTCGCCCTCTGTTTCAGCCCCTCTGTTTCTCGCCCTCTGTTTCTCACCCTCTGTTTCTCGCCCTCTGTTTCAGCCCCTCTGTTTCAGCCCCTCTCTTTCAGTCCCTCTGTTTCTCGCCCTCTGTTTCTCCCCCTCTGTTTCAGCCCATCTGTTTCTCGCCCTCTGTTTCAGCCCCTCTGTTTCTCGCCCTCTGTTTCAGCTCCTCTGTTTCTCGCCCTCTGTTTCAGCCCCTCTGTTTCAGCCCCTCTGTTTCAGCGCCTCTGTTTCTCGCCCTCTGTTTCAGCCCGTCTATTTCTCGCCCTCTGTTTCAGCCCCTCTGTTTCTCGCCCTCTGTTTCAGCCCCTCTGTTTCTTGCCCTCTGTTTCAGCCCCTCTGTTTCTCGCCCACTGTTTCTCACCCTCTGTTTCTCGCCCTCTGTTTCAGCCCCTCTGTTTCAGCCCCTCTGTTTCTCGACCTCTGTTTCAGCCCCTCTATTTCTCGCCCTCTGTTTCAGCCCCTCTGTTTCTCGCCCTCTGTTTCGGCCCCTCTGTTTCTCGCCCTCTGTTTCAGCCCCTCTGTTTCTCGCCCTCTGTTTCTCACCCTCAGTTTCACGCCCTCTGTTTCAGCCCCTCTGTTTCAGCCCCTCTTTTTCTCGCCCTCTGTTTCAGCCCCTCTATTTCTCGCCCTCTGTTTCAGCCCCTCTGTTTCAGCCCCTCTGTTTCTCGCCCTCTGTTTCAGCCCCTCTGTTTCTCGCCCTCTGTTTCAGCCCCTCTGATTCGGCCCCTCAGCTTCAGCCCCTATGTTTCAGCCCTTCTGTTTCAGCCCCTCTGTTTCAGCCCCTCTGTTTCTCGTCCTCTGTTTCAGCCCCTCTATTTCTCGCCCTCTGTTTCAGAACCTCTGATTCAGCCCCTCTGTTTCAGCCCCTCTGTTTCTCGCCCTGTGTTTCAGCCCCTCTGTTTCTCGCCCTCTGTTTCTCACCCTCTGTTTCTCGCCCTCAAATTCAGCCCCTCTGTTTCAGCCCCTCTGTTTCAGTCCCTCTGTTTCTCGCCCTCTGTTTCTCCCCCTCTGTTTCAGCCCCTCTGTTTCTCGCCCTCTGTTTCAGCCCCTCTGTTTCTCGCCCTCTGTTTCAGCCCCTCTGTTTCTCGCCCTCTGTTTCAGCCCCTCTGTTACACGCCCTCTGTTTCAGCCCCTCTGTTTCAGCCCCTCTGTTTCAGCCCCTCTGTTTCTCGCCCTCTGTTTCAGCCCCTCTATTTCTCACCCTCTGTTTCAGCCCCTCTGTTTCAGCCCCTCTGTTTCAGCCCCTCTGTTTCTCGCCCTCTGTTTCAGCCCCTCTGTTTCTCGCCCTCTGTTTCTCACCCTCTGTTTCTCGCCCTCTGTTTCAGCCCCTCTGATTCAGCCCCTCAGTTTCAGCCCCTATGTTTCAGCCCTTTTGTTTCAGCCCCTCTGTTTCAGCCCCTCTGTTTCTCGCCCTCTGTTTCAGCCCCTCTGTTTCTCGCCCTCTGTTTCAGCCCCTCTGATTCAGCCCCTCTGTTTCAGCCCCTCTGTTTCAGCCCCTCTGTTTCTCGCCCTCTGTTTCAGCCCCTCTGTTTCTCGCCCTCTGTTTCTGCCCGTCTAATTTAGCCCCCCTGTTTCAGCCCCTCTGTTTCAGCCCCTCTGTTTCTCGCCCTCTGTTTCAGCCCCTCTGTTTCGCGCTCTCTGTTTCAGCCCCTCTGTTTCAGCCACTCTGTTTCTCGCCCTCTGTTTCTGCCCCTCTGTTTCTCGCCCTCTGTTTCAGCCCCTCTGTTTCTCGCCCTCTGTTTCAGCCCCTCTGATTCAGCCCCTCTGTTTCAGCCACTCTGTTTCAGCCCTTCTGTTTCAGCCCCTCTGTTTCAGCCCCTCTGTTTCTCGCTCTCTGTTTCAGCCCCTCTGTTTCTCGCCCTCTGTTTCTGCCCCTCTAATTTAGCCCCTCTGTTTCAGCCCCTCTGTTTCAGCCCCTCTGTTTCTCGCCCTCTGTTTCAGCCCCTCTGTTTTGCGCTCTCTGTTTCAGCCCCTCTGTTTCAGCCACTCTGTTTCTCGCCCTCTGTTTCTGCCCCTCTGTTTCTCGCCCTCTGTTTCAGCCCCTCTGTTTCTCGCCCTCTGTTTCATCCCATCTGATTGAGCCCCTCTGTTTCAGCCCCTCTGTTTCAGCCCCTCTGTTTCAGCCCCTCTGTTTCTCGCCCTCTGTTCCAGCCCCTCTGTTTCAGCCCCTCTGTTTCTCGCCCTCTGTTTCAGCCCCTCTGTTTCTCGCCCTCTGTTTCAGAACCTCTGATTCAGCCCCTCTGTTTCTCGCCCTCTGTTTCAGCCCCTCTGTTTCTCACCCTCTGTTTCAGCCCCTCTGCTTCTCGCCCTCTGTTTCAGCCCCACTGTTTCAGCCCCTCTGTTTCAGCCCATCTTTTTCAGACCCTCTGTTTCAGCCCCTCTGTTTCTCGTCCTCTGTTTCAGCCCCTCTGTTTCTCGCCCTCTGTTTCAGCCCCTCTGTTTCTCGCCCTCTGTTTCAGCCCCTCTGTTTCTCGCCCTCTGTTTCTGCCCCTCTAATTTAGCCCCTCTGTTTCAGCCCCTCTGTTTCAGCCCCTCTGTTTCTCGCCCTCTGTTTCAGCCCCTCTGTTTCGCGCTCTCTGTTTCAGCTCCTCTGTTTCAGCCACTCTGTTTCTCGCCCTCTGTTTCTGCCCCTCTGTTTCTCGCCCTCTGTTTCAGCCCCTCTGTTTCTGCCACTCTGTTTCAGACCCTCTGATTCAGCCCCTCTGTTTCAGCCCCTCTGAATCAGCCCCTCTGATTCAGCCCCTCTGTTTCAGCCCCTCTGTTTCAGCCGCTCTGTTTCTCACCCTCTGTTTCAGCCCCTCTGTTTCTCGCCCTCTGTTTCAGCCCCTCTGTTTCTCGCCCTCTGTTTCAGCCCCTCTGATTCAGCCCCTTGTTTCTCGCCCTCTGTTTCAGCTCCTCTGTTTCTATCCCTCTGTTTCAGCCCCTCTGTTTCAGCCCCTCTGTTTCAGCCCCTCTGTTTCTCGCCCTCTGTTTCAGTCCCTCAATTTCTCGCCCTCTGTTTCAGCACCTCTGTTTCAGCCCCTCTGTTTCAGCCCCTCTGTTTCTCGCCCTCTGTTGTGGCCCCTCTGTTTCTCGCCCTCTGTTTCTCACCCTCTGTTTCGCGCTCTCTGTTCCAGCCCCTCTGTTTCAGCCCCTCTGTTTCAGTTCCTCTGTTTCTCGCCCTCTGTTTCTCCCGCTCTGTTTCAGCCCCTCTGTTTCTCGCCCTCTTTTTCAGCCCCTCTGTTTCTCGCCCTCTGTTTCAGCCCCTCTGTTTCAGCCCCTTTGTTTCAGCCCCTCTGTTTCTCGCACTCTGTTTCAGCCCCTCTGTTTCTCGCCCTCTGTTTCAGCCCCTCTGTTTCTCGCCCTCTGTTTCAGCCTCTCTGTTTCTCGCCCTCTGTTTCAGCCCCTCTGTTTCAGCCCCTCTGTTTCAGCCCCTCTGTTTCTCGCCCTCTGTTTCAGCCCCGCTGTTTCTCGCCCTCTGTTTCAGCCCCTCTGATTCAGCCCCTCTGTTTCAGCCACTCTGTTTCAGCCCTTCTGTTTCAGCCCCTCTGTTTCAGCCCCTCTGTTTCTCGCTCTCTGTTTCAGCCCCTCTGTTTCTCGCCCTCTGTTTCTGCCCCTCTAATTTAGCCCCTCTGTTTCAGCCCCTCTGTTTCAGCCCCTCTGTTTCTCGCCCTCTGTTTCAGCCCCTCTGTTTTGCGCTCTCTGTTTCAGCCCCTCTGTTTCAGCCACTCTGTTTCTCGCACTCTGTTTCTGCCCCTCTGTTTCTCGCCCTCTGTTTCAGCCCCTCTGTTTCTCGCCCTCTGTTTCATCCCATCTGATTCAGCCCCTCTGTTTCAGCCCCTCTGTTTCAGCCCCTCTGTTTCAGCCCCTCTGTTTCTCGCCCTCTGTTCCAGCCCCTCTGTTTCAGCCCCTCTGTTTCTCGCCCTCTGTTTCAGCCCCTCTGTTTCTCGCCCTCTGTTTCAGAACCTCTGATTCAGCCCCTCTGTTTCTCGCCCTCTGTTTCAGCCCCTCTGTTTCTCACCCTCTGTTTCAGCCCCTCTGCTTCTCGCCCTCTGTTTCAGCCCCACTGTTTCAGCCCCTCTGTTTCAGCCCATCTTTTTCAGACCCTCTGTTTCAGCCCCTCTGTTTCTCGTCCTCTGTTTCAGCCCCTCTGTTTCTCGCCCTCTGTTTCAGCCCCTCTGTTTCAGCCACTCTGTTTCTCGCCCTCTGTTTCTGCCCCTCTGTTTCTCGCCCTCTGTTTCAGCCCCTCTGTTTCTCGCCCTCTGTTTCATCCCATCTGATTCAGCCCCTCTGTTTCAGCCCATCTGTTTCAGCCCCTCTGTTTCAGCCCCTCTGTTTCAGCCCCTCTGTTTCTCGCCCTCTGTTTCAGCCCCTCTGTTTCTCGCCCTCTGTTTCAGTCCCTCAATTTCTCGCCCTCTGTTTCAGCACCTCTGTTTCAGCCCCTCTGTTTCAGCCCCTCTGTTTCTCGCCCTCTGTTGTGGCACCTCTGTTTATCGCCCTCTGTTTCTCACCCTCTGTTTCGCGCTCTCTGTTCCAGCCCCTCTGTTTCAGCCCCTCTGTTTCAGTTCCTCTGTTTATCGCCCTCTGTTTCTCCCGCTCTGTTTCAGCCCCTCTGTTTCTCGCCCTCTTTTTCAGCCCCTCTGTTTCTCGCCCTCTGTTTCAGCCCCTCTGTTTCAGCCCCTTTGTTTCAGCCCCTCTGTTTCTCGCACTCTGTTTCAGCCCCTCTGTTTCTCGCCCTCTGTTTCAGCCACTCTGTTTCAGCCCCTCTGTTTCAGCCCCTCTGTTTCTCGCCCTCTGTTTCAGCCCCTCTGTTTCTCGCCCTCTGTTTCAGCCCCTCTGATTCAGCCCCTCAGTTTCAGCCACTATGTTTCAGCCCTTCTGTTTCAAACCCTCTGTTTCAGCCCCTCTGTTTCAGCCCCTCTGTTTCAGCCCCTCTGTTTCTCGCCCTCTGTTTCAGCCCCTCTGTTTCTCGCCCTCTGTTTCAGCCCCTCTGATTCAACCCCTCAGTTTCAGCCACTATGTTTCAGCCCTTCTGTTGCAAACCCTCTGTTTCAGCCCCTCTGTTTCTCGCCCTCTGTTTCAGCCCCTCTGTTTCTCGCCCTCTTTTTCAGCCCCTCTGATTCAGCCCCTCTGTTTCAGCCCCTCTGTTTCAGCCCCTCTGTTTCTCGCCCTCTGTTTCTGCCCGTCTAATTTAGCCCCCCTGTTTCAGCCCCTCTGTTTCAGCCCCTCTGTTTCTCGCCCTCTGTTTCTGCCCCTCTGTTTCTCAACCTCTGTTTCAGCCCCTCTGTTTCTCGCCCTCTGTTTCAGCCCCTCTGATTCAGCCCCTCTGTTTCAGCCCCTCTGTTTCAGCCCCTCTGTTTCTCGCCCTCTGTTTCAGCCCCTCTGTTTCTCGCCCTCTGTTTCAGCCCCTCTGATTCAGCCCCTCTGTTTCTCGCACTCTGTTTCAGCTCCTCTGTTTCTCGCCCTCTGTTTCAGCCCCTCTGTTTCAGCCCCTCTTTTTCAGCCCCTCTGTTTCTCGCCCTCTGTTTCAGCCCCTCTGGTTCTCGCCCTCTGTTTCAGCCCCTCTATTTCTCGCCCTCTGTTTCTCCCCCTCAGTTTCTGCCCCTCTTTTTCTCGCCCTCTGTTTGAGCTCCTCTGTTTCAGCCCCTTTGTTTCAGCTCCTCTGTTTCTCGCCCTCTGTTTCAGCCCCTCTGTTTCAGCCCCTCTGTTTCTCGCCCTCTGTTTCAGCCCCTCTGTTTCTCTCCCTCTGTTTCAGCCCCTCTGTTTCTCGCCCTCTGTTTCAGCCCCTCTGATTCAGCCCCTCTGTTTCTCGCCCTCTTTTTCAGCCCCTCTGATTCAGCCCCTCTGTTTCTCGCCCTCTGTTTCAGCTCCTCTGTTTCTAGCCCTCTGTTTCAGCCCCTCTGTTTCAGCCCCTCTGTTTCAGCCCCTCTGTTTCTCGCCCTCTGTTTCAGCCCCTCTGTTTCTCGCCCTCTGTTTCTCACCCTCTGCTTCTCGCCCTCTGTTTCTCACCCTCTATTTCTCGCCCTCTGTTTCAGCCCCTCTGTTTCAGCCACTCTGTTTCAGTCCCTCTGTTTCTCGCCCTCTGTTTCTCCCACTCTGTTTCAGCCCCTCTGTTTCTCGCCCTCTGTTTCAGCCCCTCTGTTTCAGCCCCTTTGTTTCAGCCCCTCTGTTTCTCGCCCTCTGTTTCTGCCCCTCTGTTTCTCGCCCTCTGTTTCTGCCCCTCTGTTTCTCGCCCTCTGTTTCAGCCTCTCTGTTTCTCGCCCTCTGTTTCAGCCCCTCTGTTTCAGCCCCTCTGTTTCCGCCCCTCTGTTTCTCGCCCTCTGTTTCAGCCCCGCTGTTTCTCGCCCTCTGTTTCAGCCCCTCTGATTCAGCCCCTCTGTTTCAGCCCCTCTGTTTCAGCCCTTCTGTTTCAGCCCCTCTGTTTCAGCCCCTCTGTTTCTCACTCTCTGTTTCAGCCCCTCTGTTTCTCCCCCTCTATTTCTGCCCCTCTAATTTAGCCCCTCTGTTTCAGCCCCTCTGTTTCAGCCCCTCTGTTTCTCGCCCTCTGTTTCAGCCCCTCTGCTTTGCGCTCTCTGTTTCTGCCCCTCTGTTTCAGCTACTCTGTTACTCGCCCTCTGTTTCTGCCCCTCTGTTTCTCGCCCTCTGTTTCAGCCCCTCTGTTTCTCGCCCTCTGTTTCATCCCATCTGATTCAGCCCCTCTGTTTCAGCCCCTCTGAATCAGCCCCTCTGATTCAGCCCCTCTGTTTCAGCCCCTCTGTTTCAGCCCCTCTGTTTCTCGCCCTCTGTTTCAGCCCCGCTGTTTCTCGCCCTCTGTTTCAGCACCTCTGTTTCTCGCCCTCTGTTTCAGCCCCTCTGATTCAGCCCCTCTGTTTCTTGCCCTCTGTTTCAGCTCCTCTGTTTCTCGCCCTCTGTTTCAGCCCCTCTGTTTCTCGCCCTCTGTTTCAGCCCCTCTGTTTATCGCCCTCTGTTTCAGCCCCTCTATTTCTCGCCCTCTGTTTCTCCCCCTCAGTTTCAGCCCCTCTGTTTCTCGCCCTCTGTTTCAGCTCCTCTGTTTCTCGCCCTCTGTTTCAGCCCCTCTTTTTCAGCCCCTTTGTTTCAGCTCCTCTGTTTCTCGCCCTCTGTTTCAGCCCCTGTGTTTCAGCCCCTCTGTTTCAGCCCCTCTGTTTCTCGCCCTCTGTTTCAGCCCCTCTGTTTCTCGCCCTCTGTTTCAGCCCCTGTATTTCTCGCCCTCTGTTTCTCCCCTCTGTTTCAGCCCCTCTGTTTCTCCCCCTCTGTTTCAGCTCCTCTGTTTCTCGCCCTCTGTTTCAGCCCCTCTGTTTCAGCGCCTCTGTTTCTCGCCCTCTGTTTCAGCCCCTCTATTTCTCGCCCTCTGTTTCAGCCCCTCTGTTTCTCGCCCTCTCTTTCAGCCCCTCTGTTTCTCGCCCTCTGTTTCTCACCCTCTGTTTCTCGCCCTCTGTTTCAGCCCCTCTGTTTCAGCCCCTCTCTTTCAGTCCCTCTGTTTCTCGCCCTCTGTTTCTCCCCCTCTGTTTCAGCCCATCTGTTTCTCGCCCTCTGTTTCAGCCCCTCTGTTTCTCGCCCTCTGTTTCAGCCCCTCTGTTTCTCGCCCTCTGTTTCAGCTCCTCTGTTTCTCGCCCTCTGTTTCAGCCCCTCTGTTTCAGCGCCTCTGTTTCTCGCCCTCTGTTTCAGCCCGTCTATTTCTCGCCCTCTGTTTCAGCCCCTCTGTTTCTCGCCCTCTGTTTCAGCCCCTCTGTTTCTTGCCCTCTGTTTCAGCCCCTCTGTTTCTCGCCCACTGTTTCTCACCCTCTGTTTCTCGCCCTCTGTTTCAGCCCCTCTGTTTCAGCCCCTCTGTTTCTCGACCTCTGTTTCAGCCCCTCTATTTCTCGCCCTCTGTTTCAGCCCCTCTGTTTCTCGCCCTCTGTTTCTGCCCCTCTGTTTCTCGCCCTCTGTTTCAGCCCCTCTGTTTCTCGCCCTCTGTTTCTCACCCTCAGTTTCACGCCCTCTGTTTCAGCCCCTCTGTTTCAGCCCCTCTTTTTCTCGCCCTCTGTTTCAGCCCCTCTATTTCTCGCCCTCTGTTTCAGCCCCTCTGTTTCAGCCCCTCTGTTTCTCGCCCTCTGTTTCAGCCCCTCTGTTTCTCGCCCTCTGTTTCAGCCCCTCTGATTCGGCCCCTCAGTTTCAGCCCCTATGTTTCAGCCCTTCTGTTTCAGCCCCTCTGTTTCAGCCCCTCTGTTTCTCGTCCTCTGTTTCAGCCCCTCTATTTCTCGCCCTCTGTTTCAGACCCTCTGATTCAGCCCCTCTGTTTCAGCCCCTCTGTTTCTCGCCCTGTGTTTCAGCCCCTCTGTTTCTCGCCCTCTGTTTCTCACCCTCTGTTTCTCGCCCTCAAATTCAGCCCCTCTGTTTCAGCCCCTCTGTTTCAGTCCCTCTGTTTCTCGCCCTCTGTTTCTCCCCCTCTGTTTCAGCCCCTCTGTTTCTCGCCCTCTGTTTCAGCCCCTCTGTTTCTCGCCCTCTGTTTCAGCCCCTCTGTTTCTCGCCCTCTGTTTCAGCCCCTCTGTTACACGCCCTCTGTTTCAGCCCCTCTGTTTCAGCCCCTCTGTTTCAGCCCCTCTGTTTCTCGCCCTCTGTTTCAGCCCCTCTATTTCTCACCCTCTGTTTCAGCCCCTCTGTTTCAGCCCCTCTGTTTCAGCCCCTCTGTTTCTCGCCCTCTGTTTCAGCCCCTCTGTTTCTCGCCCTCTGTTTCTCACCCTCTGTTTCTCGCCCTCTGTTTCAGCCCCTCTGATTCAGCCCCTCAGTTTCAGCCCCTATGTTTCAGCCCTTTTGTTTCAGCCCCTCTGTTTCAGCCCCTCTGTTTCTCGCCCTCTGTTTCAGCCCCTCTGTTTCTCGCCCTCTGTTTCAGCCCCTCTGATTCAGCCCCTCTGTTTCAGCCCCTCTGTTTCAGCCCCTCTGTTTCTCGCCCTCTGTTTCAGCCCCTCTGTTTCTCGCCCTCTGTTTCTGCCCGTCTAATTTAGCCCCCCTGTTTCAGCCCCTCTGTTTCAGCCCCTCTGTTTCTCGCCCTCTGTTTCAGCCCCTCTGTTTCGCGCTCTCTGTTTCAGCCCCTCTGTTTCAGCCACTCTGTTTCTCGCCCTCTGTTTCTGCCCCTCTGTTTCTCGCCCTCTGTTTCAGCCCCTCTGTTTCTCGCCCTCTGTTTCACCCCCTCTGATTCAGCCACTCTGTTTCTCGCCCTCTGTTTCAGCTCCTCTGTTTCTCGCCCTCTGTTTCAGCCCCTCTGTTTCAGCCCCTCTGTTTCAGCCCCTCTGTTTCTCGCCCTCTGTTTCAGCCCCTCTGTTTCTCGCCCTCTGTTTCAGCCCCTCTATTTCTCGCCCTCTGTTTCTCCCCCTCAGTTTCTGCCCCTCTGTTTCTCGCCCTCTGTTTCAGCTCCTCTGTTTCTCGCCCTCTGTTTCAGCCCCTTTGTTTCAGCTCCTCTGTTTCAGCCCCTCTGTTTCAGCCCCTCTGTTTCAGCCCCTCTGTTTCTCGCACTCTGTTTCAGCCCCTCTGTTTCTCGCCCACTATTTCAGCCCCTCTATTTCTCGCCCTCTGTTTCTCCCCTCTGTTTCAGCCCCTCTGTTTCTCCCCGTCTGTTTCAGCTCCTCTGTATCTCGCCCTCTGTTTCAGCCCCTCTGTTTCTCACCCTCTGTTTCAGCCCCTCTATTTCTCGCCCTCTGTTTCAGCCACTCTGTTTCTCGCCCTCTGTTTCAGCCCCTCTGTTTCTAGACCTCTGTTTCAGCCCCTCTGTTTCTCGCCCTCTGTTTCAGCCCCTCTGATTCAGCCCCTCTGTTTCAGTCCCTCTGTTTCAGCCCCTCTGTTTCATCCCCTCTGTTTCTCGCCCTCTGTTTCTCACCCTCTGTTTCTCGCCCTCTGTTTCAGCCCCTCTGTTTTTCGCCCTCTGTTTCAGCCCCTCTGTTTCTCGCCCTCTGTTTCAGGCTCTCTATTTCAGCCCGTCTGTTTCAGCCACTCTGTTTCAGCCGGTTTGTTTCTCGCCCTCTGTTTCTCGCCCGCTGTTTCAGCCAGTTTGTTTCGCGCCCTCTGTTTCGGCCCCTCTGTTTCAGCCCCTCTGATTCAGCCCCTCTGATTCAGCCCCTCTGTTTCTCGCCCTCTGTTTCAGCCCCTCTGTTTCAGCCCCTCTGTTTCAGCCCCTCTGTTTCAGCCCCTCTGTTTCTCATCCTCTGTTTCAGCCCCTCTGTTTCTCGCCCTCTGTTTCAGCCCCTCTGTTTCAGCCCCGCTGTTTCTCGCCCTCTGTTTCAGCACCTCTGTTTCTCACCCTCTGTTTCAGCCCCTCTGTTTCTCGCCCTCTGTTTCAGCCCCTCTGTTTCAGCCCCTCTGGTTCAGCCCCTGTGTTTCTCGCCCTCTGTTTCAGCCCCTCTGTTTCTCGCCCTCTGTTTCAGCCCCTCTGTTTCTCGCCCTCTGTTTCAGCCCCTCTGTTTCTCGCCTTCTGTAATAGCCCCTCTGATTCAGCCCCTCTGTTTCAGCCCCTCTGATTCAGCCCCTCTGTTTCAGCCCCTCTGTTTCAGCCCCTCTGTTTCATCCCCTCTGTTTCTCGCCCTCTGTTTCTCACCCTCTGTTTCTCGCCCTCTGTTTCAGCCCCTCTGTTTTTGGCCCTCTGTTTCAGCCCCTCTGTTTCAGCCCCTCTGTTTCTCGCCCTCTGTTTCTGCCCCTCTGTTTCTCGCCCTCTGTTTCAGCCCCTCTGTTTCTCGCCCTCTGTTTCAGCCCCTCTGATTCAGCCCCTCTGTTTCTCCGCCTCTGTTACAGCACCTCTGTTTCAGCCCCTCGGTTTCAGCCCCTCTGTGTCTCGCCCTCTGTTTCAGCTCCTCTGTTTCTCGCCCTCTGTTTCAGCCCCTCTGTTTCAGCCCCTCTGTTTCTCGCCCTCTGTTTCAGCCCCTCTATTTCTCGCCCTCTGTTTCAGCCCCTCTGTTTCAGCCCCTCTGTTTCAGCCCCTCTGTTTCTCGCTCTCTGTTTCAGCCCCTCTGTTTCTCGCCCTCTGTTTCTCACCCTCTGTTTCACGCCCTCTGTTTCAGCCCCTCTGTTTCAGCCCCTCTGTTTCAGCCCCTCTGTTTCTCGCCATCTGTTTCAGCCCCTCTATTTCTCGCCCTCTGTTTCAGCCCCTCTGTTTCAGCCCCTCTGTTTCAGCCCCTCTGTTTCTCGCCCTCTGTTTCAGCCCCTCTGTTTCTCGCCCTCTGTTTCAGCCCCTCTGATTCAGCCCCTCAGTTTCAGCCCCTATGTTTCAGCCCTTCTGTTTCAGCCCCTCTGTTTCAGCCCCTCTATTTCTCGCCCTCTGTTTCTCCCCCTCTGTTTCTCGCCCTCTGTTTCAGCCCCTCTGTTTCTCGCCCTCTGTTTCAGCCCCTCTGTTTCTCGCCCTCTGTTTCTCACCCTCTGTTTCTCGCCCTCTGTTTCAGCCCCTCTGATTCAGCCCCTCAGTTTCAGCCCCTATGTTTCAGCCCTTTTGTTTCAGCCCCTCTGTTTCAGCCCCTCTGTTTCTCGCCCTCTGTTTCAGCCCCTCTGTTTCAGCCCCTCTGTTTCTCGCCCTCTGTTTCAGCCCCTCTGTTTCTCGCCCTCTGTTTCTCACCCTCTGTTTCTCGCCCTCTGTTTCAGCCCCTCTGATTCAGCCCCTCAGTTTCAGCCCCTATGTTTCAGCCCTTTTGTTTCAGCCCCTCTGTTTCAGCCCCTCTGTTTCAGCCCCTCTGTTTCAGCCCCTCTGTTTCTCGCCCTCTGTTTCAGCCCCTCTGATTCAGCCCCTCTGTTTCAGCCCCTCTGTTTCAGCCCCTCTGTTTCTCGCCCTCTGTTTCAGCCCCTCTGTTTCTCGCCCTCTGTTTCTGCCCGTCTAATTTAGCCCCCCTGTTTCAGCCCCTCTGTTTCAGCCCCTCTGTTTCTCGCCCTCTGTTTCAGCCCCTCTGTTTCGCGCTCTCTGTTTCAGCCCCTCTGTTTCAGCCACTCTGTTTCTCGCCCTCTGTTTCTGCCCCTCTGTTTCTCGCCCTCTGTTTCAGCCCCTCTGTTTCTCGCCCTCTGTTTCACCCCCTCTGATTCAGCCACTCTGTTTCTCGCCCTCTGTTTCAGCTCCTCTGTTTCTCGCCCTCTGTTTCAGCCCCTCTGTTTCAGCCCCTCTGTTTCAGCCCCTCTGTTTCTCGCCCTCTGTTTCAGCCCCTCTGTTTCTCGCCCTCTGTTTCAGCCCCTCTATTTCTCGCCCTCTGTTTCTCCCCCTCAGTTTCTGCCCCTCTGTTTCTCGCCCTCTGTTTCAGCTCCTCTGTTTCTCGCCCTCTGTTTCAGCCCCTTTGTTTCAGCTCCTCTGTTTCAGCCCCTCTGTTTCAGCCCCTCTGTTTCAGCCCCTCTGTTTCTCGCACTCTGTTTCAGCCCCTCTGTTTCTCGCCCACTATTTCAGCCCCTCTATTTCTCGCCCTCTGTTTCTCCCCTCTGTTTCAGCCCCTCTGTTTCTCCCCGTCTGTTTCAGCTCCTCTGTATCTCGCCCTCTGTTTCAGCCCCTCTGTTTCTCACCCTCTGTTTCAGCCCCTCTATTTCTCGCCCTCTGTTTCAGCCACTCTGTTTCTCGCCCTCTGTTTCAGCCCCTCTGTTTCTAGACCTCTGTTTCAGCCCCTCTGTTTCTCGCCCTCTGTTTCAGCCCCTCTGATTCAGCCCCTCTGTTTCAGTCCCTCTGTTTCAGCCCCTCTGTTTCATCCCCTCTGTTTCTCGCCCTCTGTTTCTCACCCTCTGTTTCTCGCCCTCTGTTTCAGCCCCTCTGTTTTTCGCCCTCTGTTTCAGCCCCTCTGTTTCTCGCCCTCTGTTTCAGGCTCTCTATTTCAGCCCGTCTGTTTCAGCCACTCTGTTTCAGCCGGTTTGTTTCTCGCCCTCTGTTTCTCGCCCGCTGTTTCAGCCAGTTTGTTTCGCGCCCTCTGTTTCGGCCCCTCTGTTTCAGCCCCTCTGATTCAGCCCCTCTGATTCAGCCCCTCTGTTTCTCGCCCTCTGTTTCAGCCCCTCTGTTTCAGCCCCTCTGTTTCAGCCCCTCTGTTTCAGCCCCTCTGTTTCTCATCCTCTGTTTCAGCCCCTCTGTTTCTCGCCCTCTGTTTCAGCCCCTCTGTTTCAGCCCCGCTGTTTCTCGCCCTCTGTTTCAGCACCTCTGTTTCTCACCCTCTGTTTCAGCCCCTCTGTTTCTCGCCCTCTGTTTCAGCCCCTCTGTTTCAGCCCCTCTGGTTCAGCCCCTGTGTTTCTCGCCCTCTGTTTCAGCCCCTCTGTTTCTCGCCCTCTGTTTCAGCCCCTCTGTTTCTCGCCCTCTGTTTCAGCCCCTCTGTTTCTCGCCTTCTGTAATAGCCCCTCTGATTCAGCCCCTCTGTTTCAGCCCCTCTGATTCAGCCCCTCTGTTTCAGCCCCTCTGTTTCAGCCCCTCTGTTTCATCCCCTCTGTTTCTCGCCCTCTGTTTCTCACCCTCTGTTTCTCGCCCTCTGTTTCAGCCCCTCTGTTTTTGGCCCTCTGTTTCAGCCCCTCTGTTTCAGCCCCTCTGTTTCTCGCCCTCTGTTTCTGCCCCTCTGTTTCTCGCCCTCTGTTTCAGCCCCTCTGTTTCTCGCCCTCTGTTTCAGCCCCTCTGATTCAGCCCCTCTGTTTCTCCGCCTCTGTTACAGCACCTCTGTTTCAGCCCCTCGGTTTCAGCCCCTCTGTGTCTCGCCCTCTGTTTCAGCTCCTCTGTTTCTCGCCCTCTGTTTCAGCCCCTCTGTTTCAGCCCCTCTGTTTCTCGCCCTCTGTTTCAGCCCCTCTATTTCTCGCCCTCTGTTTCAGCCCCTCTGTTTCAGCCCCTCTGTTTCAGCCCCTCTGTTTCTCGCTCTCTGTTTCAGCCCCTCTGTTTCTCGCCCTCTGTTTCTCACCCTCTGTTTCACGCCCTCTGTTTCAGCCCCTCTGTTTCAGCCCCTCTGTTTCAGCCCCTCTGTTTCTCGCCATCTGTTTCAGCCCCTCTATTTCTCGCCCTCTGTTTCAGCCCCTCTGTTTCAGCCCCTCTGTTTCAGCCCCTCTGTTTCTCGCCCTCTGTTTCAGCCCCTCTGTTTCTCGCCCTCTGTTTCAGCCCCTCTGATTCAGCCCCTCAGTTTCAGCCCCTATGTTTCAGCCCTTCTGTTTCAGCCCCTCTGTTTCAGCCCCTCTATTTCTCGCCCTCTGTTTCTCCCCCTCTGTTTCTCGCCCTCTGTTTCAGCCCCTCTGTTTCTCGCCCTCTGTTTCAGCCCCTCTGTTTCTCGCCCTCTGTTTCTCACCCTCTGTTTCTCGCCCTCTGTTTCAGCCCCTCTGATTCAGCCCCTCAGTTTCAGCCCCTATGTTTCAGCCCTTTTGTTTCAGCCCCTCTGTTTCAGCCCCTCTGTTTCTCGCCCTCTGTTTCAGCCCCTCTGTTTCAGCCCCTCTGTTTCTCGCCCTCTGTTTCAGCCCCTCTGTTTCTCGCCCTCTGTTTCTCACCCTCTGTTTCTCGCCCTCTGTTTCAGCCCCTCTGATTCAGCCCCTCAGTTTCAGCCCCTATGTTTCAGCCCTTTTGTTTCAGCCCCTCTGTTTCAGCCCCTCTGTTTCAGCCCCTCTGTTTCAGCCCCTCTGTTTCTCGCCCTCTGTTTCAGCCCCTCTGATTCAGCCCCTCTGTTTCAGCCCCTCTGTTTCAGCCCCTCTGTTTCTCGCCCTCTGTTTCAGCCCCTCTGTTTCTCGCCCTCTGTTTCTGCCCGTCTAATTTAGCCCCCCTGTTTCAGCCCCTCTGTTTCAGCCCCTCTGTTTCTCGCCCTCTGTTTCAGCCCCTCTGTTTCGCGCTCTCTGTTTCAGCCCCTCTGTTTCAGCCACTCTGTTTCTCGCCCTCTGTTTCTGCCCCTCTGTTTCTCGCCCTCTGTTTCAGCCCCTCTGTTTCTCGCCCTCTGTTTCACCCCCTCTGATTCAGCCACTCTGTTTCTCGCCCTCTGTTTCAGCTCCTCTGTTTCTCGCCCTCTGTTTCAGCCCCTCTGTTTCAGCCCCTCTGTTTCAGCCCCTCTGTTTCTCGCCCTCTGTTTCAGCCCCTCTGTTTCTCGCCCTCTGTTTCAGCCCCTCTATTTCTCGCCCTCTGTTTCTCCCCCTCAGTTTCTGCCCCTCTGTTTCTCGCCCTCTGTTTCAGCTCCTCTGTTTCTCGCCCTCTGTTTCAGCCCCTTTGTTTCAGCTCCTCTGTTTCAGCCCCTCTGTTTCAGCCCCTCTGTTTCAGCCCCTCTGTTTCTCGCACTCTGTTTCAGCCCCTCTGTTTCTCGCCCACTATTTCAGCCCCTCTATTTCTCGCCCTCTGTTTCTCCCCTCTGTTACAGCACCTCTGTTTCAGCCCCTCGGTTTCAGCCCCTCTGTGTCTCGCCCTCTGTTTCAGCTCCTCTGTTTCTCGCCCTCTGTTTCAGCCCCTCTGTTTCAGCCCCTCTGTTTCTCGCCCTCTGTTTCAGCCCCTCTATTTCTCGCCCTCTGTTTCAGCCCCTCTGTTTCAGCCCCTCTGTTTCAGCCCCTCTGTTTCTCGCTCTCTGTTTCAGCCCCTCTGTTTCTCGCCCTCTGTTTCTCACCCTCTGTTTCACGCCCTCTGTTTCAGCCCCTCTGTTTCAGCCCCTCTGTTTCAGCCCCTCTGTTTCTCGCCATCTGTTTCAGCCCCTCTATTTCTCGCCCTCTGTTTCAGCCCCTCTGTTTCAGCCCCTCTGTTTCAGCCCCTCTATTTCTCGCCCTCTGTTTCAGACCCTCTGATTCAGCCCCTCTGTTTCAGCCCCTCTGTTTCTCGCCCTGTGTTTCAGCCCCTCTGTTTCTCGCCCTCTGTTTCTCACCCTCTGTTTCTCGCCCTCAAATTCAGCCCCTCTGTTTCAGCCCCTCTGTTTCAGTCCCTCTGTTTCTCGCCCTCTGTTTCAGCTCCTCTGTTTCTCGCCCTCTGTTTCAGCCCCTTTGTTTCAGCTCCTCTGTTTCTCGCCCTCTGTTTCAGCCCCTCTGTTTCAGCCCCTCTGTTTCTCGCACTCTGTTTCAGCCCCTCTGTTTCTCGCCCACTGTTTCAGCCCCTCTATTTCTCGCCCTCTGTTTCTCCCCTCTGTTTCAGCCCCTCTGTTTCTCCCCGTCTGTTTCAGCTCCTCTGTATCTCGCCCTCTGTTTCAGCCCCTCTGTTTCTCACCCTCTGTTTCAGCCCCTCTATTTCTCGCCCTCTGTTTCAGCCCCTCTGTTTCTCGCCCTCTGTTTCAGCCCCTCTGTTTCTAGACCTCTGTTTCAGCCCCTCTGTTTCTCGCCCTCTGTTTCAGCCCCTCTGATTCAGCCCCTCTGTTTCAGTCCCTCTGTTTCAGCCCCTCTGTTTCATCCCCTCTGTTTCTTGCCCTCTGTTTCTCACCCTCTGTTTCTCGCCCTCTGTTTCAGCCCCTCTGTTTTTCGCCCTCTGTTTCAGCCCCTCTGTTTCTCGCTCTCTGTTTCAGGCTCTCTATTTCAGCCCGTCTGTTTCAGCCACTCTGTTTCAGCCGGTTTGTTTCTCGCCCTCTGTTTCTCGCCCGCTGTTTCAGCCAGTTTGTTTCGCGCCCTCTGTTTCGGCCCCTCTGTTTCAGCCCCTCTGATTCAGCCCCTCTGATTCAGCCCCTCTGTTTCTCGCCCTCTGTTTCAGCCCCTCTGTTTCAGCCCCTCTGTTTCAGCCCCTCTGTTTCAGCCCCTCTGTTTCTCATCCTCTGTTTCAGCCCCTCTGTTTCTCGCCCTCTGTTTCAGCCCCTCTGTTTCAGCCCCGCTGTTTCTCGCCCTCTGTTTCAGCCCCTCTGTTTCTCACCCTCTGTTTCAGCCCCTCTGTTTCTCGCCCTCTGTTTCAGCCCCTCTGTTTCAGCCCCTCTGGTTCAGCCCCTGTGTTTCTCGCCCTCTGTTTCAGCCCCTCTGTTTCTCGCCCTCTGTTTCAGCCCCTCTGTTTCTCGCCCTCTGTTTCAGCCCCTCTGTTTCTCGCCTTCTGTAATAGCCCCTCTGATTCAGCCCCTCTGTTTCAGCCCCTCTGATTCAGCCCCTCTGTTTCAGCCCCTCTGTTTCAGCCCCTCTGTTTCATCCCCTCTGTTTCTCGCCCTCTGTTTCTCACCCTCTGTTTCTCGCCCTCTGTTTCAGCCCCTCTGTTTTTGGCCCTCTGTTTCAGCCCCTCTGTTTCAGCCCCTCTGTTTCTCGCCCTCTGTTTCTGCCCCTCTGTTTCTCGCCCTCTGTTTCAGCCCCTCTGTTTCTCGCCCTCTGTTTCAGCCCCTCTGATTCAGCCCCTCTGTTTCTCCGCCTCTGTTACAGCACCTCTGTTTCAGCCCCTCGGTTTCAGCCCCTCTGTGTCTCGCCCTCTGTTTCAGCTCCTCTGTTTCTCGCCCTCTGTTTCAGCCCCTCTGTTTCAGCCCCTCTGTTTCTCGCCCTCTGTTTCAGCCCCTCTATTTCTCGCCCTCTGTTTCAGCCCCTCTGTTTCAGCCCCTCTGTTTCAGCCCCTCTGTTTCTCGCCCTCTGTTTCAGCCCCTCTGTTTCTCGCCCTCTGTTTCTCACCCTCTGTTTCACGCCCTCTGTTTCAGCCCCTCTGTTTCAGCCCCTCTGTTTCAGCCCCTCTGTTTCTCGCCCTCTGTTTCAGCCCCTCTATTTCTCGCCCTCTGTTTCAGCCCCTCTGTTTCAGCCCCTCTGTTTCAGCCCCTCTGTTTCTCGCCCTCTGTTTCAGCCCCTCTGTTTCTCGCCCTCTGTTTCAGCCCCTCTGATTCAGCCCCTCAGTTTCAGCCCCTATGTTTCAGCCCTTCTGTTTCAGCCCCTCTGTTTCAGCCCCTCTGTTTCTCGTCCTCTGTTTCAGCCCCTCTATTTCTCGCCCTCTGTTTCAGCCCCTCTGATTCAGCCCCTCTGTTTCAGCCCCTCTGTTTCTCGCCCTGTGTTTCAGCCCCTCTGTTTCTCGCCCTCTGTTTCTCACCCTTTGTTTCTCGCCCTCAAATTCAGCCCCTCTGTTTCAGCCCCTCTGTTTCAGTCCCTCTGTTTCTCGCCCTCTGTTTCTCCCCCTCTGTTTCAGCCCCTCTGTTTCTCGCCCTCTGTTTCAACCCCTCTGTTTCTCGCCCTCTGTTTCAGCCCATCTGTTTCTCGCCCTCTGTTTCAGCCCCTCTGTTACACGCCCTCTGTTTCAGCCCCTCTGTTTCAGCCCCTCTGTTTCAGCCCCTCTGTTTCTCGCCCTCTGTTTCAGCCCCTCTATTTCTCACCCTCTGTTTCAGCCCCTCTGTTTCAGCCCCTCTGTTTCAGCCCCTCTGTTTCTCGCCCTCTGTTTCAGCCCCTCTGTTTCTCGCCCTCTGTTTCTCACCCTCTGTTTCTCGCCCTCTGTTTCAGCCCCTCTGATTCAGCCCCGCAGTTTCAGCCCCTATGTTTCAGCCCTTCTGGTTCAGCCCCTCTGTTTCAGCCCCTCTGTTTCTCGCCCTCTGTTTCAGCCCCTCTGATTCAGCCCCTCTGTTTCAGCCCCTCTGTTTCAGCCCCTCTGTTTCTCGCCCTCTGTTTCAGCCCCTCTGTTTCTCGCCCTCTGTTTCTGCCCGTCTAATTTAGCCCCCCTGTTTCAGCCCCTCTGTTTCAGCCCCTCTGTTTCTCGCCCTCTGTTTCAGCCCCTCTGTTTCGCGCTCTCTGTTTCAGCCCCTCTGTTTCAGCCACTCTGTTTCTCGCCCTCTGTTTCTGCCCCTCTGTTTCTCGCCCTCTGTTTCAGCCCCTCTGTTTCTCGCCCTCTGTTTCACCCCCTCTGATTCAGCCACTCTGTTTCTCGCCCTCTGTTTCAGCTCCTCTGTTTCTCGCCCTCTGTTTCAGCCCCTCTGTTTCAGCCCCTCTGTTTCAGCCCCTCTGTTTCTCGCCCTCTGTTTCAGCCCCTCTGTTTCTCGCCCTCTGTTTCAGCCCCTCTATTTCTCGCCCTCTGTTTCTCCCCCTCAGTTTCTGCCCCTCTGTTTCTCGCCCTCTGTTTCAGCTCCTCTGTTTCTCGCCCTCTGTTTCAGCCCCTTTGTTTCAGCTCCTCTGTTTCTCGCCCTCTGTTTCAGCCCCTCTGTTTCAGCCCCTCTGTTTCTCGCACTCTGTTTCAGCCCCTCTGTTTCTCCCCTCTGTTTCAGCCCCTCTGTTTCTCCCCGTCTGTTTCAGCTCCTCTGTATCTCGCCCTCTGTTTCAGCCCCTCTGTTTCTCACCCTCTGTTTCAGCCCCTCTATTTCTCGCCCTCTGTTTCAGCCCCTCTGTTTCTCGCCCTCTGTTTCAGCCCCTCTGTTTCTAGACCTCTGTTTCAGCCCCTCTGTTTCTCGCCCTCTGTTTCAGCCCCTCTGATTCAGCCCCTCTGTTTCAGTCCCTCTGTTTCAGCCCCTCTGTTTCATCCCCTCTGTTTCTCGCCCTCTGTTTCTCACCCTCTGTTTCTCGCCCTCTGTTTCAGCCCCTCTGTTTTTCGCCCTCTGTTTCAGCCCCTCTGTTTCTCGCCCTCTGTTTCAGGCTCTCTATTTCAGCCCGTCTGTTTCAGCCACTCTGTTTCAGCCGGTTTGTTTCTCGCCCTCTGTTTCTCGCTCGCTGTTTCAGCCAGTTTGTTTCGCGCCCTCTGTTTCGGCCCTCTGTTTCAGCCCCTCTGATTCAGCCCCTCTGATTCAGCCCCACTGTTTCTCGCCCTCTGTTTCAGCCCCTCTGTTTCAGCCCCTCTGTTTCAGCCCCTCTGTTTCAGCCCCTCTGTTTCTCATCCTCTGTTTCAGCCCCTCTGTTTCTCGCCCTCTGTTTCAGCCCCTCTGTTTCAGCCCCGCTGTTTCTCGCCCTCTGTTTCAGCCCCTCTGTTTCTCACCCTCTGTTTCAGCCCCTCTGTTTCTCGCCCTCTGTTTCAGCCCCTCTGTTTCAGCCCCTCTGGTTCAGCCCCTGTGTTTCTCGCCCTCTGTTTCAGCCCCTCTGTTTCTCGCCCTCTGTTTCAGCCCCTCTGTTTCAGCCCCTCTGTTTCTCGCCCTCTGTTTCAGCCCCTCTGTTTCTCGCCTTCTGTAATAGCCCCTCTGATTCAGCCCCTCTGTTTCAGCCCCTCTGATTCAGCCCCTCTGTTTCAGCCCCTCTGTTTCAGCCCCACTGTTTCATCCCCTGTGTTTCTCGCCCTCTGTTTCTCACCCTCTGTTTCTCGCCCTCTGTTTCAGCCCCTCTGTTTTTGGCCCTCTGATTCAGCCCCTCTGTTTCAGCCCCTCTGTTTCTCGCCCTCTGTTTCTGCCCCTCTGTTTCTCGCCCTCTGTTTCAGCCCCTCTGTTTCTCGCCCTCTGTTTCAGCCCCTCTGATTCAGCCCCTCTGTTTCTCCGCCTCTGTTACAGCACCTCTGTTTCAGCAACTCGGTTTCAGCCCCTCTGTGTCTCGCCCTCTGTTTCTCACCCTCTGTTTCTCGCCCTCTGTTTCAGCCCCTCTGTTTCAGCCCCTCTGTTTCTCGCCCTCTGTTTCAGCCCCTCTATTTCTCGCCCTCTGTTTCAGCCCCTCTGTTTCAGCCCCTCTGTTTCAGCCCCTCTGTTTCTCGCCCTCTGTTTCAGCCCCTCTGTTTCTCGCCCTCTGTTTCTCACCCTCTGTTTCACGCTCTCTGTTTCAGCCCCTCTGTTTCAGCCCCTCTGTTTCAGCCCCTCTGTTTCTCGCCCTCTGTTTCAGCCCCTCTATTTCTCGCCCTCTGTTTCAGCCCCTCTGTTTCAGCCCCTCTGTTTCAGCCCCTCTGTTTCTCGCCCTCTGTTTCAGCCCCTATGTTTCTCGCCCTCTGTTTCAGCCCCTCTGATTCAGCCCCTCAGTTTCAGCCCCTATGTTTCAGCCCTTCTGTTTCAGCCCCTCTGTTTCAGCCCCTCTGTTTCTCGCCCTCTGTTTCAGCCCCTCTGTTTCTCGCCCTCTGTTTCAGCCCCTCTGATTCAGCCCCTCTGTTTCAGCCCCTCTGTTTCAGCCCCTCTGTTTCTCGCCCTCTGTTTCAGCCCCTCTGTTTCTCGCCCTCTGTTTCTGCCCATCTAATTTAGCCCCCTGTTTCAGCCCCTCTGTTTCAGCCCCTCTGTTTCTCGCCCTCTGTTTCAGCCCCTCTGTTTCGCGCTCTCTGTTTCAGCCACTCTGTTTCTCGCCCTCTGTTTCTGCCCCTCTGTTTCTCGCCCTCTGTTTCAGCCCCTCTGTTTCTCGCCCTCTGTTTCAGCCCCTCTGATTCAGCCCCTCTGTTTCAGCCCCTCTGAATCAGCCCCTCTGATTCAGCCCCTCTTTTTCAGCCCCTCTGTTTCAGCCCCTCTGTTTCTCACCCTCTGTTTCTCGCCCTCTGTTTCAGCCCCTCTGTTTTTCGCCCTCTGTTTCAGCCCCTCTGTTTCTCGCTCTCTGTTTCAGGCTCTCTATTTCAGCCCGTCTGTTTCAGCCACTCTGTTTCAGCCGGTTTGTTTCTCGCCCTCTGTTTCTCGCCCGCTGTTTCAGCCAGTTTGTTTCGCGCCCTCTGTTTCGGCCCCTCTGTTTCAGCCCCTCTGTTTCATCCCCGCTGTTTCTCGCCCTCTGTTTCAGCCCCTCTGTTTCTCACCCTCTGTTTCAGCCCCTCTGTTTCTCGCCCTCTGTTTCAGCCCCTCTGTTTCAGCCCCTCTGGTTCAGCCCCTGTGTTTTTCGCCCTCTGTTTCAGCCCCTCTGTTTCTCGCCCTCTGTTTCAGCCCCTCTGTTTCAGCCCCTCTGTTTCTCGCCCTCTGTTTCAGCCCCTCTGTTTCTCGCCTTCTGTAATAGCCCCTCTGATTCAGCCCCTCTGTTTCAGCCCCTCTGATTCAGCCCCTCTGTTTCAGCCCCTCTGTTTCAGCCCCTCTGTTTCATCCCCTCTGTTTCTCGCCCTCTGTTTCTCACCCTCTGTTTCTCGCCCTCTGTTTCAGCCCCACTGTTTTTGGCCCTCTGATTCAGCCCCTCTGATTCAGCCCCTCTGTTTCTCGCCCTCTGTTTCTGCCCCTCTGTTTCTCGCCCTCTGTTTCAGCCCCTCTGTTTCTCGCCCTCTGTTTCAGCCCCTGTGATTCAGCCCCTCTGTTTCTCCGCCTCTGTTACAGCACCTCTGTTTCAGCAACTCGGTTTCAGCCCCTCTGTGTCTCGCCCTCTGTTTCTCACCCTCTGTTTCTCGCCCTCTGTTTCAGCCCCTCTGTTTCAGCCCCTCTGTTTCTCGCCCTCTGTTTCAGCCCCTCTATTTCTCGCCCTCTGTTTCAGCCCCTCTGTTTCAGCCCCTCTGTTTCAGCCCCTCTGTTTCTCGCCCTCTGTTTCAGCCCCTCTGTTTCTCGCCCTCTGTTTCTCACCCTCTGTTTCACGCTCTCTGTTTCAGCCCCTCTGTTTCAGCCCCTCTGTTTCAGCCCCTCTGTTTCTCGCCCTCTGTTTCAGCCCCTCTATTTCTCGCCCTCTGTTTCAGCCCCTCTGTTTCAGCCCCTCTGTTTCAGCCCCTCTGTTTCTCGCCCTCTGTTTCAGCCCCTCTGTTTCTCGCCCTCTGTTTCAGCCCCTCTGATTCAGCCCCTCAGTTTCAGCCCCTATGTTTCAGCCCTTCTGTTTCAGCCCCTCTGTTTCAGCCCCTCTGTTTCTCGCCCTCTGTTTCAGCCCCTCTGTTTCTCGCCCTCTGTTTCAGCCCCTCTGATTCAGCCCCTCTGTTTCAGCCCCTCTGTTTCAGCCCCTCTGTTTCTCGCCCTCTGTTTCAGCCCCTCTGTTTCTCGCCCTCTGTTTCTGCCCATCTAATTTAGCCCCCTGTTTCAGCCCCTCTGTTTCAGCCCCTCTGTTTCTCGCCCTCTGTTTCAGCCCCTCTGTTTCGCGCTCTCTGTTTCAGCCACTCTGTTTCTCGCCCTCTGTTTCTGCCCCTCTGTTTCTCGCCCTCTGTTTCAGCCCCTCTGTTTCTCGCCCTCTGTTTCAGCCCCTCTGATTCAGCCCCTCTGTTTCAGCCCCTCTGAATCAGCCCCTCTGATTCAGCCCCTCTTTTTCAGCCCCTCTGTTTCAGCCCCTCTGTTTCTCACCCTCTGTTTCTCGCCCTCTGTTTCAGCCCCTCTGTTTTTCGCCCTCTGTTTCAGCCCCTCTGTTTCTCGCTCTCTGTTTCAGGCTCTCTATTTCAGCCCGTCTGTTTCAGCCACTCTGTTTCAGCCGGTTTGTTTCTCGCCCTCTGTTTCTCGCCCGCTGTTTCAGCCAGTTTGTTTCGCGCCCTCTGTTTCGGCCCCTCTGTTTCAGCCCCTCTGATTCAGCCCCTCTGATTCAGCCCCTCTGTTTCTCGCCCTCTGTTTCAGCCCCTCTGTTTCAGCCCCTCTGTTTCAGCCCCTCTGTTTCAGCCCCTCTGTTTCTCATCCTCTGTTTCAGCCCCTCTGTTTCTCGCCCTCTGTTTCAGCCCCTCTGTTTCAGCCCCGCTGTTTCTCGCCCTCTGTTTCAGCCCCTCTGTTTCTCACCCTCTGTTTCAGCCCCTCTGTTTCTCGCCCTCTGTTTCAGCCCCTCTGTTTCAGCCCCTCTGGTTCAGCCCCTGTGTTTCTCGCCCTCTGTTTCAGCCCCTCTGTTTCTCGCCCTCTGTTTCAGCCCCTCTGTTTCTCGCCCTCTGTTTCAGCCCCTCTGTTTCTCGCCTTCTGTAATAGCCCCTCTGATTCAGCCCCTCTGTTTCAGCCCCTCTGATTCAGCCCCTCTGTTTCAGCCCCTCTGTTTCAGCCCCTCTGTTTCATCCCCTCTGTTTCTCGCCCTCTGTTTCTCACCCTCTGTTTCTCGCCCTCTGTTTCAGCCCCTCTGTTTTTGGCCCTCTGTTTCAGCCCCTCTGTTTCAGCCCCTCTGTTTCTCGCCCTCTGTTTCTGCCCCTCTGTTTCTCGCCCTCTGTTTCAGCCCCTCTGTTTCTCGCCCTCTGTTTCAGCCCCTCTGATTCAGCCCCTCTGTTTCTCCGCCTCTGTTACAGCACCTCTGTTTCAGCCCCTCGGTTTCAGCCCCTCTGTTTCTCGCCCTCTGTTTCAGCCCCTCTATTTCTCGCCCTCTGTTTCAGCCCCTCTGTTTCAGCCCCTCTGTTTCAGCCCCTCTGTTTCTCGCCCTCTGTTTCAGCCCCTCTGTTTCTCGCCCTCTGTTTCTCACCCTCTGTTTCAAGCTCTCTGTTTCAGCCCCTCTGTTTCAGCCCCTCTGTTTCAGCCCCTCTGTTTCTCGCCCTCTGTTTCAGCCCCTCTATTTCTCGCCCTCTGTTTCAGCCCCTCTGTTTCAGCCCCTCTGTTTCAGCCCCTCTGTTTCTCGCCCTCTGTTTCAGCCCCTCTGTTTCTCGCCCTCTGTTTCAGCCCCTCTGATTCAGCCCCTCAGTTTCAGCCCCTATGTTTCAGCCCTTCTGTTTCAGCCCCTCTGTTTCAGCCCCTCTGTTTCTCGCCCTCTGTTTCAGCCCCTCTGTTTCTCGCCCTCTGTTTCAGCCCCTCTGATTCAGCCCCTCTGTTTCAGCCCCTCTGTTTCAGCCCCTCTGTTTCTCGCCCTCTGTTTCAGCCCCTCTGTTTCTCGCCCTCTGTTTCTGCCCATCTAATTTAGCCCCCTGTTTCAGCCCCTCTGTTTCAGCCCCTCTGTTTCTCGCCCTCTGTTTCAGCCCCTCTGTTTCGCGCTCTCTGTTTCAGCCACTCTGTTTCTCGCCCTCTGTTTCTGCCCCTCTGTTTCTCGCCCTCTGTTTCAGCCCCTCTGTTTCTCGCCCTCTGTTTCAGCCCCTCTGATTCAGCCCCTCTGTTTCAGCCCCTCTGAATCAGCCCCTCTGATTCAGCCCCTCTTTTTCAGCCCCTCTGTTTCAGCCCCTCTGTTTCTCGCCCTCTGTTTCAGCCCCTCTGTTTCTCGCCCTCTGTTTCAGCCCCTCTATTTCTCGCCCTCTGTTTCAGCCCCTCTGTTTCTGCCCCTCTGTTTCAGTCCCTCTGTTTCTCGCCCTGTGTTTCAGCCCCTCTGTTTCTCGCCCTCTGTTTCTCACCCTCTGTTTCTCGCCCTCTGTTTCAGCCCCTCTGTTTCAGCCCCTCTGTTTCAGTCCCTCTGTTTCTCGCGCTCTGTTTCTCCCCCTCTGTTTCAGCCCCTCTGATTCAGCCCCTCTGATTCAGCCCCACTGTTTCTCGCCCTCTGTTTCAGCCCCTCTGTTTCAGCCCCTCTGTTTCAGCCCCTCTGTTTCAGCCCCTCTGTTTCTCATCCTCTGTTTCAGCCCCTCTGTTTCTCGCCCTCTGTTTCAGCCCCTCTGTTTCAGCCCCGCTGTTTCTCGCCCTCTGTTTCAGCCCCTCTGTTTCTCACCCTCTGTTTCAGCCCCTCTGTTTCTCGCCCTCTGTTTCAGCCCCTCTGTTTCAGCCCCTCTGGTTCAGCCCCTGTGTTTCTCGCCCTCTGTTTCAGCCCCTCTGTTTCTCGCCCTCTGTTTCAGCCCCTCTGTTTCAGCCCCTCTGTTTCTCGCCCTCTGTTTCAGCCCCTCTGTTTCTCGCCTTCTGTAATAGCCCCTCTGATTCAGCCCCTCTGTTTCAGCCCCTCTGATTCAGCCCCTCTGTTTCAGCCCCTCTGTTTCAGCCCCTCTGTTTCATCCCCTCTGTTTCTCGCCCTCTGTTTCTCACCCTCTGTTTCTCGCCCTCTGTTTCAGCCCCTCTGTTTTTGGCCCTCTGATTCAGCCCCTCTGTTTCAGCCCCTCTGTTTCTCGCCCTCTGTTTCTGCCCCTCTGTTTCTCGCCCTCTGTTTCAGCCCCTCTGTTTCTCGCCCTCTGTTTCAGCCCCTCTGATTCAGCCCCTCTGTTTCTCCGCCTCTGTTACAGCACCTCTGTTTCAGCAACTCGGTTTCAGCCCCTCTGTGTCTCGCCCTCTGTTTCTCACCCTCTGTTTCTCGCCCTCTGTTTCAGCCCCTCTGTTTCAGCCCCTCTGTTTCTCGCCCTCTGTTTCAGCCCCTCTATTTCTCGCCCTCTGTTTCAGCCCCTCTGTTTCAGCCCCTCTGTTTCAGCCCCTCTGTTTCTCGCCCTCTGTTTCAGCCCCTCTGTTTCTCGCCCTCTGTTTCTCACCCTCTGTTTCACGCTCTCTGTTTCAGCCCCTCTGTTTCAGCCCCTCTGTTTCAGCCCCTCTGTTTCTCGCCCTCTGTTTCAGCCCCTCTATTTCTCGCCCTCTGTTTCAGCCCCTCTGTTTCAGCCCCTCTGTTTCAGCCCCTCTGTTTCTCGCCCTCTGTTTCAGCCCCTCTGTTTCTCGCCCTCTGTTTCAGCCCCTCTGATTCAGCCCCTCAGTTTCAGCCCCTATGTTTCAGCCCTTCTGTTTCAGCCCCTCTGTTTCAGCCCCTCTATTTCTCGCCCTCTGTTTCAGCCCCTCTGTTTCTCGCCCTCTGTTTCAGCCCCTCTGATTCAGCCCCTCTGTTTCAGCCCCTCTGTTTCAGCCCCTCTGTTTCTCGCCCTCTGTTTCAGCCCCTCTGTTTCTCGCCCTCTGTTTCTGCCCATCTAATTTAGCCCCCTGTATCAGCCCCTCTGTTTCAGCCCCTCTGTTTCTCGCCCTCTGTTTCAGCCCCTCTGTTTCGCGCTCTCTGTTTCAGCCACTCTGTTTCTCGCCCTCTGTTTCTGCCCCTCTGTTTCTCGCCCTCTGTTTCAGCCCCTCTGTTTCTCGCCCTCTGTTTCAGCCCCTCTGATTCAGCCCCTCTGTTTCAGCCCCTCTGAATCAGCCCCTCTGATTCAGCCCCTCTTTTTCAGCCCCTCTGTTTCAGCCCCTCTGTTTCTCGCCCTCTGTTTCAGCCCCTCTGTTTCTCGCCCTCTGTTTCAGCCCCTCTATTTCTCGCCCTCTGTTTCTCCCCTCTGTTTCAGCCCCTCTGATTCTCCCCCTCTGTTTCAGCTCCTCTGTTTCTCGCCCTCTGTTTCAGCCCCTCTGTTTCAGCCCCTCTGTTTCTCGCCCTCTGTTTCAGCCCCTCTATTTCTCGCCCTCTGTTTCAGCCCCTCTGTTTCTGCCCCTCTGTTTCAGCCCCTCTGTTTCTCGCCCTGTGTTTCAGCCCCTCTGTTTGTCGCCCTCTGTTTCTCACCCTCTGTTTCTCGCCCTCTCTTTCTCGCCCTCTGTTTCAGCCCCTCTGTTTCTCGCCCTCTGTTTCAGCCCCTCTGTTTCTCGCCCTCTGTTTCAGCCCCTCTGTTTCTCACCCACTGTTTCAGCCCCTCTGTTTCTCGCCCTCTGTTTCAGCCTCTCTGTTTCTCGCCCTCTGTTTCAGCCCCTCTGTTTCAGCCCCTCTGTGTCTCGCCCTCTGTTTCAGCTCCTCTGTTTCTCGCCCTCTGTTTCAGCCCCTCTGTTTCAGCCCCTCTGTTTCTCGCCCTCTGTTTCAGCCCCTCTATTTCTCGCCCTCTGTTTCTCGCCCTCTGTTTCAGCCCCTCTGTTTCAGCCCCTCTGTTTCTCGCCCTCTGTTTCAGGCCCTCTGTTTCTCGACCTCTGTTTCTCACCCTCTGTTACACGCCCTCTGTTTCAGCCCCTCTGTTTCAGCCCCTCTGTTTCAGCCCCTCTGTTTCTCGCCCTCTGTTTCCGCCCCTCTATTTCTCATCCTCTGTTTCAGCCCCTCTGTTTCAGCCCCTCTGTTTCAGCCCCTCTGTTTCTCGCCCTCTGTTTCAGCCCCTCTGTTTCTCGCCCTCTGTTTCTCACCCTCTGTTTCTCGCCCTCTGTTTCAGCCCCTCTGATTCAGCCCCTCAGTTTCAGCCCCTATGTTTCAGCCCTTCTGTTTCAGCCCCTCTGTTTCAGCCCCTCTGTTTCTCGCCCTCTGTTTCAGCCCCTCTGTTTCTCGCCCTCTGTTTCAGCCCCACTGTTTCGCGCTCTCTGTTTCAGCCCCTCTGTTTCAGCCACTCTGTTTCTCACCCTCTGTTTCTGCCCCTCTGTTTCTCGCCCTCTGTTTCAGCCCCTCTGTTTCTCGCCCTCTGTTTCAGCCCCTCTGATTCAGCCCCTCTGTTTCTCGCCCTCTGTTTCAGCTCCGCTGTTTCTCGCCCTCTGTTTCAGCCCCTCTGTTTCAGCCCCTCTGTTTCAGCCCCTCTGTTTCTCGCCCTCTGTTTCAGCCCCTCTGTTTCTCGCCCTCTGTTTCAGCCCCTCTATTTCTCGCCCTCTGTTTCTCCCACTCAGTTTCTGCCCCTCTGTTTCTCGCCCTCTGTTTCAGCCCCTCTGTTTCTCGCCCTCTGTTTCAGCCCCTCTGTTTCGCGCTCTCTGTTTCAGCCACTCTGTTTCTCGCCCTCTGTTTCAGCCCCTCTGTTTCTCGCCCTCTGTTTCAGCCCCTCTGATTCAGCCCCTCTGTTTCAGCCCCTCTGAATCAGCCCCTCTGATTCAGCCCCTCTGTTTCAGCCCCTCTGTTTCAGCCCCTCTGTTTCTCGCCCTCTGTTTCAGCCCCTCTGTTTCTCGCCCTCTGTTTCAGCCCCTCTATTTCTCACCCTCTGTTTCTCCCCTCTGTTTCAGCCCCTCTGTTTCTCCCCCTCTGTTTCAGGTCCTCTGTTTCTCGCCCTCTGTTTCAGCCCCTCTGTTTCAGCTCCTCTGTTTCTCGCCCTCTGTTTCAGCCCCTCTATTTCTCGCCCTCTGTTTCAGCCCCTCTGTTTCTGCCCCTCTGTTTCAGCCCCTCTGTTTCTCGCCCTGTGTTTTAGCCCCTCTGTTTCTCGCCCTCTGTTTCTCACCCTCTGTTTCTCGCCCTCTGTTTCAGCCCCTCTGTTTCAGCCCCTCTGTTTCAGTCCCTCTGTTTCTCGCCCTCTGTTTCTCCCCCTCTGTTTCAGCCCCTCTGTTTCTCGCCCTCTGTTTCAGCCCCTCTGTTTCTCGCCCTCTGTTTCAGCCCCTCTGTTTCTCACCGTCTGTTTCAGCCCCTCTGTTTCTCGCCCTCTGTTTCAGCCTCTCTGTTTCTCGCCCTCTGTTTCAGCCCCTCTGTTTCAGCCCCTCTGTGTCTCGCCCTCTGTTTCAGCTCCTCTGTTTCTCGCCCTCTGTTTCAGCTCCTCTGTTTCAGCCCCTCTGTTTCTCGCCCTCTGTTTCAGCCGCTCTATTTCTCGCCCTCTGTTTCTCGCCCTCTGTTTCAGCCCCTCTGTTTCAGCCCCTCTGTTTCTCGCCCTCTGTTTCAGCCCCTCTGTTTCTCGACCTCTGTTTCTCACCCTCTGTTTCACGCTCACTGTTTCAGCCCCTCTGTTTCTCGCCCTCTGTTTCAGCCCCTCTGTTTCTCGCCCTCTGTTTCAGCCCCTCTATTTCTCGCCCTCTGTTTCAGCCCCTCTGTTTCAGCCCCTCTGTTTCAGCCCCTCTGTTTCTCGCCCTCTGTTTCAGCCCCTCTGTTTCTCGCCCTCTGTTTCTCACCCTCTGTTTCTCGCCCTCTGTTTCAGCCCCTCTGATTCAGCCCCTCAGTTTCAGCCCCTATGTTTCAGCCCTTCTGTTTCAGCCCCTCTGTTTCAGCCCCTCTGTTTCTCTCCCTATGTTTCAGCCCCTCTGTTTCTCGCCCTCTGTTTCAGCCCCTCTGATTCAGCCCCTCTGATTCAGCCCCTCTGTTTCAGCCCCTCTGTTTCTCGCCCTCTGTTTCAGCCCCTCTGTTTCTCGCCCTCTGTTTCTGCCCGTCTAATTTAGCCCCCCTGTTTCAGCCCCTCTGTTTCAGCCCCTCTGTTTCTCGCCCTCTGTTTCAGCCCCTCTGTTTCGCGCTCTCTGTTTCAGCCCCTCTGTTTCAGCCACTCTGTTTCTCGCCCTCTGTTTCTGCCCCTCTGTTTCTCGCCCTCTGTTTCAGCCCCTCTGTTTCTCGCCCTCTGTTTCAGCCCCTCTGATTCAGCCCCTCTGTTTCTCGCCCTCTGTTTCAGCTCCGCTGTTTCTCGCCCCCTGTTTCAGCCCCTCTGTTTCAGCCCCTCTGTTTCAGCCCCTCTGTTTCTCGCCCTCTGTTTCAGCCCCTCTGTTTCTCGCCCTCTGTTTCAGCCCCTCTATTTCTCGCCCTCTGTTTCTCCCACTCAGTTTCTGCCCCTCTGTTTCTCGCCCTCTGTTTCAGCCCCTCTGTTTCAGCCCCTTTGTTTCAGCTCCTCTGTTTCTCGCCCTCTGTTTCAGCCCCTCTGTTTCAGCCCCTCTGTTTCTCGCCCTCTGTTTCAGCCCCTCTGTTTCTCGCCCACTGTTTCAGCCCTTCTATTTCTCGCCCTCTGTTTCTCCCCTATGTTTCAGCCCCTCTGTTTCTCCCCGTCTGTTTCAGCTCCTCTGTTTCTCGTCCTCTGTTTCAGCCCCTCTGTTTCAGCCCCTCTGTTTCTCGCCCTCTGTTTCAGCCCCTCTATTTCTCGCCCTCTGTTTCAGCCCCTCTGTTTCTCGCCCTCTGTTTCAGCCCCTGTTTCTAGACCTCTGTTTCAGCCCCTCTGTTTCTCGCCCTCTGTTTCAACCCCTCTGATTCAGCCCCTCTGTTTCAGTCCCTCTGTTTCAGCCCCTCTGTTTCATCCCCTCTGTTTCTCGCCCTCTGTTTCTCACCCTCTGTTACTCGCCCTCTGTTTCAGCCCCTCTGTTTTTCGCCCTCTGTTTCAGCCCCTCTGTTTCTCGCCCTCTGTTTCAGGCTCTCTTATTCAGCCCGTCTGTTTCAGCCACTCTGTTTCAGCCGGTTTGTTTCTCGCCCTGTGTTTCTCGCCCGCTGTTTCAGCCGGTTTGTTTCTCGCCCTCTGTTTCAGCCCCTCTGTTTCAGCCCCTCTGATTCAGCCCCTCTGATTCAGCCCCTCTGTTTCTCGCCCTCTGTTTCAGCCCCTCTGTTTCAGCCCCTCTGTTTCAGCCCCTCTGTTTCTCGTCCTCTGTTTCAGCCCCTCTGTTTCTCGCACTCTGTTTCAGCCCCTCTGTTTCAGCCCCGGTGTTTCTCGCCCTCTGTTTCAGCCCCTCTGTTTCTCACCCTCTGTTTCAGCCGCTCTGTTTCTCGCCCTCTGTTTCAGCCCCTCTGTTTCAGTCCCTCTGGTTCAGCCCCTGTGTTTCTCGCCCTCTGTTTCAGCCCCTCTGTTTCTCGCCCTCTGTTTCAGCCCCTCTGTTTCAGCCCCTCTGTTTCTCGCCCTCTGTTTCAGCCCCTCTGTTTCTCGCCTTCTGTAATAGCCTCTCTGATTCAGCCCCTCTGTTTCGGCCCCTCTGATTCAGCCCCTCTGTTTCAGCCCCTCTGTTTCAGCCCCTCTGTTTCATCCCCTCTATTTCTCGCCCTCTGTTTCTCACCCTCTGTTTCTCGCCCTCTGTTTCAGCCCCTCTGTTTTTCGCCCTCTGTTTCAGCCCCTCTGTTTCTCGCCCTCTGTTTCTGCCCCTCTGTTTCTCGCCCTCTGTTTCAGCCCCTCTGTTTCTCGCCCTCTGTTTCAGCCCCTCTGATTCAGCCCCTCTGTTTCAGCCCCTCTGTTTCTCCCCCTCCGTTACAGCACCTCTGTTTCAGCCCCTCGGTTTCAGCCACTCTGTGTCAGCCCCTCTGTTTCAGCCCCTCTGTTTCAGCTCCTCTGTTTCTCGGCCTCTTTTTCAGACCCTCTGTTTTTCGCCCTCTTTTTCAGCCCCTCTGTTTCAGCCCGTCTGTTTCAGCCACACTGTTTCTCGCCCTCTGTTTCAGCCGCTCTGTTTCTCACCCTCTGTTTCAGACCCTCTGATTCAGCCCCTCTGTTTCTCCCCCTCTGTTCCAGCCCCTATGTTTCAGCCCCTCTGTTTCAGCCACTCTGTGTCAGCCCCTCTGTTTCAGCCCCTCTGTTTCAGCCCCTCTGTTTCTCGGCCTCTTTTTCAGCCCCTCTGTTTTTCGCCCTCATTTTCAGCCCCTCTGTTTCAGCCCGTCTGTTTCAGCCCCTCTGTTTCTCGCCCTCTGTTTCAGCCACTCTGTTTCAGCCCCGCTGTTTCTCGCCCTCTGTTTCAGCCCCTCTGTTTCAGCCCCTCTGTTTCAGCCCCTGTGTTTCTCGCCCTCTGTTTCAGCCCCTCTGTTTCTCGCCCTCTGTTTCAGCCCCTCTGTTTCAGCCCCTCTGTTTCTCGCCCTCTGTTTCAGCCCCTCTGTTTCTTGCCTTCTGTAATAGCCCCTCTGATTCAGCCCCTCTGTTTCAGCCACTCTGATTCAGCCCCTCTGTTTCAGCCCCTCTGTTTCAGCCCCTCTGTTTCATCCCCTCTGTTTCTCGCCCTCTGTTTCTCACCCTCTGTTTCTCGCCCTGTGTTTCAGCCCCTCTGTTTTTCGCCCTCTGTTTCAGCCCCTCTGTTTCAGCCCCTCTGTTTCTCGCCCTCTGTTTCTGCCCCTCTGTTTCTCGCCCTCTGTTTCAGCCCCTCTGTTTCTCGCCCTCTGTTTCAGCCCCTCTGATTCAGCCCCTCTGTTTCAGCCCCTCTGTTTCTCCCCCTCTGTTACAGTACCTCTGTTTCAGCCACTCGGTTTCAGCCCCTCTGTGTCTCGCCCTCTGTTTCAGCTCCTCTGTTTCTCGCCCTCTGTTTCAGCCCCTCTATTTCTCGCCCTCTGTTTCAGCCCCTCTGTTTCAGCCCCTCTGTTTCTCGCCCTCTGTTTCAGCCCCTCTGTTTCTCGCCCTCTGTTTCTCACCCTCTGTTTCACGCCCTCTGTTTCAGCCCCTCTGTTTCAGCCCCTCTGTTTCAGCCCCTCTGTTTCTCGCCCTCTGTTTCAGCCCCTCTATTTCTCGCCCTCTGTTTTAGCCCCTCTGTTTCAGCCCCTCTGTTTCAGCCCCTCTGTTTCTCGCCCTCTGTTTCAGCCCCTCTGTTTCTCGCCCTCCGTTTCAGCCCCTCTGATTCAGCCCCTCAGTTTCAGCCCCTATGTTTCAGCCCTTCTGTTTCAGCCCCTCTGTTTCAGCCCCTCTGTTTCTCGCCCTCTGTTTCAGCCCGTCTGTTTCTCGCCCTCTGTTTCAGCCCCTCTGTTTCTCGCCCTCTGTTTCTGCCCGTCTAATTTAGATCCCCTGTTTCAGCCCCTCTGTTTCAGCCCCTCTGTTTCTCGCCCCCTGTTTCAGCCCCTCTGTTTCGCGCTCTCTGTTTCAGCCACTCTGTTTCTCGCCCTCTGTTTCTGCCCCTCTGTTTCTCGCGCTCTGTTTCAGCCCCTCTGTTTCTCGCCCTCTGTTTCAGCCCCTCTGTTTCAGCCCCTCTGTTTCAGCCCCTCTGTTTCTCGCCCTCTGTCTCAGCCCCTCTGTTTCGTGCTCTCTGTTTCAGCCACTCTGTTTCTCGCCCTCTGTTTCTGCCCCTCTGTTTCTCGCCCTCTGTTTCAGCCCCTCTGTTTCTCGCCCTCTGTTTCAGCCCCTCTGATTCAGCCCCTCTGTTTCAGCCCCTCTGAATCAGCCCCTCTGATTCAGCCCCTCTGTTTCAGCCCCTCTGTTTCAGCCCGTCTGTTTCTCGCCCTCTGTTTCAGACCCTCTGTTTCTCGCCCTCTGTTTCAGCCCCTCTATTTCTCGCCCTCTGTTTCTCCCCTCTGTTTCAACCCCTCTGTTTCTCCCCCTCTGTTTCAGGTCCTCTGTTTCTCGCCCTCTGTTTCAGCCCCTCTGTTTCAGCCCCTCTGTTTCTCGCCCTCTGTTTCAGCCCCTCTATTTCTCGCCCTCTGTTTCAGCCCCTCTGTTTCTGCCCCTCTGTTTCAGCCCCTCTGTTTCTCGCCCTGTGTTTCAGCCCCTCTGTTTCTCGCCCTCTGTTTCTCACCCTCTGTTTCTCGCCCTCTGTTTCAGCCCCTCTGTTTCTCGCCCTCTGTTTCAGCCCCTCTGATTCAGCCCCTCTGTTTCAGCCCCTCTGTTTCTCGCCCTCTGTTTCAGCCTCTCTGTTTCTCGCCCTCTGTTTCAGCCCCTCTGTTTCAGCCCCTCTGTGTCTCGCCCTCTGTTTCAGCTCCTCTGTTTCTCGCCCTCTGTTTCAGCTCCTCTGTTTCAGCCGCTCTATTTCTCGCCCTCTGTTTCTCGCCCTCTGTTTCAGCCCCTCTGTTTCAGCCCCTCTGTTTCTCGCCCTCTGTTTCAGCCCCTCTGTTTCTCGACCTCTGTTTCTCACCCTCTGTTTCACGCCCTCTGTTTCAGCCCCTCTGTTTCTCGCCCTCTGTTTCAGCCCCTCTGTTTCTCGCCCTCTGTTTCAGCCCCTCTATTTCTCGCCCTCTGTTTGAGCCCCTCTGTTTCAGCCCCTCTGTTTCAGCCCCTCTGTTTCTCGCCCTCTGTTTCAGCCCCTCTGTTTCTCGCCCTCTGTTTCTCACCCTTTGTTTCTCGCCCTCTGTTTCAGCCCATCTGATTCAGCCCCTCAGTTTCAGCCCCTATGTTTCAGTCCTTCTGTTTCAGCCCCTCTGTTTCAGCCCCTCTGCTTCTCGCCCTCTGTTTCAGCCCCTCCGTTTCTCGCCCTCTGTTTCAGCCCCTCTGATTCAGCCCCTCTGATTCAGCCCCTCTGTTTCAGCCCCTCTGTTTCTCGCCCTCTGTTTCAGCCCGTCTGTTTCTCGCCCTCTGTTTCAGCCCCTCTGTTTCTCGCCCTCTGTTTCTGCCCGTCTAATTTAGATCCCCTGTTTCAGCCCCTCTGTTTCAGCCCCTCTGTTTCTCGCCCCCTGTTTCAGCCCCTCTGTTTCGCGCTCTCTGTTTCAGCCACTCTGTTTCTCGCCCTCTGTTTCTGCCCCTCTGTTTCTCGCGCTCTGTTTCAGCCCCTCTGTTTCTCGCCCTCTGTTTCAGCCCCTCTGTTTCAGCCCCTCTGTTTCAGCCCCTCTGTTTCTCGCCCTCTGTCTCAGCCCCTCTGTTTCGTGCTCTCTGTTTCAGCCACTCTGTTTCTCGCCCTCTGTTTCTGCCCCTCTGTTTCTCGCCCTCTGTTTCAGCCCCTCTGTTTCTCGCCCTCTGTTTCAGCCCCTCTGATTCAGCCCCTCTGTTTCAGCCCCTCTGAATCAGCCCCTCTGATTCAGCCCCTCTGTTTCAGCCCCTCTGTTTCAGCCCCTCTGTTTCTCGCCCTCTGTTTCAGACCCTCTGTTTCTCGCCCTCTGTTTCAGCCCCTCTATTTCTCGCCCTCTGTTTCTCCCCTCTGTTTCAACCCCTCTGTTTCTCCCCCTCTGTTTCAGGTCCTCTGTTTCTCGCCCTCTGTTTCAGCCCCTCTGTTTCAGCCCCTCTGTTTCTCGCCCTCTGTTTCAGCCCCTCTATTTCTCGCCCTCTGTTTCAGCCCCTCTGTTTCTGCCCCTCTGTTTCAGCCCCTCTGTTTCTCGCCCTGTGTTTCAGCCCCTCTGTTTCTCGCCCTCTGTTTCTCACCCTCTGTTTCTCGCCCTCTGTTTCAGCCCCTCTGTTTCAGCCCCTCTGTTTCAGTCCCTCTGTTTCTCGCGCTCTGTTTCTCCCCCTCTGTTTCAGCCCCTCTGTTTCTCGCCCTCTGTTTCAGCCCCTCTGTTTCTCGCCCTCTGTTTCAGCCCCTCTGTTTCTCACCCTCTGTTTCAGCCCCTCTGTTTCTCGCCCTCTGTTTCAGCCTCTCTGTTTCTCGCCCTCTGTTTCAGCCCCTCTGTTTCAGCTCCTCTGTTTCTCGCCCTCTGTTTCAGCTCCTCTGTTTCAGCCGCTCTATTTCTCGCCCTCTGTTTCTCGCCCTCTGTTTCAGCCCCTCTGTTTCAGCCCCTCTGTTTCTCGCCCTCTGTTTCAGCCCCTCTGTTTCTCGACCTCTGTTTCTCACCCTCTGTTTCACGCCCTCTGTTTCAGCCCCTCTGTTTCTCGCCCTCTGTTTCAGCCCCTCTGTTTCTCGCCCTCTGTTTCAGCCCCTCTATTTCTCGCCCTCTGTTTGAGCCCCTCTGTTTCAGCCCCTCTGTTTCAGCCCCTCTGTTTCTCGCCCTCTGTTTCAGCCCCTCTGTTTCTCGCCCTCTGTTTCTCACCCTTTGTTTCTCGCCCTCTGTTTCAGCCCATCTGATTCAGCCCCTCAGTTTCAGCCCCTATGTTTCAGTCCTTCTGTTTCAGCCCCTCTGTTTCAGCCCCTCTGCTTCTCGCCCTCTGTTTCAGCCCCTCCGTTTCTCGCCCTCTGTTTCAGCCCCTCTGATTCAGCCCCTCTGATTCAGCCCCTCTGTTTCAGCCCCTCTGTTTCTCGCCCTCTGTTTCAGCCCCTCTGTTTTTCGCCCTCTGTTTCAGCCCCTCTGTTTCAGCCCCTCTGTTTCTCGCCCTCTGTTTCTGCCCCTCTGTTTCTCGCCCTCTGTTTCAGCCCCTCTGTTTCTCGCCCTCTGTTTCAGCCCCTCTGATTCAGCCCCTCTGTTTCAGCCCCTCTGTTTCTCCCCCTCTGTTACAGCACCTCTGTTTCAGCCCCTCGGTTTCAGCCACTCTGTGTCAGCCCCTCTGTTTCAGCCCCTCTGTTTCAGCTCCTCTGTTTCTCGGCCTCTTTTTCAGACCCTCTGTTTTTCGCCCTCTTTTTCAGCCCCTCTGTTTCAGCCCGTCTGTTTCAGCCACACTGTTCCTCGCCCTCTGTTTCAGCCGCTCTGTTTCTCGCCCTCTGTTTCAGCCCCTCTGATTCAGCCCCTCTGATTCAGCCCCTCTGTTTCAGCCCCTCTGTTTCTCGCCCTCTGTTTCAGCCCCTCTGTTTTTCGCCCTCTGTTTCAGCCTCTCTGTTTCAGCCCCTCTGTTTCTCGCCCTCTGTTTCTGCCCCTCTGTTTCTCGCCCTCTGTTTCAGCCCCTCTGTTTCTCGCACTCTGTTTCAGCCCCTCTGATTCAGCCCCTCTGTTTCAGCCCCTCTGTTTCTCCCCCTCTGTTACAGCACCTCTGTTTCAGCCCCTCGGTTTCAGCCACTCTGTGTCAGCCCCTCTGTTTCAGCCCCTCTGTTTCAGCTCCTCTGTTTCTCGGCCTCTTTTTCAGACCCTCTGTTTTTCGCCCTCTTTTTCAGCCCCTCTGTTTCAGCCCGTCTGTTTCAGCCACACTGTTCCTCGCCCTCTGTTTCAGCCGCTCTGTTTCTCGCCCTCTGTTTCAGCCCCTCTGATTCAGCCCCTCTGATTCAGCCCCTCTGTTTCAGCCCCTCTGTTTCTCGCCCTCTGTTTCAGCCCCTCTGTTTTTCGCCCTCTGTTTCAGCCTCTCTGTTTCAGCCCCTCTGTTTCTCGCCCTCTGTTTCTGCCCCTCTGTTTCTCGCCCTCTGTTTCAGCCCCTCTGTTTCTCGCCCTCTGTTTCAGCCCCTCTGATTCAGCCCCTCTGTTTCAGCCCCTCTGTTTCTCCCCCTCTGTTACAGCACCTCTGTTTCAGCCCCTCGGTTTCAGCCACTCTGTGTCAGCCCCTCTGTTTCAGCCCCTCTGTTTCAGCTCCTCTGTTTCTCGGCCTCTTTTTCAGACCCTCTGTTTTTCGCCCTCTTTTTCAGCCCCTCTGTTTCAGCCCGTCTGTTTCAGCCACACTGTTCCTCGCCCTCTGTTTCAGCCGCTCTGTTTCTCACACTCTGTTTCAGACCCTCTGATTCAGCCCCTCTGTTTCTCCCCCTCTGTTCCAGCCCCTCTGTTTCAGCCCCTCTGTTTCAGCCACTCTGTGTCTGCCCCTCTGTTTCAGCCCCTCTGTTTCAGCCCCTCTGTTTCTCGGCCTCTTTTTCAGCCCCTCTGTTTTTCGCCCTCATTTTCAGCCCCTCTGTTTCAGCCCGTCTGTTTCAGCCCCTCTGATTCAGCCCCTCTGTTTCTCGCCCTCTGTTTCAGCCCCTCTGTTTCAGCCCCGCTGTTTCTTGCCCTCTGTTTCAGCCCCTCTGTTTCAGCCCCTCTGATTCAGCCCCTGTGTTTCTCGCCCTCTGTTTCAGCCCCTCTGTTTCTCGCCCTCTGTTTCAGCCCCTCTGTTTCAGCCCCTCTGTTTCTCGCCCTCTGTTTCAGCCCCTCTGTTTCTCGCCTTCTGTAATAGCCCCTCTGATTCAGCCCCTCTGTTTCAGCCCCTCTGATTCAGCCCCTCTGTTTCAGCCCCTCTGTTTCAGCCCCTCTGTTTCATCCCCTCTGTTTCTCGCCCTCTGTTTCTCACCCTCTGTTTCTCGCCCTCTGTTTCAGCCCCTCTGTTTTTCGCCCTCTGTTTCAGCCCCTCTGTTTCAGCCCCTATGTTTCTCGCCCTCTGTTTCTGCCCCTCTGTTTCTCGCCCTCTGTTTCAGCCCCTCTGTTTCTCACCCTCTGTTTCAGCCCCTCTGATTCAGCCCCTCTGTTTCAGCCCCTCTGTTTCACCCCCTCTGTTACAGCACCTCTGTTTCAGCCCCTCGGTTTCAGCCCCTCTGTGTCTCGCTCTCTGTTTCAGCTCCTCTGTTTCTCGCCCTCTGTTTCAGCCCCTCTGTTTCAGCCCCTCTGTTTCTCGCCCTCTGTTTCAGCCCCTCTATTTCTCGCCCTAAGTTTCAGCCCCTCTGTTTCAGCCCCTCTGTTTCTCGCCCTCTGTTTCAGCCCCTCTGTTTCTCGCCCTCTGTTTCTCACCCTCTGTTTCACGCCCTCTGTTTCAGCCCCTCTGTTTCAGCCCCTCTGTTTCAGCCCCTCTATTTCTCGCCCTCTGTTTTAGCCCCTCTGTTTCAGCCCCTCTGTTTCAGCCCCTCTGTTTCTCGCCCTCTGTTTCAGCCCCTCTATTTCTCGCCCTCTGTTTGAGCCCCTCTGTTTCAGCCCCTCTGTTTCAGCCCCTCTGTTTCTCGCCCTCTGTTTCAGCCCCTCTGTTTCTCGCCCTCTGTTTCTCACCCTTTGTTTCTCGCCCTCTGTTTCAGCCCATCTGATTCAGCCCCTCAGTTTCAGCCCCTATGTTTCAGTCCTTCTGTTTCAGCCCCTCTGTTTCAGCCCCTCTGCTTCTCGCCCTCTGTTTCAGCCCCTCCGTTTCTCGCCCTCTGTTTCAGCCCCTCTGATTCAGCCCCTCTGATTCAGCCCCTCTGTTTCAGCCCCTCTGTTTCTCGCCCTCTGTTTCAGCCCCTCTGTTTTTCGCCCTCTGTTTCAGCCCCTCTGTTTCAGCCCCTCTGTTTCTCGCCCTCTGTTTCTGCCCCTCTGTTTCTCGCCCTCTGTTTCAGCCCCTCTGTTTCTCGCCCTCTGTTTCAGCCCCTCTGATTCAGCCCCTCTGTTTCAGCCCCTCTGTTTCTCCCCCTCTGTTACAGCACCTCTGTTTCAGCCCCTCGGTTTCAGCCACTCTGTGTCAGCCCCTCTGTTTCAGCCCCTCTGTTTCAGCTCCTCTGTTTCTCGGCCTCTTTTTCAGACCCTCTGTTTTTCGCCCTCTTTTTCAGCCCCTCTGTTTCAGCCCGTCTGTTTCAGCCACACTGTTCCTCGCCCTCTGTTTCAGCCGCTCTGTTTCTCGCCCTCTGTTTCAGCCCCTCTGATTCAGCCCCTCTGATTCAGCCCCTCTGTTTCAGCCCCTCTGTTTCTCGCCCTCTGTTTCAGCCCCTCTGTTTTTCGCCCTCTGTTTCAGCCTCTCTGTTTCAGCCCCTCTGTTTCTCGCCCTCTGTTTCTGCCCCTCTGTTTCTCGCCCTCTGTTTCAGCCCCTCTGTTTCTCGCCCTCTGTTTCAGCCCCTCTGATTCAGCCCCTCTGTTTCAGCCCCTCTGTTTCTCCCCCTCTGTTACAGCACCTCTGTTTCAGCCCCTCGGTTTCAGCCACTCTGTGTCAGCCCCTCTGTTTCAGCCCCTCTGTTTCAGCTCCTCTGTTTCTCGGCCTCTTTTTCAGACCCTCTGTTTTTCGCCCTCTTTTTCAGCCCCTCTGTTTCAGCCCGTCTGTTTCAGCCACACTGTTCCTCGCCCTCTGTTTCAGCCGCTCTGTTTCTCGCCCTCTGTTTCAGCCCCTCTGATTCAGCCCCTCTGATTCAGCCCCTCTGTTTCAGCCCCTCTGTTTCTCGCCCTCTGTTTCAGCCCCTCTGTTTTTCGCCCTCTGTTTCAGCCTCTCTGTTTCAGCCCCTCTGTTTCTCGCCCTCTGTTTCTGCCCCTCTGTTTCTCGCCCTCTGTTTCAGCCCCTCTGTTTCTCGCCCTCTGTTTCAGCCCCTCTGATTCAGCCCCTCTGTTTCAGCCCCTCTGTTTCTCCCCCTCTGTTACAGCACCTCTGTTTCAGCCCCTCGGTTTCAGCCACTCTGTGTCAGCCCCTCTGTTTCAGCCCCTCTGTTTCAGCTCCTCTGTTTCTCGGCCTCTTTTTCAGACCCTCTGTTTTTCGCCCTCTTTTTCAGCCCCTCTGTTTCAGCCCGTCTGTTTCAGCCACACTGTTCCTCGCCCTCTGTTTCAGCCGCTCTGTTTCTCACACTCTGTTTCAGACCCTCTGATTCAGCCCCTCTGTTTCTCCCCCTCTGTTCCAGCCCCTCTGTTTCAGCCCCTCTGTTTCAGCCACTCTGTGTCTGCCCCTCTGTTTCAGCCCCTCTGTTTCAGCCCCTCTGTTTCTCGGCCTCTTTTTCAGCCCCTCTGTTTTTCGCCCTCATTTTCAGCCCCTCTGTTTCAGCCCGTCTGTTTCAGCCCCTCTGATTCAGCCCCTCTGTTTCTCGCCCTCTGTTTCAGCCCCTCTGTTTCAGCCCCGCTGTTTCTTGCCCTCTGTTTCAGCCCCTCTGTTTCAGCCCCTCTGATTCAGCCCCTGTGTTTCTCGCCCTCTGTTTCAGCCCCTCTGTTTCTCGCCCTCTGTTTCAGCCCCTCTGTTTCAGCCCCTCTGTTTCTCGCCCTCTGTTTCAGCCCCTCTGTTTCTCGCCTTCTGTAATAGCCCCTCTGATTCAGCCCCTCTGTTTCAGCCCCTCTGATTCAGCCCCTCTGTTTCAGCCCCTCTGTTTCAGCCCCTCTGTTTCATCCCCTCTGTTTCTCGCCCTCTGTTTCTCACCCTCTGTTTCTCGCCCTCTGTTTCAGCCCCTCTGTTTTTCGCCCTCTGTTTCAGCCCCTCTGTTTCAGCCCCTATGTTTCTCGCCCTCTGTTTCTGCCCCTCTGTTTCTCGCCCTCTGTTTCAGCCCCTCTGTTTCTCACCCTCTGTTTCAGCCCCTCTGATTCAGCCCCTCTGTTTCAGCCCCTCTGTTTCACCCCCTCTGTTACAGCACCTCTGTTTCAGCCCCTCGGTTTCAGCCCCTCTGTGTCTCGCTCTCTGTTTCAGCTCCTCTGTTTCTCGCCCTCTGTTTCAGCCCCTCTGTTTCAGCCCCTCTGTTTCTCGCCCTCTGTTTCAGCCCCTCTATTTCTCGCCCTAAGTTTCAGCCCCTCTGTTTCAGCCCCTCTGTTTCTCGCCCTCTGTTTCAGCCCCTCTGTTTCTCGCCCTCTGTTTCTCACCCTCTGTTTCACGCCCTCTGTTTCAGCCCCTCTGTTTCAGCCCCTCTGTTTCAGCCCCTCTGTTTCTCGCCCTCTGTTTCAGCCCCTCTATTTCTCGCCCTCTGTTTTAGCCCCTCTGTTTCAGCCCCTCTGTTTCAGCCCCTCTGTTTCTCGCCCTCTGTTTCAGCCCCTCTGTTTCTCGCCCTCTGTTTCAGCCCCTCTGATTCAGCCCCTCAGTTTCAGCACCTATGTTTCAGCCCTTCTGTTTCAGCCCCTCTGTTTCAGCCCCTCTGTTTCTCGCCCTCTGTTTCAGCCCGTCTGTTTCTCGCCCTCTGTTTCAGCCCCTCTGTTTCTCGCCCTCTGTTTCTGCCCGTCTAATTTAGATCCCCTGTTTCAGCCCCTCTGTTTCAGCCCCTCTGTTTCTCGCCCCCTGTTTCAGCCCCTCTGTTTCGCGCTCTCTGTTTCAGCCACTCTGTTTCTCGCCCTCTGTTTCTGCCCCTCTGTTTCTCGCCCTCTGTTTCAGCCCCTCTGTTTCTCGCCCTCTGTTTCAGCCCCTCTGTTTCAGCCCCTCTGTTTCAGCCCCTCTGTTTCTCGCCCTCTGTTTCAGCCCCTCTGTTTCGCGCTCTCTGTTTCAGCCACTCTGTTTCTCGCCCTCTGTTTCTGCCCCTCTGTTTCTCGCCATCTGTTTCAGCCCCTCTGATTCAGCCCCTCTGTTTCAGCCCCTCTGAATCAGCCCCTCTGATTCAGCCCCTCTGTTTCAGCCCCTCTGTTTCTCGCCCTCTGTTTCAGCCCCTCTATTTCTCGCCCTCTGTTTCTCCCCTCTGTTTCAGCCCCTCTGTTTCTCCCCCTCTGTTTCAGGTCCTCTGTTTCTCGCCCTCTGTTTCAGCCCCTCTGTTTCAGCCCCTCTGTTTCTCGCCCTCTGTTTCAGCCCCTCTATTTCTCGCCCTCTGTTTCAGCCCCTCTGTTTCTGCCCCTCTGTTTCAGCCCCTCTGTTTCTCGCCCTGTGTTTCAGCCCCTCTGTTTCTCGCCCTCTGTTTCTCACCCTCTGTTTCTCGCCCTCTGTTTCAGCCCCTCTGTTTCAGCGTCTCTGTTTCAGTCCCTCTGTTTCTCGCCCTCTGTTTCTCCCCCTCTGTTTCAGCCCCTCTGTTTCTCCCCCTCTGTTTCAGCCCCTCTGTTTCGCGCTCTCTGTTTCAGCCACTCTGTTTCTCGCCCTCTGTTTCTGCCCCTCTGTTTCTCGCCCTCTGTTTCAGCCCCTCAGTTTCTCGCCCTCTGTTTCAGCCCCTCTGATTCAGCCCCTCTGTTTCAGCCCCTCTGAATCAGCCCCTCTGATTCAGCCCCTCTGTTTCAGCCCCTCTGTTTCAGCCCCTCTGTTTCTCGCCCTCTGTTTCAGCCCCTCTGTTTCTCGTCCTCTGTTTCAGCCCCTCTATTTCTCGCCCTCTGTTTCTCCCCTCTGTTTCAACCCCTCTGTTTCTCCCCCTCTGTTTCAGGTCCTCTGTTTCTCGCCCTCTGTTTCAGCCCCTCTGTTTCAGCCCCTCTGTTTCTCGCCCTCTGTTTCAGCCCCTCTATTTCTCGCCCTCTGTTTCAGCCCCTCTGTTTCTGCCCCTCTGTTTCAGTCCCTCTGTTTCTCGCCCTGTGTTTCAGCCCCTCTGTTTCTCGCCCTCTGTTTCTCACCCTCTGTTTCTCGCCCTCTGTTTCAGCCCCTCTGTTTCAGCCCCTCTGTTTCAGTCCCTCTGTTTCTCGCGCTCTGTTTCTCCCCCTCTGTTTCAGCCCCTCTGTTTCTCGCCCTCTGTTTCAGCCCCTCTGTTTCTCGCCCTCTGTTTCAGCCCCTCTGTTTCTCACCCTCTGTTTCAGCCCCTCTCTTTCTCGCCCTCTGTTTCAGCCTCTCTGTTTCTCGCCCTCTGTTTCAGCCCCTCTGTTTCAGCCCCTCTGTGTCTCGCCCTCTGTTTCAGCTCCTCTGTTTCTCGCCCTCTGTTTCAGCTCCTCTGTTTCAGCCCCTCTGTTTCTCGCCCTCTGTTTCAGCCGCTCTATTTCTCGCCTCTGTTTCTCGCCCTCTGTTTCAGCCCCTCTGTTTCAGCCCCTCTGTTTCTCGCCCTCTGTTTCAGCCCCTCTGTTTCTCGACCTCTGTTTCTCACCCTCTGTTTCACGCCCTCTGTTTCAGCCCCTCTGTTTCTCGCCCTCTGTTTCAGCCCCTCTGTTTCTCGCCCTCTGTTTCAGCCCCTCTATTTCTCGCCCTCTGTTTCAGCCCCTCTGTTTCAGCCCCTCTGTTTCAGCCCCTCTGTTTCTCGCCCTCTGTTTCAGCCCCTCTGTTTCTCGCCCTCTGTTTCTCACCCTCTGTTTCTCGCCCTCTGTTTCAGCCCTTCTGATTCAGCCCCTCAGTTTCAGCCCCTATGTTTCAGTCCTTCTGTTTCAGCCCCTCTGTTTCAGCCCCTCTGCTTCTCGCCCTCTGTTTCAGCCCCTCCGTTTCTCGCCCTCTGTTTCAGCCCCTCTGATTCAGCCCCTCTGATTCAGCCCCTCTGTTTCAGCCCCTCTGTTTCTCACCCTCTGTTTCAGCCCCTCTGTTTTTCGCCCTCTGTTTCAGCCCCTCTGTTTCAGCCCCTCTGTTTCTCGCCCTCTGTTTCTGCCCCTCTGTTTCTCGCCCTCTGTTTCAGCCCCTCTGTTTCTCGCCCTCTGTTTCAGCCCCTCTGATTCAGCCCCTCTGATTCAGCCCCTCTGTTTCAGCCCCTCTGTTTCTCGCCCTCTGTTTCAGCCCCTCTGTTTTTCGCCCTCTGTTTCAGCCCCTCTGTTTCAGCCCCTCTGTTTCTCGCCCTCTGTTTCTGCCCCTCTGTTTCTCGCCCTCTGTTTCAGCCCCTCTGTTTCTCGCCCTCTGTTTCAGCCCCTCTGATTCAGCCCCTCTGTTTCAGCCCCTCTGTTTCTCACCCTCTGTTACAGCACCTCTGTTTCAGCCCCTCGGTTTCAGCCACTCTGTGTCAGCCCCTCTGTTTCAGCCCCTCTGTTTCAGCTCCTCTGTTTCTCGGCCTCTTTTTCAGACCCTCTGTTTTTCGCCCTCTTTTTCAGCCCCTCTGTTTCAGCCCGTCTGTTTCAGCCACACTGTTTCTCGCCCTCTGTTTCAGCCGCTCTGTTTCTCACACTCTGTTTCAGATCCTCTGATTCAGCCCCTCTGTTTCTCCCCCTCTGTTCCAGCCCCTCTGTTTCAGCCCCTCTGTTTCAGCCACTCTGTGTCAGCCCCTCTGTTTCAGCCCCTCTGTTTCAGCCCCTCTGTTTCTCGGCCTCTTTTTCAGCCCCTCTGTTTTTCGCCCTCATTTTCAGCCCCTCTGTTTCAGCCCGTCTGTTTCAGCCCCTCTGATTCAGCCCCTCTGTTTCTCGCCCTCTGTCTCAGCCCCTCTGTTTCAGCCCCGCTGTTTCTTGCCCTCTGTTTCAGCCCCTCTGTTTCAGCCCCTCTGATTCAGCCCCTGTGTTTCTCGCCCTCTGTTTCAGCCCCTCTGTTTCTCGCCCTCTGTTTCAGCCCCTCTGTTTCAGCCCCTCTGTTTCTCGCCCTCTGTTTCAGCCCCTCTGTTTCTCGCCTTCTGTAATAGCCCCTCTGATTCAGCCCCTCTGTTTCAGCCCCTCTGATTCAGCCCCTCTGTTTCAGCCCCTCTGTTTCAGCCCCTCTGTTTCATCCCCTCTGTTTCTCGCCCTCTGTTTCTCACCCTCTGTTTCTCGCCCTCTGTTTCAGCCCCTCTGTTTTTCGCCCTCTGTTTCAGCCCCTCTGTTTCAGCCCCTATGTTTCTCGCCCTCTGTTTCTGCCCCTCTGTTTCTCGCCCTCTGTTTCAGCCCCTCTGTTTCTCACCCTCTGTTTCAGCCCCTCTGATTCAGCCCCTCTGTTTCAGCCCCTCTGTTTCACCCCCTCTGTTACAGCACCTCTGTTTCAGCCCCTCGGTTTCAGCCCCTCTGTGTCTCGCTCTCTGTTTCAGCTCCTCTGTTTCTCGCCCTCTGTTTCAGCCCCTCTGTTTCAGCCCCTCTGTTTCTCGCCCTCTGTTTCAGCCCCTCTATTTCTCGCCCTAAGTTTCAGCCCCTCTGTTTCAGCCCCTCTGTTTCTCGCCCTCTGTTTCAGCCCCTCTGTTTCTCGCCCTCTGTTTCTCACCCTCTGTTTCACGCCCTCTGTTTCAGCCCCTCTGTTTCAGCCCCTCTGTTTCAGCCCCTCTGTTTCTCGCCCTCTGTTTCAGCCCCTCTATTTCTCGCCCTCTGTTTTAGCCCCTCTGTTTCAGCCCCTCTGTTTCAGCCCCTCTGTTTCTCGCCCTCTGTTTCAGCCCCTCTATTTCTCGCCCTCTGTTTGAGCCCCTCTGTTTCAGCCCCTCTGTTTCAGCCCCTCTGTTTCTCGCCCTCTGTTTCAGCCCCTCTGTTTCTCGCCCTCTGTTTCTCACCCTTTGTTTCTCGCCCTCTGTTTCAGCCCATCTGATTCAGCCCCTCAGTTTCAGCCCCTATGTTTCAGTCCTTCTGTTTCAGCCCCTCTGTTTCAGCCCCTCTGCTTCTCGCCCTCTGTTTCAGCCCCTCCGTTTCTCGCCCTCTGTTTCAGCCCCTCTGATTCAGCCCCTCTGATTCAGCCCCTCTGTTTCAGCCCCTCTGTTTCTCGCCCTCTGTTTCAGCCCCTCTGTTTTTCGCCCTCTGTTTCAGCCCCTCTGTTTCAGCCCCTCTGTTTCTCGCCCTCTGTTTCTGCCCCTCTGTTTCTCGCCCTCTGTTTCAGCCCCTCTGTTTCTCGCCCTCTGTTTCAGCCCCTCTGATTCAGCCCCTCTGTTTCAGCCCCTCTATTTCTCCCCCTCTGTTACAGCACCTCTGTTTCAGCCCCTCGGTTTCAGCCACTCTGTGTCAGCCCCTCTGTTTCAGCCCCTCTGTTTCAGCTCCTCTGTTTCTCGGCCTCTTTTTCAGACCCTCTGTTTTTCGCCCTCTTTTTCAGCCCCTCTGTTTCAGCCCGTCTGTTTCAGCCACACTGTTCCTCGCCCTCTGTTTCAGCCGCTCTGTTTCTCGCCCTCTGTTTCAGCCCCTCTGATTCAGCCCCTCTGATTCAGCCCCTCTGTTTCAGCCCCTCTGTTTCTCGCCCTCTGTTTCAGCCCCTCTGTTTTTCGCCCTCTGTTTCAGCCTCTCTGTTTCAGCCCCTCTGTTTCTCGCCCTTTGTTTCTGCCCCTCTGTTTCTCGCCCTCTGTTTCAGCCCCTCTGTTTCTCGCCCTCTGTTTCAGCCCCTCTGATTCAGCCCCTCTGTTTCAGCCCCTCTGTTTCTCCCCCTCTGTTACAGCACCTCTGTTTCAGCCCCTCGGTTTCAGCCACTCTGTGTCAGCCCCTCTGTTTCAGCCCCTCTGTTTCAGCTCCTCTGTTTCTCGGCCTCTTTTTCAGACCCTCTGTTTTTCGCCCTCTTTTTCAGCCCCTCTGTTTCAGCCCGTCTGTTTCAGCCACACTGTTCCTCGCCCTCTGTTTCAGCCGCTCTGTTTCTCGCCCTCTGTTTCAGCCCCTCTGATTCAGCCCCTCTGATTCAGCCCCTCTGTTTCAGCCCCTCTGTTTCTCGCCCTCTGTTTCAGCCCCTCTGTTTTTCGCCCTCTGTTTCAGCCCCTCTGATTCAGCCCCTCTGTTTCTCGCCCTCTGTTTCAGCCCCTCTGTTTCAGCCCCGCTGTTTCTTGCCCTCTGTTTCAGCCCCTCTGTTTCAGCCCCTCTGATTCAGCCCCTGTGTTTCTCGCCCTCTGTTTCAGCCCCTCTGTTTCTCGCCCTCTGTTTCAGCCCCTCTGTTTCAGCCCCTCTGTTTCTCGCCCTCTGTTTCAGCCCCTCTGTTTCTCGCCTTCTGTAATAGCCCCTCTGATTCAGCCCCTCTGTTTCAGCCCCTCTGATTCAGCCCCTCTGTTTCAGCCCCTCTGTTTCAGCCCCTCTGTTTCATCCCCTCTGTTTCTCGCCCTCTGTTTCTCACCCTCTGTTTCTCGCCCTCTGTTTCAGCCCCTCTGTTTTTCGCCCTCTGTTTCAGCCCCTCTGTTTCAGCCCCTACGTTTCTCGCCCTCTGTTTCTGCCCCTCTGTTTCTCGCCCTCTGTTTCAGCCCCTCTGTTTCTCACCCTCTGTTTCAGCCCCTCTGATTCAGCCCCTCTGTTTCAGCCCCTCTGTTTCACCCCCTCTGTTACAGCACCTCTGTTTCAGCCCCTCGGTTTCAGCCCCTCTGTGTCTCGCTCTCTGTTTCAGCTCCTCTGTTTCTCGCCCTCTGTTTCAGCCCCTCTGTTTCAGCCCCTCTGTTTCTCGCCCTCTGTTTCAGCCCCTCTATTTCTCGCCCTAAGTTTCAGCCCCTCTGTTTCAGCCCCTCTGTTTCTCGCCCTCTGTTTCAGCCCCTCTGTTTCTCGCCCTCTGTTTCTCACCCTCTGTTTCACGCCCTCTGTTTCAGCCCCTCTGTTTCAGCCCCTCTGTTTCAGCCCCTCTGTTTCTCGCCCTCTGTTTCAGCCCCTCTATTTCTCGCCCTCTGTTTTAGCCCCTCTGTTTCAGCCCCTCTGTTTCAGCCCCTCTGTTTCTCGCCCTCTCTTTCAGCCCCTCTGTTTCTCGCCCTCTGTTTCAGCCCCTCTGATTCAGCCCCTCAGTTTCAGCACCTATGTTTCAGCCCTTCTGTTTCAGCCCCTCTGTTTCAGCCCCTCTGTTTCTCGCCCTCTGTTTCAGCCCGTCTGTTTCTCGCCCTCTGTTTCAGCCCCTCTGTTTCTCGCCCTCTGTTTCTGCCCGTCTAATTTAGATCCCCTGTTTCAGCCCCTCTGTTTCAGCCCCTCTGTTTCTCGCCCCCTGTTTCAGCCCCTCTGTTTCGCGCTCTCTGTTTCAGCCACTCTGTTTCTCGCCCTCTGTTTCTGCCCCTCTGTTTCTCGCCCTCTGTTTCAGCCCCTCTGTTTCTCGCCCTCTGTTTCAGCCCCTCTGTTTCAGCCCCTCTGTTTCAGCCCCTCTGTTTCTCGCCCTCTGTTTCAGCCCCTCTGTTTCACGCTCTCTGTTTCAGCCACTCTGTTTCTCGCCCTCTGTTTCTGCCCCTCTGTTTCTCGCCATCTGTTTCAGCCCCTCTGATTCAGCCCCTCTGTTTCAGCCCCTCTGAATCAGCCCCTCTGATTCAGCCCCTCTGTTTCAGCCCCTCTGTTTCTCGCCCTCTGTTTCAGCCCCTCTATTTCTCGCCCTCTGTTTCTCCCCTCTGTTTCAGCCCCTCTGTTTCTCCCCCTCTGTTTCAGGTCCTCTGTTTCTCGCCCTCTGTTTCAGCCCCTCTGTTTCAGCCCCTCTGTTTCTCGCCCTCTGTTTCAGCCCCTCTATTTCTCGCCCTCTGTTTCAGCCCCTCTGTTTCTGCCCCTCTGTTTCAGCCCCTCTGTTTCTCGCCCTGTGTTTCAGCCCCTCTGTTTCTCGCCCTCTGTTTCTCACCCTCTGTTTCTCGCCCTCTGTTTCAGCCCCTCTGTTTCAGCGTCTCTGTTTCAGTCCCTCTGTTTCTCGCCCTCTGTTTCTCCCCCTCTGTTTCAGCCCCTCTGTTTCTCCCCCTCTGTTTCAGCCCCTCTGTTTCGCGCTCTCTGTTTCAGCCACTCTGTTTCTCGCCCTCTGTTTCTGCCCCTCTGTTTCTCGCCCTCTGTTTCAGCCCCTCAGTTTCTCGCCCTCTGTTTCAGCCCCTCTGATTCAGCCCCTCTGTTTCAGCCCCTCTGAATCAGCCCCTCTGATTCAGCCCCTCTGTTTCAGCCCCTCTGTTTCAGCCCCTCTGTTTCTCGCCCTCTGTTTCAGCCCCTCTGTTTCTCGTCCTCTGTTTCAGCCCCTCTATTTCTCGCCCTCTGTTTCTCCCCTCTGTTTCAACCCCTCTGTTTCTCCCCCTCTGTTTCAGGTCCTCTGTTTCTCGCCCTCTGTTTCAGCCCCTCTGTTTCAGCCCCTCTGTTTCTCGCCCTCTGTTTCAGCCCCTCTATTTCTCGCCCTCTGTTTCAGCCCCTCTGTTTCTGCCCCTCTGTTTCAGTCCCTCTGTTTCTCGCCCTGTGTTTCAGCCCCTCTGTTTCTCGCCCTCTGTTTCTCACCCTCTGTTTCTCGCCCTCTGTTTCAGCCCCTCTGTTTCAGCCCCTCTGTTTCAGTCCCTCTGTTTCTCGCGCTCTGTTTCTCCCCCTCTGTTTCAGCCCCTCTGTTTCTCGCCCTCTGTTTCAGCCCCTCTGTTTCTCGCCCTCTGTTTCAGCCCCTCTGTTTCTCACCCTCTGTTTCAGCCCCTCTCTTTCTCGCCCTCTGTTTCAGCCTCTCTGTTTCTCGCCCTCTGTTTCAGCCCCTCTGTTTCAGCCCCTCTGTGTCTCGCCCTCTGTTTCAGCTCCTCTGTTTCTCGCCCTCTGTTTCAGCTCCTCTGTTTCAGCCCCTCTGTTTCTCGCCCTCTGTTTCAGCCGCTCTATTTCTCGCCTCTGTTTCTCGCCCTCTGTTTCAGCCCCTCTGTTTCAGCCCCTCTGTTTCTCGCCCTCTGTTTCAGCCCCTCTGTTTCTCGACCTCTGTTTCTCACCCTCTGTTTCACGCCCTCTGTTTCAGCCCCTCTGTTTCTCGCCCTCTGTTTCAGCCCCTCTGTTTCTCGCCCTCTGTTTCAGCCCCTCTATTTCTCGCCCTCTGTTTCAGCCCCTCTGTTTCAGCCCCTCTGTTTCAGCCCCTCTGTTTCTCGCCCTCTGTTTCAGCCCCTCTGTTTCTCGCCCTCTGTTTCTCACCCTCTGTTTCTCGCCCTCTGTTTCAGCCCTTCTGATTCAGCCCCTCAGTTTCAGCCCCTATGTTTCAGTCCTTCTGTTTCAGCCCCTCTGTTTCAGCCCCTCTGCTTCTCGCCCTCTGTTTCAGCCCCTCCGTTTCTCGCCCTCTGTTTCAGCCCCTCTGATTCAGCCCCTCTGATTCAGCCCCTCTGTTTCAGCCCCTCTGTTTCTCACCCTCTGTTTCAGCCCCTCTGTTTTTCGCCCTCTGTTTCAGCCCCTCTGTTTCAGCCCCTCTGTTTCTCGCCCTCTGTTTCTGCCCCTCTGTTTCTCGCCCTCTGTTTCAGCCCCTCTGTTTCTCGCCCTCTGTTTCAGCCCCTCTGATTCAGCCCCTCTGATTCAGCCCCTCTGTTTCAGCCCCTCTGTTTCTCGCCCTCTGTTTCAGCCCCTCTGTTTTTCGCCCTCTGTTTCAGCCCCTCTGTTTCAGCCCCTCTGTTTCTCGCCCTCTGTTTCTGCCCCTCTGTTTCTCGCCCTCTGTTTCAGCCCCTCTGTTTCTCGCCCTCTGTTTCAGCCCCTCTGATTCAGCCCCTCTGTTTCAGCCCCTCTGTTTCTCACCCTCTGTTACAGCACCTCTGTTTCAGCCCCTCGGTTTCAGCCACTCTGTGTCAGCCCCTCTGTTTCAGCCCCTCTGTTTCAGCTCCTCTGTTTCTCGGCCTCTTTTTCAGACCCTCTGTTTTTCGCCCTCTTTTTCAGCCCCTCTGTTTCAGCCCGTCTGTTTCAGCCACACTGTTTCTCGCCCTCTGTTTCAGCCGCTCTGTTTCTCACACTCTGTTTCAGATCCTCTGATTCAGCCCCTCTGTTTCTCCCCCTCTGTTCCAGCCCCTCTGTTTCAGCCCCTCTGTTTCAGCCACTCTGTGTCAGCCCCTCTGTTTCAGCCCCTCTGTTTCAGCCCCTCTGTTTCTCGGCCTCTTTTTCAGCCCCTCTGTTTTTCGCCCTCATTTTCAGCCCCTCTGTTTCAGCCCGTCTGTTTCAGCCCCTCTGATTCAGCCCCTCTGTTTCTCGCCCTCTGTTTCAGCCCCTCTGTTTCAGCCCCGCTGTTTCTTGCCCTCTGTTTCAGCCCCTCTGTTTCAGCCCCTCTGTTTCAGCCCCTGTGTTTCTCGCCCTCTGTTTCAGCCCCTCTGTTTCTCGCCCTCTGTTTCAGCCCCTCTGTTTCAGCCCCTCTGTTTCTCGCCCTCTGTTTCAGCCCCTCTGTTTCTCGCCTTCTGTAATAGCCCCTCTGATTCAGCCCCTCTGTTTCAGCCCCTCTGATTCAGCCCCTCTGTTTCAGCCCCTCTGTTTCAGCCCCTCTGTTTCATCCCCTCTGTTTCTCGCCCTCTGTTTCTCACCCTCTGTTTCTCGACCTCTGTTTCAGCCCCTCTGTTTTTCGCCCTCTGTTTCAGCCCCTCTGTTTTTCGCCCTCTGTTTCAGCCCCTCTGTTTCAGCCCCTCTGTTTCTCGCCCTCTGTTTCAGCCCCTCTGTTTCTCGCCCTCTGTTTCAGCCCCTCTGTTTCTAGCCCTCTGTTGCAGCCCCTCTGATTCAGCCCCTCTGATTCAGCCCCACTGTTTCAGCCCCTCTGTTTCTCGCCCTCTGTTTCAGCCCCTCTGTTTTTCGCCCTCTGTTTCAGCCCCTCTGTTTCAGCCCCTCTGTTTCTCGCCCTCTGTTTCTGCCCCTCTGTTTTTCGCCCTCTGTTTCAGCCCCTCTGTTTCTCGCCCTCTGTTTCAGCCCCTCTGATTCAGCCCCTCTGTTTCAGCCCCTCTGTTTCTCACCCTCTGTTACAGCACCTCTGTTTCAGCCCCTCGGTTTCAGCCACTCTGTGTCAGCCCCTCTGTTTCAGCCCCTCTGTTTCAGCTCCTCTGTTTCTCGGCCTCTTTTTCAGACCCTCTGTTTTTCGCCCTCTTTTTCAGCCCCTCTGTTTCAGCCCGTCTGTTTCAGCCACACTGTTTCTCGCCCTCTGTTTCAGCCGCTCTGTTTCTCACCCTCTGTTTCAGATCCTCTGATTCAGCCCCTCTGTTTCTCCCCCTCTGTTCCAGCCCCTCTGTTTCAGCCCCTCTGTTTCAGCCACTCTGTGTCAGCCCCTCTGTTTCAGCCCCTCTGTTTCAGCCCCTCTGTTTCTCGGCCTCTTTTTCAGCCCCTCTGTTTTTCGCCCTCATTTTCAGCCCCTCTGTTTCAGCCCGTCTGTTTCAGCCCCTCTGATTCAGCCCCTCTGTTTCTCGCCCTCTGTTTCAGCCCCTCTGTTTCAGCCCCGCTGTTTCTTGCCCTCTGTTTCAGCCCCTCTGTTTCAGCCCCTCTGTTTCAGCCCCTGTGTTTCTCGCCCTCTGTTTCAGCCCCTCTGTTTCTCGCCCTCTGTTTCAGCCCCTCTGTTTCAGCCCCTCTGTTTCTCGCCCTCTGTTTCAGCCCCTCTGTTTCTCGCCTTCTGTAATAGCCCCTCTGATTCAGCCCCTCTGTTTCAGCCCCTCTGATTCAGCCCCTCTGTTTCAGCCCCTCTGTTTCAGCCCCTCTGTTTCATCCCCTCTGTTTCTCGCCCTCTGTTTCTCACCCTCTGTTTCTCGACCTCTGTTTCAGCCCCTCTGTTTTTCGCCCTCTGTTTCAGCCCCTCTGTTTCAGCCCCTATGTTTCTCGCCCTCTGTTTCTGCCCCTCTGTTTCTCGCCCTCTGTTTCAGCCCCTCTGTTTCTCGCCCTCTGTTTCAGCCCCTCTGTTTCAGCCCCTCTGTTTCAGCCCCTCCGTTTCTCGCCCTCTGTTTCAGCCCCTCTGATTCAGCCCCTCTGATTCAGCCCCTCTGTTTCAGCCCCTCTGTTTCTCGCCCTCTGTTTCAGCCCCTCTGTTTTTCGCCCTCTGTTTCAGCCCCTCTGATTCAGCCCGTCTGTTTCTCGCCCTCTGTTTCTGCCCCTCTGTTTTTCGCCCTCTGTTTCAGCCCCTCTGTTTCTCGCCCTCTGTTTCAGCCCCTCTGATTCAGCCCCTCTGTTTCAGCCCCTCTGTTTCTCCCCCTCTGTTACAGCACCTCTGTGTCAGCCCCTCTGTTTCAGCCCCTCTGTTTCAGCCCCTCTGTTTCTCGGCCTCTTTTTCAGCCCCTCTGTTTTTCGCCCTCATTTTCAGCCCCTCTGTTTCAGCCCGTCTGTTTCAGCCCCTCTGATTCAGCCCCTCTGTTTCTCGCCCTCTGTTTCAGCCCCTCTGTTTCAGCCCCGCTGTTTCTTGCCCTCTGTTTCAGCCCCTCTGTTTCAGCCCCTCTGTTTCAGCCCCTGTGTTTCTCGCCCTCTGTTTCAGCCCCACTGTTTCTCGCCCTCTGTTTCAGCCCCTCTGTTTCAGCCCCTCTGTTTCTCGCCCTCTGTTTCAGCCCCTCTGTTTCTCGCCTTCTGTAATAGCCCCTCTGATTCAGCCCCTCTGTTTCAGCCCCTCTGATTCAGCCCCTCTGTTTCAGCCCCTCTGTTTCAGCCCCTCTGTTTCATCCCCTCTGTTTCTCGCCCTCTGTTTCAGCCCCTCTGTTTTTCGCCCTCTGTTTCAGACCCTCTGTTTTTCGCCCTCTGTTTCAGCCCCTCTGTTTCAGCCCCTATGTTTCTCGCCCTCTGTTTCTGCCCCTCTGTTTCTCGCCCTCTGTTTCAGCCCGTCTGTTTCTCGCCCTCTGTTTCAGCCCCTCTGATTCAGCCCCTCTGTTTCAGCCCCTCTGTTTCACCCCCTCTGTTACAGCACCTCTGTTTCAGCCCCTCGGTTTCAGCCCCTCTGTGTCTCGCCCTCTGTTTCAGCTCCTCTGTTTCTCGCCCTCTGTTTCAGCCCCTCTGTTTCAGCCCCTCTGTTTCTCGCCCTCTGTTTCAGCCCCTCTATTTCTCGCCCTAAGTTTCAGCCCCTCTGTTTCAGCCTCTCTGTTTCTCGCCCTCTGTTTCAGCCCCTCTGTTTCTCGCCCTCTGTTTCTCACCCTCTGTTTCTCGCCCTCTGTTTCAGCCCCTCTGTTTCAGCCCCACTGTTTCAGCCCCTCTGTTTCTCGCCCTCTGTTTCAGCCCCTCTATTTCTCGCCCTCTGTTTTAGCCCCTCTGTTTCAGCCCCTCTGTTTCAGCCCCTCTGTTTCTCGCCCTCTGTTTCAGCCCCTCTGTTTCTCGCCCTCTGTTTCAGCCCCTCTGATTCAGCCCCTCAGTTTCAGCCCCTATGTTTCAGCCCTTCTGTTTCAGCCCCTCTGTTTCAGCCCCTCTGTTTCTCGCCCTCTGTTTCAGCCCGTCTGTTTCTCGCCCTCTGTTTCAGCCCCTCTGTTTCTCGCCCTCTGTTTCTGCCCGTCTAATTTAGATCCCCTGTTTCAGCCCCTCTGTTTCAGCCCCTCTGTTTCTCGCCCCCTGTTTCAGCCCCTCTGTTTCGCGCTCTCTGTTTCAGCCACTCTGTTTCTCGCCCTCTGTTTCTGCCCCTCTGTTTCTCGCGCTCTGTTTCAGCCCCTCTGTTTCTCGCCCTCTGTTTCAGCCCCTCTGTTTCAGCCCCTCTGTTTCACCCCCTCTGTTTCTCGCCCTCTGTTTCAGCCCCTCTGTTTCGCGCTCTCTGTATCAGCCACTCTGTTTCTCGCCCTCTGTTTCTGCCCCTCATTTTCTCGCCCTCTGTTTCAGCCCCTCTGTTTCTCGCCCTCTGTTTCAGCCCCTCTGATTCAGCCCCTCTGTTTCAGCCCCTCTGAATCAGCGCCTCTGATTCAGCCCCTCTGTTTCAGCCCCTCTGTTTCTCGCCCTCTGTTTCAGCCCCTCTGTTTCTCCCCCTCTGTTTCAGCTCCTCTGTTTCTCGCCCTCTGTTTCAGCCCCTCTGTTTCAGCCCCTCTGTTTCTCGCCCTCTGTTTCAGCCCCTCTATTTCTCGCCCTCTGTTTCAGCCCCTCTGTTTCTGCCCCTCTGTTTCAGCCCCTCTGTTTCTCGCCCTGTGTTTCAGCCCCTCTGTTTCTCGCCCTCTGTTTCTCACCCTCTGTTTCTCGCCCTCTGTTTCAGCCCCTCTGTTTCAGCGTCTCTGTTTCAGTCCCTCTGTTTCTCGCCCTCTGTTTCTCCCCCTCTGTTTCAGCCCCTCTGTTTCTCGCCCTCTGTTTCAGCCTCTCTGTTTCTCGCCCTCTGTTTCAGCCCCTCTGTTTCAGCCCGTCTGTGTCTCGCCCTCTGTTTCAGCTCCGCTGTTTCTCGCCCTCTGTTTCAGCCCCTCGGTTTCAACCCCTCTGTTTCACCCCCTCTGTTTCTCGCCCTCTGTTTCAGCCCCTCTGTTTCGCGCTCTCTGTATCAGCCACTCTGTTTCTCGCCCTCTGTTTCTGCCCCTCATTTTCTCGCCCTCTGTTTCAGCCCCTCTGTTTCTCGCCCTCTGTTTCAGCCCCTCTGATTCAGCCCCTCTGTTTCAGCCCCTCTGAATCAGCGCCTCTGATTCAGCCCCTCTGTTTCACCCCCTCTGTTTCTCGCCCTCTGTTTCAGCCCCTCTGTTTCGCGCTCTCTGTATCAGCCACTCTGTTTCTCGCCCTCTGTTTCTGCCCCTCATTTTCTCGCCCTCTGTTTCAGCCCCTCTGTTTCTCGCCCTCTGTTTCAGCCCCTCTGATTCAGCCCCTCTGTTTCAGCCCCTCTGAATCAGCGCCTCTGATTCAGCCCCTCTGTTTCAGCCCCTCTGTTTCTCGCCCTCTGTTTCAGCCCCTCTATTTCTCGCCCTCTGTTTCTCCCCTCTGTTTCAGCCCCTCTGTTTCTCCCCCTCTGTTTCAGCTCCTCTGTTTCTCGCCCTCTGTTTCAGCCCCTCTGTTTCAGCCCCTCTGTTTCTCGCCCTCTGTTTCAGCCCCTCTATTTCTCGCCCTCTGTTTCAGCCCCTCTGTTTCTGCCCCTCTGTTTCAGCCCCTCTGTTTCTCGCCCTGTGTTTCAGCCCCTCTGTTTCTCGCCCTCTGTTTCTCACCCTCTGTTTCTCGCCCTCTGTTTCAGCCCCTCTGTTTCAGCGTCTCTGTTTCAGTCCCTCTGTTTCTCGCCCTCTGTTTCTCCCCCTCTGTTTCAGCCCCTCTGTTTCTCGCCCTCTGTTTCAGCCTCTCTGTTTCTCGCCCTCTGTTTCAGCCCCTCTGTTTCAGCCCCTCTGTGTCTCGCCCTCTGTTTCAGCTCCGCTGTTTCTCGCCCTCTGTTTCAGCCCCTCGGTTTCAGCCCCTCTGTTTCTCGCCCTCTGTTTCAGTCCCTCTATTTCTCGCCCTCTGTTTCTCGCCCTCTGTTTCTGCCCCTCTGTTTCAGCCCCTCTGTTTCTCGCCCTCTGTTTCAGCCCCTCTGTTTCTCGACCTCTGTTTCTCACCCGCTGTTTCACGCCCTCTGTTTCAGCCCCTCTGTTTCAGCCCCTCTGTTTCAGCCCCTCTGTTTCAGCCCCTCTGTTTCTCGACCTCTGTTTCAGCCCCTCTGTTTCAGCCCCTCTGATTCAGCCCCTCAGTTTCAGCCCCTATGTTTCAGCCCTTCTGTTTCAGCCCCCCTGTTTCAGCCCCTCTGTTTCTCGTCCTCTGTTTCAGCCCCTCTGTTTCTCGCCCTCTGTTTCAGCCCCTCTGATTCAGCCCCTCTGTTTCAGCCCCTCTGTTTCAGCCCCTCTGTTTCTCGCCCTCTGTTTCAGCCCCTCTGTTTCTCGCCCTGTTTCTGCCCGTCTAATTTAGCCCCCCTGTATCAGCCCCTCTGTTTCAGCCCCTCTGTTTCTCGCCCTCTGTTTCAGCCCCTCTGTTTCGCGCTCTCTGTATCAGCCCCTCTGTTTCAGCCACTCTTTTTCTCGCCCTCTGTTTCTGCCCCTCTGTTTCTCGCCCTCTGTTTCAGCCCCTCTGTTTCTCGCCCTCTGTTTCAGCCCCTCTGATTCAGCCCCTCTGTTTCTCGCCCTCTGTTTCAGCTCCGCTGTTTCTCGCCCTCTGTTTCAGCCCCTCTGTTTCAGCCCCTCTGTTTCAGCCCCTCTGTTTCTCGCCCTCTGTTTCAGCACATCTGTTTCTCGCCCTCTGTTTCAGCCCCTCTGTTTCAGCCCCTTTGTTTCAGCTCCTCTGTTTCTCGCCCTCTGTTATTTGCCCCTCTGTTTCAGCCCCTCTGTTTCTCGCCCTCTGTTTCAGCCCCTCTGTTTCTCGCCCACTGTTTCAGCCCCTCTATTTCTCGCCTTCTGTTTCTCCCCTCTGTTTCAGCCCCTCTGTTTCTCCCCGTCTGTTTCAGCTCCTCTGTTTCTCGCCCTCTGTTTCAGCCCCTCTGTTTCAGCCCCTCTGTTTCTCGCCCTCTGTTTCAGCCCCTCTATTTCTCGCCCTCTGTTTCAGCCCCTCTGTTTCTCGCCCTCTGTTTCAGCCCCTCTGTTTCTAGAACTCTGTTTCAGCCCCTCTGTTTCTCGCCCTCTGTTTCAGCCCCTCTGATTCAGCCCCTCTGTTTCAGTCCCTCTGTTTCAGCCCCTCTGTTTCATCCCCTCTGTTTCTCGCCCTCTGTTTCTCACCCTCTGTTTCTCGCCCTCTGTTTCAGCCCCTCTGTTTTTCGCCCTCTGTTTCAGCCCCTCTGTTTCTCGCCCTCTGTTTCAGGCTCTCTATTTCAGCCCGTCTGTTTCAGCCACTCTGTTTCAGCCGGTTTGTTTCTCGCCCTCTGTTTCTCGCCCGCTGTTTCAGCCGGTTTGTTTCTCGCCCTCTGTTTCAGCCCCTCTGTTTCTCGCCTTCTGTAATAGCCCCTCTGATTCAGCCCCTCTGTTTCAGCCCCTCTGATTCAGCCCCTCTGTTTCAGCCCCTCTGTTTCAGTCCATCTGTTTCATCCCCTCTGTTTCTCCCCCTCTGTTACAGCACCTCTGTTTCAGCCCCTCGGTTTCAGCCCTTCTGTTTCTCGCCCTCTGTTTCTGCCCCTCTGTTTCTCGCCCTCTGTTTCAGCCCCTCTGTTTCTTGCCCTCTGTTTCAGCCCCTCTGTTTCAGCCCTTCTGTTTCTCGCCCTCTGTTTCTGCCCCTCTGTTTCTCGGCCTATGTTTCAGCCCCTCTGTTTCTCGCCCTCTGTTTCAGCCCCTCTGATTCAGCCCCTCTGTTTCAGCCCCTCTGTTTCTCCCCCTCTGTTACAGCACCTCTGTTTCAGCCCCTCGGTTTCAGCCACTCTGTGTCAGCCCCTCTGTTTCAGCCCCTCTGTTTCAGCTCCTCTGTTTCTCGGCCTCTTTTTCAGACCCTCTGTTTTTCGCCCTCTTTTTCAGCCCCTCTGTTTCAGCCCGTCTGTTTCAGCCACACTGTTTCTCAACCTTTGTTTCAGCCGCTCTGTTTCTCACCCTCTGTTTCAGCCCCTCTGATTCAGCCCCTCTGTTTCTCCCCCTCTGTTCCAGCCCCTCTGTTTCAGCCACTCTGTTTCAGCCACTCTGTGTCAGCCCCTCTGTTTCAGCCCCTCTGTTTCAGCCCCTCTGTTTCTCGGCCTCTTTTTCAGCCCCTCTGTTTTTCGCCCTCATTTTCAGCCCCTCTGTTTCAGCCCGTCTGTTTCAGCCACTCTGTTTCTCGCCCTCTGTTTCAGCCCCTCTGTTTCTCACCCTCTGTTTCAGCCCCTCTGATTCAGCCCCTCTGTTTCTCGCCCTCTGTTTCAGCCCCTCTGTTTCTCGCCCTCGGTTTCAGCCCCTCTGTTTCTCGCCCTCTGTTTCAGACCCACTGTTTCAGCCCCTCTGTTTCAGCCCCTCTGTTTCAGCCCCTCTGTTTCAGCCCCTCTGTTTCATCCCCTATGTTTCTCGCCCTCTGTTTCAGCCCCTCTGTTTCAGCCCCTCTGTTTCTCGCCCTCTGTTTCTGCCCCTCTGTCTCTCGCCCTCTGTTTCAGCCCCTCTGTTTCTCGCCCTCTGTTTCAGCCCCTCTGTTTCAGCCCCTCTGTTTCTCGCCCTCCTTTTCTGCCCCTCTGTTTCTCGCCCTCTGTTTCAGCCCCTCTGTTTCTCGCCTTCTGTTTCAGCCCCTCTGATTCAGCCCCTCTGTTTCAGCCCCTCTGATTCAGCCCCTCTGTTTCAGCCCCTCTGTTTCAGCCCCTCTGTTTCATCCCCTATGTTTCTCGCCCTCTGTTTCTCACCCTCTGTTTCTCGCCCTCTGTTTCAGCGCCTCTGATTCTCGCCCCCTCTTTCAGCCCCTCCGTTTCAGCCCTCTGTTTCTCGCCCTCTGTTTCTGCCCCTCTGTTTCTCGCCCTCTGTTTCAGCCCCTCTGTTTCTCGCCCTCTGTTTCAGCCCCGCTGATTCAGCCCCGCTGATTCAGCCCCTCTGTTTCACCCCCTCTGAATCAGCCCCTCTGATTCAGCCCCTCTGTTTCAGCCCCTCTGATTCAGCCCCTCTGTTTCAGCCCCTCTGTTTTAGCCCCTCTGTTTCATCCCCTATGTTTCTCGCCCTCTGTTTCTCACCCTCTGTTTCTCGCCCTCTGTTTCAGCCCCTCTGATTCTCGCCCTAACTTTCAGCCCCTCCGTTTCAGCCCCTCTGTTTCTCGCCCTCTGTTTCTGCCCCTCTGTTTCGCGCTCTCTGTTTCAGCCACTCTGTTTCTCGCCCTCTGTTTCAGCCCCTCTGTTTCTCGCCCTCTGTTTCAGCCCCTCTGTTTCTCGCCCTCTGTTTCAGCCCCTCTGTTTCAGTCCCTCTGATTCAGCCCCTCTGATTCAGCCCCTCTGATTCAGCCACTGTGTTTCTCGCCCTCTGTTTCAGCCCCTCTGATTCAGCCCCACTCATTCAGCCCCTCTGTTTCAGCCCCTCTGTTTCTCGCCCTCTGTTTCAGCCCCTCTGTTTCTCACCCTCTGTTTCTGCCCCTCTGTTTCAGCCCCTCTGTTTCAGCCCCTCTTTTTCTCGCTCTCTGTTTCAGCACCTCGGTTTCTCGCACTCTGTTTCAGCCCCTCTGTTTCTCGCCCTCTGTTTCAGCCCCTCTGTTTCAGCCCCTCTGTTTCAGCCACTCTGTTTCAGCCTCTCTGTTTCAGCCCCTCTGTTTCAGCCCCTCTGTTTCAGCCCCTCTGTTTCTCGCCCTCTGTTTCAGCCCCTCTGTTTTTTGCCCTCTTTTTCAGCCCCTCTGTTTCAGCCCGTCTGTTTCAGCCACTCTGTTTCTCGCCCTCTGTTTCAGCCCCTCTGTTTCTCGCCCTCTGTTTCAGCCCCTATGTTTCAGCCACTCTGTTTCAACCTCTCTGTTTCAGCCCCTCTGTTTTTCGCCCTCTTTTTCAGCCCCTCTGTTGCAGGCCGTCTGTTTCAGCCACTCTGTTTCTCGCCCTCTGTTTAGGCCCCTCTGTTTCTCGCCCTCTGTTTCAGCCCCTCTGATTCAGCCACTCTGTTTCAGCCCCTCTGTTTCTCCCCCACTGTTCCAGCCCCTCTGTTTCAGCCCCTCTGTTCCAGCCCCACTGTTTCAGCCCCTCTGTTTCAGCCACTCTGTTTCAGCCTCTCTGTTTCAGCCCCTCTGTTTCAGCCCCTCTGATTCAGCCCCTCTGTTTCTCGCCCTCTGTTTCAGCCCCTCTGTTTCTCGCCCTCTGTTTCAGCCCCTCTGTTTCTCGCCCTCTGTTTCAGCCCCACTGTTTCAGCCCCTCTGTTTCAGCCCCTCTGTTTCAGCCCCTCTGTTTCTAGCCCTCTGTTTCAGCCCCTCTTGTTTCGCGCCCTCTCTTTCAGCCCCTCTGTTTCAGCCCCTCTGTTTCTCGCCCTCTGTTTCTCGCCCTCTGTTTCAGCCCCTCAGATTCTCGCCCTCTGTTTCAGCCCCGCTGATTGAGCCCCTCTGTTTCAGCTCCTCTGAATCAGCCCCTCTGATTCAGCCCCTCTGTTTCAGCCCCTCTGTTTCAGCCCCTCTGTTTAGGCCCCTCTGTTTCTCGCCCTCTGTTTCAGCCCCTCTGTTTGTCGCCCTTTGTTTCAGCCCCTCTGATTCTGCCCCTCTGTTTCAGCCCCTCTGATTCAGCCCCTCTGATTCAGCCCCACTCATTCAGCTCCTCTTTTTCAGCCCCTCTGTTTCCCGCCCCTCTGTTTCAGCCCCTCTGTTTCTCGCACTCTGTTTCAGCCCCTCTGTTTCAGCCCCTCTGTTTCAGCCCCTCTGAATCAGCCCCTCTGATTCAGCCCCTCTGTTTCAGCCCCTCTGTTTCAGCCCCTCTGAATCAGCCCCTCTGATTCAGCCCCTCTGTTTCAGCCCCTCTGTTTCAGCCCCTCTGTTTCTCGCCCTCTGTTTCAGCCCCTGTGATTCAGCCCCTCTGATTCAGCCCCTCTGATTCAGCCCCTCTGTTTCAGCCCCTCTGTTTCTCGCCCTCTGTTTCAGCCCCTCTGTTTCTCGCCCTCTGTTTCAGCCCCTCTGTTTCAGCCCCTCTGTTTCAGCCCCTCTGAATCAGCCCCTCTGTTTCAGCCCCTCTGTTTCTCGCCCTCTGTTTCAGCCCCTCTGATTCAGCCCCTCTGTTTCAGCCCCTCTGTTTCTCCCCCGCTGTTCCAGCCCCTCTGTTTCAGCCCCTCTGTTTCAGCCACTCTGTTTCAGCCCCTCTGTTTCAGTCCCTCTGTTTCAGCCCCTCTGATTCAGCCCCTCTGTTTCTCGCCCTCTGTTTCAGCCCCTCTGTTTCTCGCCCTCGGTTTCAGCCCCTCTGTTTCTCGCCCTCTGTTTCAGACCCACTGTTTCAGCCCCTCTGTTTCAACCCCTCTGTTTCAGCCCCTCTGTTTCTCGCCCTCTGTTTCAGCCCGTCTGTTTCTCGCCCTCTGTTTCAGCCCCTCTGTTTCAGCCCCTCTGTTTCTCGCCCTCTGTTTCTGACCCTCTGTCTCTCGCCCTCTGTTTCAGCCCCTCTGTTTCTCGCCCTCTGTTTCAGCCCCTCTGTTTCAGCCCCTCTGTTTCAGCCCCTCTGTTTCTCGCCCTCTGTTTCAGCCCGTCTGTTTCTCGCCCTCTGTTTCAGCCCCTCTGTTTCAGCCCCTCTGTTTCTCGCCCTCTGTTTCTGACCCTCTGTCTCTCGCCCTCTGTTTCAGCCCCTCTGTTTCTCGCCCTCTGTTTCAGCCCCTCTGTTTCAGCCCCTCTGTTTCTCGCCCTCTGTTTCAGCCCCTCTGATTCAGCCCCTCTGTTTCAGCCCCTCTGTTTCAGCCCCTCTGTTTCAGCCCCTCTGTTTCATCCCCTATGTTTCTCGCTCTCTGTTTCTCACCCTCTGTTTCTCGCCCTCTATTTCAGCCCCTCTGATTCTCGCCCTTTCTTTCAGCCCCTCCGTTTCAGCCCCTCTGTTTCTCGCCCTCTGTTTCTGCCCCTCTGTTTCTCGCCCTCTGTTTCAGCCCCTCTGTTTCTCGCCCTCTGTTTCAGCCCCTCTGAATCAGCCCCTCTGATTCAGCCCCTCTGTTTCAGCCCCTCTGTTTCAGCCGCTCTGTTTCTAGCCCTCTGTTTCAGCCCCTCTGTTTCTCGCCCTCTGTTTCAGCCCCACTGTTTCTCGCCCTCTGTTTCAGCCCCTCTGTTTCAGCCCCTCTGTTTCAGCCCCTCTGTTTCAGCCCCTCTGTTTCTCGCCCTCTGTTTCTGCCCCTCTGTTTCTCGCCCTCTGTTTCAGCCCCTCTGTTTCTCGCCCTCTGTTTCAGCCCCTCTGATTCAGCCCCTCTGTTTCAGCCCCTCTGTTTCTCCCCCTCTGTTACAGCACCTCTGTTTCAGCCCCTCGGTTTCAGCCACTCTGTGTCAGCCCCTCTGTTTCAGCCCCTCTGTTTCAGCTCCTCTGTTTCTCGGCCTCTTTTTCAGACCCTCTGTTTTTCGCCCTCTTTTTCAGCCCCTCTGTTTCAGCCCGTCTGTTTCAGCCACACTGTTCCTCTTCCTCTGTTTCAGCCGCTCTGTTTCTCACCCTCTGTTTCAGCCCCTCTGATTCAGCCCCTCTGTTTCTCCCCCTCTGTTCCAGCCCCTCTGTTTCAGCCCCTCTGTTTCAGCCACTCTGTGTCAGCCCCTCTGTTTCAGCCCCTCTGTTTCAGCCCCTCTGTTTCATCCCCTATGTTTCTCGGCCTCTTTTTCAGCCCCTCTGTTTTTCGCCCTCATTTTCAGACTCTCTGTTTCAGCCCGTCTGTTTCAGCCACTCTGTTTTTCGCCCTCTGTTTCAGCCCCTCTGTTTCTCACCCTCTGTTTCAGCCCCTCTGATTCAGCCCCTCTGTTTCTCGCCCTCTGTTTCAGCCCCTCTGTTTCTCGCCCTCGGTTTCAGCCCCTCTGTTGCTCGCCCTCTGTTTCAGACCAACTGTTTCAGCCCCTCTGTTTCAGTCCCTCTGTTTCAGCCCCTCTGTTTCAGCCCCTCTGTTTCATCCCCTATGTTTCTCGCCCTCTGTTTCAGCCCCTCTGTTTCAGCGCCTCTGTTTCTCGCCCTCTGTTTCTGCCCCTCTGTCTCTCGCCCTCTGTTTCAGCCCCTCTGTTTCTCGCCCTCTGTTTCAGCCCCTCTGTTTCAGCCCCTCTGTTTCTCGCCCTCTGTTTCTGCCCCTCTCTTTCTCGCCCTCTGTTTCAGCCCCTCTGTTTCTCGCCTTCTGTTTCAGCCCCTCTGATTCAGCCCCTCTGTTTCAGCCCCTCTGATTCAGCCCCTCTGTTTCAGCCCCTCTGTTTCAGCCCCTCTGTTTCATCCCCTATGTTTCTCGCCCTCTGTTTCTCACCCTCTGTTTCTCGCCCTCTGTTTCAGCCCCTCTGATTCTCGCCCTCTCTTTCAGCCCCTCCGTTTCAGCCCCTCTGTTTCTCGCCCTCTGTTTCTGCCCCTCTGTTTCTCGCCCTCTGTTTCAGCCCCTCTGTTTCTCGCCCTCTGTTTCAGCCCCGCTGATTCAGCACCGCTGATTCAGCCCCTCTGTTTCACCCCCTCTGAATCAGCCCCTCTGATTCAGCCCCTCTGTTTCAGCCCCTCTGATTCAGCCCCTCTGTTTCAGCCCCTCTGTTTCAGCCCCTCTGTTTCATCCCCTATGTTTCTCGCCCTCTGTTTCTCACCCACTGTTTCTCGCCCTCTGTTTCAGCCCCTCTGATTCTCGCCCTCTCTTTCAGCCCCTCCGTTTCAGCCCCTCTGTTTCTCGCCCTCTGTTTCTGCCCCTCTGTTTCGCGCTCTGTGTTTCAGCCACTCTGTTTCTCGCCCTCTGTTTCAGCCCCTCTGTTTCTCGCCCTCTGTTTCAGCCCCTCTGTTTCTCGCCCTCTGTTTCAGCCCCTCTGTTTCAGTCCCTCTGATTCAGCCCCTCTGTTTCTCGCCCTCTGTTTCAGCCCCTCTGTTTCAGCCCCTCTGTTTCTCGCCCTCTGTTTCTGACCCTCTGTCTCTCGCCCTCTGTTTCAGCCCCTCTGTTTCTCGCCCTCTGTTTCAGCCCCTCTGTTTCAGCCCCTCTGTTTCAGCCCCTCTGTTTCAGCCCCTCTGTTTCTCGCCCTCTGTTTCAGCCCGTCTGTTTCTCGCCCTCTGTTTCAGCCCCTCTGTTTCAGCCCCTCTGTTTCTCGCCCTCTGTTTCTGCCCCTCTGTTTCTCGCCCTCTGTTTCAGCCCCTCTGTTTCTCGCCCTCTGTTTCAGCCCCTCTGAATCAGCCCCTCTGATTCAGCCTCTCTGTTTCAGCCCCTCTGTTTCAGCCGCTCTGTTTCTAGCCCTCTGTTTCAGCCCCTCTGTTTCTCGCCCTCTGTTTCAGCCCCACTGTTTCTCGCCCTCTGTTTCAGCCCCTCTGTTTCAGCCCCTCTGTTTCAGCCCCTCTGTTTCAGCCCCTCTGTTTCTCGCCCTCTGTTTCTGCCCCTCTGTTTCTCGCCCTCTGATTCAGCCCCTCTGTTTCTCGCCCTCTGTTTCAGCCCCTCTGATTCAGCCCCTCTGTTTCAGCCCCTCTGTTTCTCCCCCTCTGTTACAGCACCTCTGTTTCAGCCCCTCGGTTTCAGCCACTCTGTGTCAGCCCCTCTGTTTCAGCCCCTCTGTTTCAGCTCCTCTGTTTCTCGGCCTCTTTTTCAGACCCTCTGTTTTTCGCCCTCTTTTTCAGCCCCTCTGTTTCAGCCCGTCTGTTTCAGCCACACTGTTCCTCTTCCTCTGTTTCAGCCGCTCTGTTTCTCACCCTCTGTTTCAGCCCCTCTGATTCAGCCCCTCTGTTTCTCCCCCTCTGTTCCAGCCCCTCTGTTTCAGCCCCTCTGTTTCAGCCACTCTGTGTCAGCCCCTCTGTTTCAGCCCCTCTGTTTCAGCCCCTCTGTTTCAGCCCCTCTGTTTCATCCCCTATGTTTCTCGCCCTCTGTTTCAGCCCCTCTGTTTCAGCCCCTCTGTTTCAGCCCCTCTGTTTCATCCCCTCTGTTGCTCGCCCTCTGTTTCAGACCCACTGTTTCAGCCCCTCTGTTTCAGCCCCTCTGTTTCAGCCCCTCTGTTTCAGCCCCTCTGTTTCATCCCCTATGTTTCTCGCCCTCTGTTTCAGCCCCTCTGTTTCAGCGCCTCTGTTTCTCGCCCTCTGTTTCTGCCCCTCTGTCTCTCGCCCTCTGTTTCAGCCCCTCTGTTTCTCGCCCTCTGTTTCAGCCCCTCTGTTTCAGCCCCTCTGTTTCTCGCCCTCTATTTCTGCCCCTCTCTTTCTCGCCCTCTGTTTCAGCCCCTCTGTTTCTCGCCTTCTGTTTCAGCCCCTCTGATTCAGCCCCTCTGTTTCAGCCCCTCTGATTCAGCCCCTCTGTTTCAGCCCCTCTGTTTCAGCCCCTCTGTTTCATCCCCTATGTTTCTCGCCCTCTGTTTCTCACCCTCTGTTTCTCGCCCTCTGTTTCAGCCCCTCTGATTCTCGCCCTCTCTTTCAGCCCCTCCGTTTCAGCCCCTCTGTTTCTCGCCCTCTGTTTCTGCCCCTCTGTTTCTCGCCCTCTGTTTCAGCCCCTCTGTTTCTCGCCCTCTGTTTCAGCCCCGCTGATTCAGCCCCGCTGATTCAGCCCCTCTGTTTCACCCCCTCTGAATCAGCCCCTCTGATTCAGCCCCTCTGTTTCAGCCCCTCTGATTCAGCCCCTCTGTTTCAGCCCCTCTGTTTCAGCCCCTCTGTTTCATCCCCTATGTTTCTCGCCCTCTGTTTCTCACCCACTGTTTCTCGCCCTCTGTTTCAGCCCCTCTGATTCTCGCCCTCTCTTTCAGCCCCTCCGTTTCAGCCCCTCTGTTTCACGCCCTCTGTTTCTGCCCCTCTGTTTCGCGCTCTGTGTTTCAGCCACTCTGTTTCTCGCCCTCTGTTTCAGCCCCTCTGTTTCTCGCCCTCTGTTTCAGCCCCTCTGTTTCTCGCCCTCTGTTTCAGCCCCTCTGTTTCAGTCCCTCTGATTCAGCCCCTCTGATTCAGCCCCTCTGATTGAGCCACTGTGTTTCTCGCCCTCTGTTTCAGCCCCTCTGATTCAGCCCCACTCATTCAGCCCCTCTGTTTCAGCCCCTCTGTTTCTCGCCCTCTGTTTCAGCCCCTCTGTTTCTCACCCTCTGTTTCTGCCCCTCTGTTTCAGCCCCTCTGTTTCAGCCCCTCTTTTTCTCGCCCTCTGTTTCAGCACCTCGGTTTCTCGCACTCTGTTTCAGCCCCTCTGTTTCTCGCCCTCTGTTTCAGCCCCTCTGATTCAGCCACTCTGTTTCAGCCCCTCTGTTTCTCCCCCACTGTTCCAGCCCCTCTGTTTCAGCCCCTCTGTTTCAGCCACTCTGTTTCAGCCTCTCTGTTTCAGCCCCTCTGTTTCAGCCCCTCTGTTTCAGCCCCTCTGTTTCTCGCCCTCTGTTTCAGCCCCTCTGTTTTTTGCCCTCTTTTTCAGCCCCTCTGTTTCAGCCCGTCTGTTTCAGCCACTCTGTTTCTCGCCCTCTGTTTCAGCCCCTCTGATTCAGCCTCTCTGTTTCTCGCCCTCTGTTTCAGCCCCTCTGTTTCTCGCCCTCTGTTTCAGCCCCTATGTTTCAGCCACTCTGTTTCAACCTCTCTGTTTCAGCCCCTCTGTTGCAGCCCCTCTGTTTCAGCCCCTCTGTTTCTCGCCCTCTGTTTCAGCCCCTCTGTTTTTCGCCCTCTTTTTCAGCCCCTCTGTTGCAGGCCGTCTGTTTCAGCCACTCTGTTTCTCGCCCTCTGTTTAGGCCCCTCTGTTTCTCGCCCTCTGTTTCAGCCCCTCTGATTCAGCCACTCTGTTTCAGCCCCTCTGTTTCTCCCCCACTGTTCCAGCCCCTCTGTTTCAGCCCCTCTGTTCCAGCCCCTCTGTTTCAGCCCCTCTGTTTCAGCCACTCTGTTTCAGCCTCTCTGTTTCAGCCCCTCTGTTTCAGCCCCTCTGATTCAGCCCCTCTGTTTCTCGCCCTCTGTTTCAGCCCCTCTGTTTCTCGCCCTCTGTTTCAGCCCCTCTGTTTCTCGCCCTCTGTTTCAGCCCCACTGTTTCAGCCCCTCTGTTTCAGCCCCTCTGTTTCAGCCCCTCTGTTTCTAGCCCTCTGTTTCAGCCCCTCTTGTTTCGCGCCCTCTCTTTCAGCCCCTCTGTTTCAGCCCCTCTGTTTCTCGCCCTCTGTTTCTCGCCCTCTGTTTCAGCCCCTCAGTTTCTCGCCCTCTGTTTCAGCCCCGCTGATTGAGCCCCTCTGTTTCAGCTCCTCTGAATCAGCCCCTCTGATTCAGCCCCTCTGTTTCAGCCCCTCTGTTTCAGCCCCTCTGTTTAGGCCCCTCTGTTTCTCGCCCTCTGTTTCAGCCCCTCTGTTTGTCGCCCTTTGTTTCAGCCCCTCTGATTCTGCCCCTCTGTTTCAGCCCCTCTGATTCAGCCCCTCTGATTCAGCCCCACTCATTCAGCCCCTCTTTTTCAGCCCCTCTGTTTCCCGCCCCTCTGTTTCAGCCCCTCTGTTTCTCGCCCTCTGTTTCAGCCCCTCTGTTTCAGCCCCTCTGTTTCAGCCCCTCTGAATCAGCCCCTCTGATTCAGCCCCTCTGTTTCAGCCCCTCTGTTTCAGCCCCTCTGAATCAGCCCCTCTGATTCAGCCCATCTGTTTCAGCCCCTCTGTTTCAGCCCCTCTGTTTCTCGCCTGCTGATTCAGCCCCTCTGTTTCAGCCCCTCTGTTTCTCGCCCTCTGTTTCAGCCCCTCTGTTTCTCGCCCTCTGTTTCAGCCCCTCTGATTCAGCCCCTTTGTTTCAGCCCCTCTGTTTCTCCCCCGCTGTTCCAGCCCCTCTGTATCAGCCCCTCTGTTTCAGCCACTCTGTTTCAGCCCCTCTGTTTCAGTCCCTCTGTTTCAGCCCCTCTGATTCAGCCCCTCTGTTTCTCGCGCTCTGTTTCAGCCCCTCTGTTTCTCGCCCTCGGTTTCAGCCCCTCTGTTTCTCGCCCTCTGTTTCAGACCCACTGTTTCAGCCCCTCTGTTTCAGCCCCTCTGTTTCAGCCCCTCTGTTTCTCGCCCTCTGTTTCAGCCCGTCTGTTTCTCGCCCTCTGTTTCAGCCCCTCTGTTTCTCGCCCTCTGTTTCAGCCCCTCTGTTTCAGCCCCTCTGTTTCAGCCCCTCTGTTTCAGCCCCTCTGTTTCTCGCCCTCTGTTTCAGCCCGTCTGTTTCTCGCCCTCTGTTTCAGCCCCTCTGTTTCAGCCCCTCTGTTTCTCGCCCTCTGTTTCTGACCCTCTGTCTCTCGCCCTCTGTTTCAGCCCCTCTGTTTCTCGCCCTCTGTTTCAGCCCCTCTGTTTCTCGCCCTCTGTTTCTGCCCCTCTGTTTCAGCCCCTCTGTTTCAGCCCCTTTTTCTCGCCCTCTGTTTCAGCACCTCGGTTTCTCGCACTCTGTTTCAGCCCCTCTGTTTCTCGCCCTCTGTTTCAGCCCCTCTGATTCAGCCACTCTGTTTCAGCCCCTCTGTTTCTCCCCCACTGTTCCAGCCCCTCTGTTTCAGCCCCTCTGTTTCAGCCACTCTGTTTCAGCCTCTCTGTTTCAGCCCCTCTGTTTCAGCCCCTCTGTTTCAGCCCCTCTGTTTCTCGCCCTCTGTTTCAGCCCCTCTGTTTTTTGCCCTCTTTTTCAGCCCCTCTGTTTCAGCCCATCTGTTTCAGCCACTCTGTTTCTCGCCCTCTGTTTCAGCCCCTCTGATTCAGCCTCTCTGTTTCTCGCCCTCTGTTTCAGCCCCTCTGTTTCTCGCCCTCTGTTTCAGCCCCTATGTTTCAGCCACTCTGTTTCAACCTCTCTGTTTCAGCCCCTCTGTTGCAGCCCCTCTGTTTCAGCCCCTCTGTTTCTCGCCCTCTGTTTCAGCCCCTCTGTTTTTCGCCCTCTTTTTCAGCCCCTCTGTTGCAGGCCGTCTGTTTCAGCCACTCTGTTTCTCGCCCTCTGTTTAGGCCCCTCTGTTTCTCGCCCTCTGTTTCAGCCCCTCTGATTCAGCCACTCTGTTTCAGCCCCTCTGTTTCTCCCCCACTGTTCCAGCCCCTCTGTTTCAGCCCCTCTGTTCCAGCCCCTCTGTTTCAGCCCCTCTGTTTCAGCCACTCTGTTTCAGCCTCTCTGTTTCAGCCCCTCTGTTTTAGCCCCTCTGATTCAGCCCCTCTGTTTCTCGCCCTCTGTTTCAGCCCCTCTGTTTCTCGCCCTCTGTTTCAGCCCCTCTGTTTCTCGCCCTCTGTTTCAGCCCCACTGTTTCAGCCCCTCTGTTTCAGCACCTCTGTTTCAGCCCCTCTGTTTCTAGCCCTCTGTTTCAGCCCCTCTTGTTTCGCGCCCTCTCTTTCAGCCCCTCTGTTTCAGCCCCTCTGTTTCTCGCCCTCTGTTTCTCGCCCTCTGTTTCAGCCCCTCAGTTTCTCGCCCTCTGTTTCAGCCCCGCTGATTGAGCCCCTCTGTTTCAGCTCCTCTGAATCAGCCCCTCTGATTCAGCCCCTCTGTTTCAGCCCCTCTGTTTCAGCCCCTCTGTTTAGGCCCCTCTGTTTCTCGCCCTCTATTTCAGCCCCTCTGTTTGTCGCCCTTTGTTTCAGCCCCTCTGATTCTGCCCCTCTGTTTCAGCCCCTCTGATTCAGCCCCTCTGATTCAGCCCCACTCATTCAGCCCCTCTTTTTCAGCCCCTCTGTTTCCCGCCCCTCTGTTTCAGCCCCTCTGTTTCTCGCCCTCTGTTTCAGCCCCTCTGTTTCAGCCCCTCTGTTTCAGCCCCTCTGAATCAGCCCCTCTGATTCAGCCCCTCTGTTTCAGCCCCTCTGAATCAGCCCCTCTGATTCAGCCCATCTGTTTCAGCCCCTCTGTTTCAGCCCCTCTGTTTCTCGCCTGCTGATTCAGCCCCTCTGTTTCAGCCCCTCTGTTTCTCGCCCTCTGTTTCAGCCCCTCTGTTTCTCGCCCTCTGTTTCAGCCCCTCTGATTCAGCCCCTCTGTTTCAGCCCCTCTGTTTCTCCCCCGCTGTTCCAGCCCCTCTGTATCAGCCCCTCTGTTTCAGCCCCTCTGTTTCTCGCCCTCTGTTTCAGCCCCTCTGTTTCAGTCCCTCTGTTTCAGCCCCTCTGATTCAGCCCCTCTGTTTCTCGCCCTCTGTTTCAGCCCCTCTGTTTCTCGCCCTCGGTTTCAGCCCCTCTGTTTCTCGCCCTCTGTTTCAGACCCACTGTTTCAGCCCCTCTGTTTCAGCCCCTCTGTTTCAGCCCCTCTGTTTCTCGCCCTCTGTTTCAGCCCGTCTGTTTCTCGCCCTCTGTTTCAGCCCCTCTGTTTCTCGCCCTCTGTTTCAGCCCCTCTGTTTCAGCCCCTCTGTTTCAGCCCCTCTGTTTCAGCCCCTCTGTTTCTCGCCCTCTGTTTCAGCCCGTCTGTTTCTCGCCCTCTGTTTCAGCCCCTCTGTTTCAGCCCCTCTGTTTCTCGCCCTCTGTTTCAGCCCCTCTGTTTCACCCCCTCTGAATCAGCCCCTCTGATTCAGCCCCTCTGTTTCAGCCCCTCTGATTCAGCCCCTCTGTTTCAGCCCCTCTGTTTCAGCCCCTCTGTTTCATCCCCTATGTTTCTCGCCCTCTGTTTCTCACCCACTGTTTCTCGCCCTCTGTTTCAGCCCCTCTGATTCTCGCCCTCTCTTTCAGCCCCTCCGTTTCAGCCCCTCTGTTTCTCGCCCTCTGTTTCTGCCCCTCTGTTTCGCGCTCTGTGTTTCAGCCACTCTGTTTCTCGCCCTCTGTTTCAGCCCCTCTGTTTCTCGCCCTCTGTTTCAGCCCCTCTGTTTCTCGCCCTCTGTTTCAGCCCCTCTGTTTCAGTCCCTCTGATTCAGCCCCTCTGTTTCTCGCCCTCTGTTTCAGCCCCTCTGTTTCAGCCCCTCTGTTTCTCGCCCTCTGTTTCTGACCCTCTGTCTCTCTCCCTCTGTTTCAGCCCCTCTGTTTCTCGCCCTCTGTTTCAGCCCCTCTGTTTCAGCCCCTCTGTTTCAGCCCCTCTGTTTCAGCCCCTCTGTTTCTCGCCCTCTGTTTCAGCCCGTCTGTTTCTCGCCCTCTGTTTCAGCCCCTCTGTTTCAGCCCCTCTGTTTCTCGCCCTCTGTTTCTGCCCCTCTGTTTCTCGCCCTCTGTTTCAGCCCCTCTGTTTCTCGCCCTCTGTTTCAGCCCCTCTGAATCAGCCCCTCTGATTCAGCCTCTCTGTTTCAGCCCCTCTGTTTCAGCCGCTCTGTTTCTAGCCCTCTGTTTCAGCCCCTCTGTTTCTCGCCCTCTGTTTCAGCCCCACTGTTTCTCGCCCTCTGTTTCAGCCCCTCTGTTTCAGCCCCTCTGTTTCAGCCCCTCTGTTTCAGCCCCTCTGTTTCTCGCCCTCTGTTTCTGCCCCTCTGTTTCTCGCCCTCTGATTCAGCCCCTCTGTTTCTCGCCCTCTGTTTCAGCCCCTCTGATTCAGCCCCTCTGTTTCAGCCCCTCTGTTTCTCCCCCTCTGTTACAGCACCTCTGTTTCAGCCCCTCGGTTTCAGCCACTCTGTGTCAGCCCCTCTGTTTCAGCCCCTCTGTTTCAGCTCCTCTGTTTCTCGGCCTCTTTTTCAGACCCTCTGTTTTTCGCCCTCTTTTTCAGCCCCTCTGTTTCAGCCCGTCTGTTTCAGCCACACTGTTCCTCTTCCTCTGTTTCAGCCGCTCTGTTTCTCACCCTCTGTTTCAGCCCCTCTGATTCAGCCCCTCTGTTTCTCCCCCTCTGTTCCAGCCCCTCTGTTTCAGCCCCTCTGTTTCAGCCACTCTGTGTCAGCCCCTCTGTTTCAGCCCCTCTGTTTCAGCCCCTCTGTTTCAGCCCCTCTGTTTCATCCCCTATGTTTCTCGCCCTCTGTTTCAGCCCCTCTGTTTCAGCCCCTCTGTTTCAGCCCCTCTGTTTCATCCCCTCTGTTGCTCGCCCTCTGTTTCAGACCCACTGTTTCAGCCCCTCTGTTTCAGCCCCTCTGTTTCAGCCCCTCTGTTTCAGCCCCTCTGTTTCATCCCCTATGTTTCTCGCCCTCTGTTTCAGCCCCTCTGTTTCAGCGCCTCTGTTTCTCGCCCTCTGTTTCTGCCCCTCTGTCTCTCGCCCTCTGTTTCAGCCCCTCTGTTTCTCGCCCTCTGTTTCAGCCCCTCTGTTTCAGCCCCTCTGTTTCTCGCCCTCTATTTCTGCCCCTCTCTTTCTCGCCCTCTGTTTCAGCCCCTCTGTTTCTCGCCTTCTGTTTCAGCCCCTCTGATTCAGCCCCTCTGTTTCAGCCCCTCTGATTCAGCCCCTCTGTTTCAGCCCCTCTGTTTCAGCCCCTCTGTTTCATCCCCTATGTTTCTCGCCCTCTGTTTCTCACCCTCTGTTTCTCGCCCTCTGTTTCAGCCCCTCTGATTCTCGCCCTCTCTTTCAGCCCCTCCGTTTCAGCCCCTCTGTTTCTCGCCCTCTGTTTCTGCCCCTCTGTTTCTCGCCCTCTGTTTCAGCCCCTCTGTTTCTCGCCCTCTGTTTCAGCCCCGCTGATTCAGCCCCGCTGATTCAGCCCCTCTGTTTCACCCCCTCTGAATCAGCCCCTCTGATTCAGCCCCTCTGTTTCAGCCCCTCTGATTCAGCCCCTCTGTTTCAGCCCCTCTGTTTCAGCCCCTCTGTTTCATCCCCTATATTTCTCGCCCTCTGTTTCTCACCCACTGTTTCTCGCCCTCTGTTTCAGCCCCTCTGATTCTCGCCCTCTCTTTCAGCCCCTCCGTTTCAGCCCCTCTGTTTCTCGCCCTCTGTTTCTGCCCCTCTGTTTCGCGCTCTGTGTTTCAGCCACTCTGTTTCTCGCCCTCTGTTTCAGCCCCTCTGTTTCTCGCCCTCTGTTTCAGCCCCTCTGTTTCTCGCCCTCTGTTTCAGCCCCTCTGTTTCAGTCCCTCTGATTCAGCCCCTCTGATTCAGCCCCTCTGATTGAGCCACTGTGTTTCTCGCCCTCTGTTTCAGCCCCTCTGATTCAGCCCCACTCATTCAGCCCCTCTGTTTCAGCCCCTCTGTTTCTCGCCCTCTGTTTCAGCCCCTCTGTTTCTCACCCTCTGTTTCTGCCCCTCTGTTTCAGCCCCTCTGTTTCAGCCCCTCTTTTTCTCGCCCTCTGTTTCAGCACCTCGGTTTCTCGCACTCTGTTTCAGCCCCTCTGTTTCTCGCCCTCTGTTTCAGCCCCTCTGATTCAGCCACTCTGTTTCAGCCCCTCTGTTTCTCCCCCACTGTTCCAGCCCCTCTGTTTCAGCCCCTCTGTTTCAGCCACTCTGTTTCAGCCTCTCTGTTTCAGCCCCTCTGTTTCAGCCCCTCTGTTTCAGCCCCTCTGTTTCTCGCCCTCTGTTTCAGCCCCTCTGTTTTTTGCCCTCTTTTTCAGCCCCTCTGTTTCAGCCCGTCTGTTTCAGCCACTCTGTTTCTCGCCCTCTGTTTCAGCCCCTCTGATTCAGCCTCTCTGTTTCTCGCCCTCTGTTTCAGCCCCTCTGTTTCTCGCCCTCTGTTTCAGCCCCTATGTTTCAGCCACTCTGTTTCAACCTCTCTGTTTCAGCCCCTCTGTTGCAGCCCCTCTGTTTCAGCCCCTCTGTTTCTCGCCCTCTGTTTCAGCCCCTCTGTTTCTCGCCCTCTGTTTCAGCCCCTCTGTTTCTCGCCCTCTGTTTCAGCCCCACTGTTTCAGCCCCTCTGTTTCAGCACCTCTGTTTCAGCCCCTCTGTTTCTAGCCCTCTGTTTCAGCCCCTCTTGTTTCGCGCCCTCTCTTTCAGCCCCTCTGTTTCAGCCCCTCTGTTTCTCGCCCTCTGTTTCTCGCCCTCTGTTTCAGCCCCTCAGTTTCTCGCCCTCTGTTTCAGCCCCGCTGATTGAGCCCCTCTGTTTCAGCTCCTCTGAATCAGCCCCTCTGATTCAGCCCCTCTTTTTCAGCCCCTCTGTTTCAGCCCCTCTGTTTAGGCCCCTCTGTTTCTCGCCCTCTGTTTCAGCCCCTCTGTTTGTCGCCCTTTGTTTCAGCCCCTCTGATTCTGCACCTCTGTTTCAGCCCCTCTGATTCAGCCCCTCTGATTCAGCCCCACTCATTCAGCCCCTCTTTTTCAGCCCCTCTGTTTCCCGCCCCTCTGTTTCAGCCCCTCTGTTTCTCGCCCTCTGTTTCAGCCCCTCTGTTTCAGCCCCTCTGTTTCAGCCCCTCTGAATCAGCCCCTCTGATTCAGCCCCTCTGTTTCAGCCCCTCTGTTTCAGCCCCTCTGAATCAGCCCCTCTGATTCAGCCCATCTGTTTCAGCCCCTCTGTTTCAGCCCCTCTGTTTCTCGCCTGCTGATTCAGCCCCTCTGTTTCAGCCCCTCTGTTTCTCGCCCTCTGTTTCAGCCCCTCTGTTTCTCGCCCTCTGTTTCAGCCCCTCTGATTCAGCCCCTTTGTTTCAGCCCCTCTGTTTCTCCCCCGCTGTTCCAGCCCCTCTGTATCAGCCCCTCTGTTTCAGCCACTCTGTTTCAGCCCCTCTGTTTCAGTCCCTCTGTTTCAGCCCCTCTGATTCAGCCCCTCTGTTTCTCGCGCTCTGTTTCAGCCCCTCTGTTTCTCGCCCTCGGTTTCAGCCCCTCTGTTTCTCGCCCTCTGTTTCAGACCCACTGTTTCAGCCCCTCTGTTTCAGCCCCTCTGTTTCAGCCCCTCTGTTTCTCGCCCTCTGTTTCAGCCCGTCTGTTTCTCGCCCTCTGTTTCAGCCCCTCTGTTTCTCGCCCTCTGTTTCAGCCCCTCTGTTTCAGCCCCTCTGTTTCAGCCCCTCTGTTTCAGCCCCTCTGTTTCTCGCCCTCTGTTTCAGCCCGTCTGTTTCTCGCCCTCTGTTTCAGCCCCTCTGTTTCAGCCCCTCTGTTTCTCGCCCTCTGTTTCTGACCCTCTGTCTCTCGCCCTCTGTTTCAGCCCCTCTGTTTCTCGCCCTCTGTTTCAGCCCCTCTGTTTCTCGCCCTCTGTTTCTGCCCCTCTGTTTCAGCCCCTCTGTTTCAGCCCCTTTTTCTCGCCCTCTGTTTCAGCACCTCGGTTTCTCGCACTCTGTTTCAGCCCCTCTGTTTCTCGCCCTCTGTTTCAGCCCCTCTGATTCAGCCACTCTGTTTCAGCCCCTCTGTTTCTCCCCCACTGTTCCAGCCCCTCTGTTTCAGCCCCTCTGTTTCAGCCACTCTGTTTCAGCCTCTCTGTTTCAGCCCCTCTGTTTCAGCCCCTCTGTTTCAGCCCCTCTGTTTCTCGCCCTCTGTTTCAGCCCCTCTGTTTTTTGCCCTCTTTTTCAGCCCCTCTGTTTCAGCCCATCTGTTTCAGCCACTCTGTTTCTCGCCCTCTGTTTCAGCCCCTCTGATTCAGCCTCTCTGTTTCTCGCCCTCTGTTTCAGCCCCTCTGTTTCTCGCCCTCTGTTTCAGCCCCTATGTTTCAGCCACTCTGTTTCAACCTCTCTGTTTCAGCCCCTCTGTTGCAGCCCCTCTGTTTCAGCCCCTCTGTTTCTCGCCCTCTGTTTCAGCCCCTCTGTTTTTCGCCCTCTTTTTCAGCCCCTCTGTTGCAGGCCGTCTGTTTCAGCCACTCTGTTTCTCGCCCTCTGTTTAGGCCCCTCTGTTTCTCGCCCTCTGTTTCAGCCCCTCTGATTCAGCCACTCTGTTTCAGCCCCTCTGTTTCTCCCCCACTGTTCCAGCCCCTCTGTTTCAGCCCCTCTGTTCCAGCCCCTCTGTTTCAGCCCCTCTGTTTCAGCCACTCTGTTTCAGCCTCTCTGTTTCAGCCCCTCTGTTTCAGCCCCTCTGATTCAGCCCCTCTGTTTCTCGCCCTCTGTTTCAGCCCCTCTGTTTCTCGCCCTCTGTTTCAGCCCCTCTGTTTCTCGCCCTCTGTTTCAGCCCCACTGTTTCAGCCCCTCTGTTTCAGCACCTCTGTTTCAGCCCCTCTGTTTCTAGCCCTCTGTTTCAGCCCCTCTTGTTTCGCGCCCTCTCTTTCAGCCCCTCTGTTTCAGCCCCTCTGTTTCTCGCCCTCTGTTTCTCGCCCTCTGTTTCAGCCCCTCAGTTTCTCGCCCTCTGTTTCAGCCCCGCTGATTGAGCCCCTCTGTTTCAGCTCCTCTGAATCAGCCCCTCTGATTCAGCCCCTCTGTTTCAGCCCCTCTGTTTCAGCCCCTCTGTTTAGGCCCCTCTGTTTCTCGCCCTCTGTTTCAGCCCCTCTGTTTGTCGCCCTTTGTTTCAGCCCCTCTGATTCTGCCCCTCTGTTTCAGCCCCTCTGATTCAGCCCCTCTGATTCAGCCCCACTCATTCAGCCCCTCTTTTTCAGCCCCTCTGTTTCCCGCCCCTCTGTTTCAGCCCCTCTGTTTCTCGCCCTCTGTTTCAGCCCCTCTGTTTCAGCCCCTCTGTTTCAGCCCCTCTGAATCAGCCCCTCTGATTCAGCCCCTCTGTTTCAGCCCCTCTGAATCAGCCCCTCTGATTCAGCCCATCTGTTTCAGCCCCTCTGTTTCAGCCCCTCTGTTTCTCGCCTGCTGATTCAGCCCCTCTGTTTCAGCCCCTCTGTTTCTCGCCCTCTGTTTCAGCCCCTCTGTTTCTCGCCCTCTGTTTCAGCCCCTCTGATTCAGCCCCTCTGTTTCAGCCCCTCTGTTTCTCCCCCGCTGTTCCAGCCCCTCTGTATCAGCCCCTCTGTTTCAGCCCCTCTGTTTCTCGCCCTCTGTTTCAGCCCCTCTGTTTCAGTCCCTCTGTTTCAGCCCCTCTGATTCAGCCCCTCTGTTTCTCGCCCTCTGTTTCAGCCCCTCTGTTTCTCGCCCTCGGTTTCAGCCCCTCTGTTTCTCGCCCTCTGTTTCAGACCCACTGTTTCAGCCCCTCTGTTGCAGCCCCTCTGTTTCAGCCCCTCTGTTTCTCGCCCTCTGTTTCAGCCCGTCTGTTTCTCGCCCTCTGTTTCAGCCCCTCTGTTTCTCGCCCTCTGTTTCAGCCCCTCTGTTTCAGCCCCTCTGTTTCAGCCCCTCTGTTTCAGCCCCTCTGTTTCTCGCCCTCTGTTTCAGCCCGTCTGTTTCTCGCCCTCTGTTTCAGCCCCTCTGTTTCAGCCCCTCTGTTTCTCGCCCTCTGTTTCTGACCCTCTGTCTCTCGCCCTCTGTTTCAGCCCCTCTGTTTCTCGCCCTCTGTTTCAGCCCCTCTGTTTCAGCCCCTCTGTTTCTCGCCCTCTGTTTCTGCCCCTCTGTTTCTCGCCCTCTGTTTCAGCCCCTCTGATTCAGCCCCTCTGTTTCAGCCCCTCTGTTTCAGCCCCTCTGTTTCAGCCCCTCTGTTTCATCCCCTATGTTTCTCGCTCTCTGTTTCTCACCCTCTGTTTCTCGCCCTCTGTTTCAGCCCCTCTGATTCTCGCCCTTTCTTTCAGCCCTTCCGTTTCAGCCCCTCTGTTTCTCGCCCTCTGTTTCTGCCCCTCTGTTTCTCGCCCTCTGTTTCAGCCCCTCTGTTTCTCGCCCTCTGTTTCAGCCCCGCTGATTCAGCCCCTCTGTTTCAGCCCCTCTGAATCAGCCCCTCTGATTCAGCCCCTCTGTTTCAGCCCCTCTGTTTCAGCCGCTCTGTTTCTAGCCCTCTGTTTCAGCCCCTCTGTTTCTCGCCCTCTGTTTCAGCCCCACTGTTTCTCGCCCTCTGTTTCAGCCCCTCTGTTTCAGCCACTCTGTTTCAGCCCCTCTGTTTCAGCCCCTCTGTTTCTCGCCCTCTGTTTCTGCCCCTCTGTTTCTCGCCCTCTGTTTCAGCCCCTCTGTTTCTCGCCCTCTGTTTCAGCCCCTCTGTTTCAGCCCTTCTGTTTCTCGCCCTCTGTTTCTGCCCCTCTGTTTCTCACCCTCTGTTTCAGCCCCTCTGTTTCTCGCCCTCTGTTTCAGCCCCTCTGATTCAGCCCCTCTGTTTCAGCCCCTCTGTTTCTCCCCCTCTGTTACAGCATCTCTGTTTCAGCCCCTCGGTTTCAGCCACTCTGTGTCAGCCCCTCTGTTTCAGCCCCTCTGTTTCAGCTCCTCTGTTTCTCGGCCTCTTTTTCAGACCCTCTGTTTTTCGCCCTCTTTTTCAGCCCCTCTGTTTCAGCCCGTCTGTTTCAGCCACACTGTTCCTCGCCCTCTGTTTCAGCCGCTCTGTTTCTCACCCTCTGTTTCAGCCCCTCTGATTCAGCCCCTCTGTTTCACACCCTCTGTTCCAGCCCCTCTGTTTCAGCCCCTCTGTTTCAGCCACTCTGTGTCAGCCCCTCTGTTTCAGCCCCTCTGTTTCAGCCCCTCTGTTTCTCGGCCTCTTTTTCAGCCCCTCTGTTTTTCGCCCTCATTTTCAGCCCCTCTGTTTCAGCCCGTCTGTTTCAGCCACTCTGTTTCTCGCCCTCTGTTTCAGCCCCTCTGTTTCTCACCCTCTGTTTCAGCCCCTCTGATTCAGCCCCTCTGTTTCTCGCCCTCTGTTTCTGCCCCTCTGTTTCTCGCCCTCGGTTTCAGCCCCTCTGTTTCTCGCCCTCTGTTTCAGACCCACTGTTTCAGCCCCTCTGTTTCAGCCCCTCTGTTTCAGCCCCTCTGTTTCATCCCCTATGTTTCTCGCCCTCTGTTTCAGCCCCTCTGTTTCTCGCCCTCTGTTTCAGCCCCTATGTTTCAGCCACTCTGTTTCAACCTCTCTGTTTCAGCCCCTCTGTTGCAGCCCCTCTGTTTCAGCCCCTCTGTTTCTCGCCCTCTGTTTCAGCCCCTCTGTTTTTCGCCCTCTTTTTCAGCCCCTCTGTTGCAGGCCGTCTGTTTCAGCCACTCTGTTTCTCGCCCTCTGTTTAGGCCCCTCTGTTTCTCGCCCTCTGTTTCAGCCCCTCTGATTCAGCCACTCTGTTTCAGCCCCTCTGTTTCTCCCCCACTGTTCCAGCCCCTCTGTTTCAGCCCCTCTGTTCCAGCCCCTCTGTTTCAGCCCCTCTGTTTCAGCCACTCTGTTTCAGCCTCTCTGTTTCAGCCCCTCTGTTTCAGCCCCTCTGATTCAGCCCCTCTGTTTCTCGCCCTCTGTTTCAGCCCCTCTGTTTCTCGCCCTCTGTTTCAGCCCCTCTGTTTCTCGCCCTCTGTTTCAGCCCCACTGTTTCAGCCCCTCTGTTTCAGCCCCTCTGTTTCAGCCCCTCTGTTTCTAGCCCTCTGTTTCAGCCCCTCTTGTTTCGCGCCCTCTCTTTCAGCCCCTCTGTTTCAGCCCCTCTGTTTCTCGCCCTCTGTTTCTCGCCCTCTGTTTCAGCCCCTCAGTTTCTCGCCCTCTGTTTCAGCCCCGCTGATTGAGCCCCTCTGTTTCAGCTCCTCTGAATCAGCCCCTCTGATTCAGCCCCTCTGTTTCAGCCCCTCTGTTTCAGCCCCTCTGTTTAGGCCCCTCTGTTTCTCGCCCTCTGTTTCAGCCCCTCTGTTTGTCGCCCTTTGTTTCAGCCCCTCTGATTCTGCCCCTCTGTTTCAGCCCCTCTGATTCAGCCCCTCTGATTCAGCCCCACTCATTCAGCCCCTCTTTTTCAGCCCCTCTGTTTCCCGCCCCTCTGTTTCAGCCCCTCTGTTTCTCGCCCTCTGTTTCAGCCCCTCTGTTTCAGCCCCTCTGTTTCAGCCCCTCTGAATCAGCCCCTATGATTCAGCCCCTCTGTTTCAGCCCCTCTGTTTCAGCCCCTCTGAATCAGCCCCTCTGATTCAGCCCATCTGTTTCAGCCCCTCTGTTTCAGCCCCTCTGTTTCTCGCCTGCTGATTCAGCCCCTCTGTTTCAGCCCCTCTGTTTCTCGCCCTCTGTTTCAGCCCCTCTGTTTCTCGCCCTCTGTTTCAGCCCCTCTGATTCAGCCCCTCTGTTTCTGCCCCTCTGTTTCTCCCCCGCTGTTCCAGCCCCTCTGTATCAGCCCCTCTGTTTCAGCCCCTCTGTTTCTCGCCCTCTGTTTCAGCCCCTCTGTTTCAGTCCCTCTGTTTCAGCCCCTCTGATTCAGCCCCTCTGTTTCTCGCCCTCTGTTTCAGCCCCTCTGATTCTCGCCCTCGGTTTCAGCCCCTCTGTTTCTCGCCCTCTGTTTCAGACCCACTGTTTCAGCCCCTCTGTTTCAGCCCCTCTGTTTCAGCCCCTCTGTTTCTCGCCCTCTGTTTCAGCCCGTCTGTTTCTCGCCCTCTGTTTCAGCCCCTCTGTTTCTCGCCCTCTGTTTCAGCCCCTCTGTTTCAGCCCCTCTGTTTCAGCCCCTCTGTTTCAGCCCCTCTGTTTCTCGCCCTCTGTTTCAGCCCGTCTGTTTCTCGCCCTCTGTTTCAGCCCCTCTGTTTCAGCCCCTCTGTTTCTCGCCCTCTGTTTCTGACCCTCTGTCTCTCGCCCTCTGTTTCAGCCCCTCTGTTTCTCGCCCTCTGTTTCAGCACCTCTGATTCAGCCCCTCTGTTTCAGCCCCTCTGTTTCAGCCCCTCTGTTTCATCCCCTATGTTTCTCGCTCTCTGTTTCTCACCCTCTGTTTCTCGCCCTCTGTTTCAGCCCCTCTGATTCTCGCCCTTTCTTTCAGCCCCTCCGTTTCAGCCCCTCTGTTTCTCGCCCTCTGTTTCTGCCCCTCTGTTTCTCGCCCTCTGTTTCAGCCCCTCTGTTTCTCGCCCTCTGTTTCAGCCCCGCTGATTCAGCCCCTCTGTTTCAGCCCCTCTGAATCAGCCCCTCTGATTCAGCCCCTCTGTTTCAGCCCCTCTGTTTCAGCCGCTCTGTTTCTAGCCCTCTGTTTCAGCCCCTCTGTTTCTCGCCCTCTGTTTCAGCCCAACTGTTTCTCGCCCTCTGTTTCAGCCCCTCTGTTTCAGCCACTCTGTTTCAGCCCCTCTGTTTCAGCCCCTCTGTTTCTCGCCCTCTGTTTCTGCCCCTCTGTTTCTCGCCCTCTGTTTCAGCCCCTCTGTTTCTCGCCCTCTGTTTCAGCCCCTCTGTTTCAGCCCTTCTGTTTCTCGCCCTCTGTTTCTGCCCCTCTGTTTCTCGCCCTCTGTTTCAGCCCCTCTGTTTCTCGCCCTCTGTTTCAGCCCCTCTGATTCAGCCCCTCTGTTTCAGCCCCTCTGTTTCTCCCCCTCTGTTACAGCACCTCTGTTTCAGCCCCTCGGTTTCAGCCACTCTGTGTCAGCCCCTCTGTTTCAGCCCCTCTGTTTCAGCTCCTCTGTTTCTCGGCCTCTTTTTCAGACCCTCTGTTTTTCGCCCTCTTTTTCAGCCCCTCTGTTTCAGCCCGTCTGTTTCAGCCACACTGTTCCTCGCCCTCTGTTTCAGCCGCTCTGTTTCTCACCCTCTGTTTCAGCCCCTCTGATTCAGCCCCTCTGTTTCACACCCTCTGTTCCAGCCCCTCTGTTTCAGCCCCTCTGTTTCAGCCACTCTGTGTCAGCCCCTCTGTTTCAGCCCCTCTGTTTCAGACCCTCTGTTTCTCGGCCTCTTTTTCAGCCCCTCTGTTTTTCGCCCTCATTTTCAGCCCCTCTGTTTCAGCCCGTCTGTTTCAGCCACTCTGTTTCTCGCCCTCTGTTTCAGCCCCTCTGTTTCTCACCCTCTGTTTCAGCCCCTCTGATTCAGCCCCTCTGTTTCTCGCCCTCTGTTTCTGCCCCTCTGTTTCTCGCCCTCGGTTTCAGCCCCTCTGTTTCTCGCCCTCTGTTTCAGACCCACTGTTTCAGCCCCTCTGTTTCAGCCCCTCTGTTTCAGCCCCTCTGTTTCATCCCCTATGTTTCTCGCCCTCTGTTTCAGCCCCTCTGTTTCTCGCCCTCTGTTTCAGCCCCGCTGATTCAGCCCCGCTGATTCAGCCCCTCAGTTTCACCCCCTCTAAATCTGCCCCTCTGATTCAGCCCCTCTGTTTCAGCCGCTCTGTTTCTAGCCCTCTGTTTCAGCCCCTCTGTTTCTCGCCCTCTGTTTCAGCCCCTCTGTTTCTCGCCCACTGTTTCAGCCCCTCTGTTTCAGTCCCTCTGATTCAGCCCCTCTGATTCAGCCCCTCTGATTCAGCCACTGTGTTTCTCGCCCTCTGTTTCAGCCCCTCTGATTCAGCCCCACTCATTCAGCCCCTCTGTTTCAGCCCCTCTGTTTCTCGCCCTCTGTTTCAGCCCCTCTGTTTCTCGCCCCCTGTTTCTGCCCCTCTGTTTCAGCCCCTCTGTTTCAGCCCCTCTTTTTCTCGCCCTCTGTTTCAGCACCTCGGTTTCTCGCCCTCTGTTTCAGCCCCTCTGTTTCTCGCCCTCTTTTTCAGCCCCTCTGATTCAGCCACTCTGTTTCAGCCCCTCTGTTTCTCCCCCACTGTTCCAGCCCCTCTGTTTCAGCCCCTCTGTTTCAGCCACTCTGTTTCAGCCTCTCTGTTTCAGCCCCTCTGTTTCAGCCCCTCTGTTTCAGCCCCTCTGTTTCTCGCCCTCTGTTTCAGCCCCTCTGTTTTTAGCCCTCTTTTTCAGCCCCTCTGTTTCAGCCCGTCTGTTTCAGCCACTCTGATTCTCGCCCTCTGTTTCAGCCCCTGTGATTCAGCCTCTCTGTTTCTCGCCCTCTGTTTCAGCCCCTCTGTTTCTCGCCCTCTGTTTCAGCCCCTATGTTTCAGCCACTCTGTTTCAACCTCTCTGTTTCAGCCCCTCTGTTTCAGCCCCTCTGTTTCAGCCCCTCTGTTTCTCGCCCTCTGTTTCAGCCCCTCTGTTTCGCGCTCTCTGTTTCAGCCCCTCTGTTTCAGCCACTCTGTTTCTCGCCCTCTGTTTCTGCCCCTCTGTTTCTCGCCCTCTGTTTCAGCCCCTCTGTTTCTCGCCCTCTGTTTCAGCCCCTCTGATTCAGCCCCTCTGTTTCAGCCCCTCTGTTTCAGCCCCTCTGTTTCTCGCCCTCTGTTTCAGCCTCTCTGTTTCTCGCCCTCTGTTTCAGCCCCTCTGTTTCAGCCCCTCTGTGTCTCGCCCTCTGTTTCAGCTCCTCTGTTTCTCGCCCTCTGTTTCAGCCCCTCTGTTTCAGCCCCTCTGTTTCTCGCCCTCTGTTTCAGCCCCTCTATTTCTCGCCCTCTGTTTCAGCCCCTCTGTTTCAGCCCTTCTGTTTCAGCCCCTCTGTTTCTCGCCCTCTGTTTCAGCCCCTCTGTTTCTCGCCCTCTGATTCTCACCCTCTGTTTCTCGCCCTCTGTTTCAGCCCCTCTGTTTCAGCCCCTCTGTTTCAGTCCCTCTGTTTCTCGCCCTCTGTTTCTCCCCCTCTGTTTCAGCCCCTCTGTTTCTCGCCCTCTGTTTCAGCCCCTCTGATTCTCGCCCTCTGTTTCAGCCCCTCTGTTTCTCGCCCTCTGTTTCAGCCCCTCTGTTTCTCGCCCTCTGTTTCAGCCTCTCTGTTTCTCGCCCTCTGTTTCAGCCCCTCTGTTTCAGCCCCTCTGTGTCTCGCCCTCTGTTTCAGCCCCTCTGTTTCAGCCCCTCTGTTTCAGCCCCTCTGTTTCACACCCTCTGTTTCAGCCCATCTGTTTCTCGCCCTCTGTTTCTGCCCCTCTAATTTAGCCCCTCTGTTTCAGGCCCTCTGTTTAAGCCCCTCTGTTTCTCGCCCTCTGTTTCAGCCCCTCTGTTTCGCTCTCTCTGTTTTTAGCCCCTCTGTTTCAGCCACTCTGTTTCTCACCCTCTGTTTCTGCCCCTCTGTTTCTCGCCCTCTGTTTCAGCCCCTCTGTTTCTCGCCCTCTGTTCCAGCGCCTCTGTTTCTCGCCCTCTATTTCAGCCCCTCTGATTCAGCCCCTCTGATTCAGCCCCTCTGTTTCGCGGTCTCTGTTTTTAGCCCCTCTGTTTCAGCCACTCTGTTTCTCACCCTCTGTTTCAGCCCCTCTGTTTCTCGCCCTCTGTTTCAGCCCCTCTGTTTCTCGCCCTCTGTTTCAGCCCCTCTGTTTCTCGCCCTCTATTTCAGCCCCTCTGATTCAGCCCCTCTGTTTCTCGCCCTCTGTTTCAGCTCCTCTGTTTCTCGCCCTCTGTTTCAGCCCCACTGTTTCAGCCCCTCTGTTTCTCGCCCTCTGTTTCAGCCCCTCTGTTTCTCGCCCCGTGTTTCAGCCCCTCTATTTCTCGCCCTCTGTTTCTCCCCCTCTGTTTCAGCCCCTCTGTTTCTCGCCCTCTGTTTCGGCATCTCTGTTTCTCTCCCTATGTTTCAGCCCCTCTGTTTCAGCCCCTTTGTTTCAGCCCCTCTGTTTCAGCCCCTCTGATTCAGCCCCTCTGTTTCTCGCCCTCTGTTTCAGCCCCTCTGTTTCTCGCCCTCTGTTACAGCCCCTCTGTTTCAGCCCCTCTGTTTCAGCCCCTCTGTTTCAGCCCCTCTGTTTCTCGCCCTCTGTTTCAGCCCCTCTGTTTCTCGCCCTCTGTTTCAGGCCCTCTGATTCAGCCCCTCTGTTTCAGCCCCTCTGTTTCAGCCCTTCTGTTTCAGCCCCTCTGTTTCAGCCCCTCTGTTTCTCGCCCTCTGTTTCAGCCCCTCTGTTTCTCGCCGTCTGTTTCAGCCCCTCTGTTTCAGCCCCTCTGTTTCAGCCCCTCTGTTTCAGACCCTCTGTTTCTCGCCCTCTGTTTCAGCCCCTCTGTTTCTCGCGCTCTTTTTATGCCCCTCTAAATTAGCCCCTCTGTTTCAGCTTTTCTGTTTCAGCCCCTCTGTTTCTCGCCCTCTGTTTCAGCCCCTCTGTTTCGCGCTCTCTGTTTCAGCCCCTCTGTTTTAGCCACTCTGTTTATCGCCCTCTGTTTCTGCCCCTCTGTTTCTCGCCCTCTGTTTCAGCCCCTCTGTTTCTCGCCCTCTGTTTCAGCCCCTCTGATTCAGCCCCTCTGTTTCAACCCCTCTGAATCAGCCCCTCTGATTCAGCCCTTCTGTTTCAGCCCCTCTGTTTCAGCCCCTCTGTTTCTCGCCCTCTGTTTCAGCCCCTCTGATTCAGCCCCTCTGTTTCTCGCACTCTGTTTCAGCTCCTCTGTTTCTCGCACTCTGTTTCAGCCCCTCTGTTTCAGCCCCTCTCTTTCAGCCCCTCTGTTTCTCGCCCTCTGTTTCAGCCCCTCTGTTTCTCGCCCTCTGTTTCAGCCCCTCTATTTCTCGCCCTCTGTTTCAGCCCCTCTGTTTCAGCCCCTCTGTTTCAGCCCCTCTGTTTCTCGCCATCTGTTTCAGCCCCTCTGTGTCTCGCCCTCTGTTTCTCACCCTCTGTTTCTCGCCCTCTGTTTCAGCCCCTCTGTTTCAGCCCCTCTGTTTCAGTCGCTCTGTTTCTCGTACTCTGTTTCACCCCCTCTGTTTCAGCCCCTCTGTTTCTCGCCCTCTGTTTCAGCCCCTCTGTTTCTCGCCCTCTGTTTCAGCACCTCTGTTTCAGCCCCTTTGTTTCAGCCCCTCTGTTTCTCGCCCTCTGTTTCAGCCACTCTGTTTCTCGCCCTCTGTTTCAGCCCCTCTGTTTCTAGACCTCTGTTTCAGCCCCTCTGTTTCTCGCCCTCTGTTTCAGCCCCTCTGATTCAGCCCCTCTGTTTCAGTCCCTCTGTTTCAGCCCCTCTGTTTCATCTAATCTGTTTCTCGCCCTCTGTTTCTCACCCTCTGTTTCTCGCCCTCTGTTTCAGCCCCTCTGTTTTTCGCCCTCTGTTTCAGCCCCTCTGTTTCTCGCCCTCTGTTTCAGGCTCTCTATTTCAGCCCGTCTGTTTCAGCCACTCTGTTTCAGCCGGTTTGTTGCTGCCCTCTGTTTCGCGCCCGCTGTTTCAGCCGGTTTGTTTCTCGCCCTCTGTTTCAGCCCCTCTGTTTCAGCCCCTCTGATTCAGCCCCTCTGATTCAGCCCCTCTGTTTCTCGCCCTCTGTTTCAGCCCCTCTGTTTCAGCCCCTCTGTTTCAGCCCCTCTGTTTCTCGTCCTCTGTTTCAGCCCCTCTGTTTCTCGCCCTCTGTTTCAGCCCCTCTGTTTCAGCCCCGCTGTTTCTCGCCCTCTGTTTCAGCCCCTCTGTTTCTCACCCTCTGTTTCAGCCCCTCTGTTTCTCGCCCTCTGTTTCAGCCCCTCTGTTTCAGCCCCTCTGGTTCAGCCCCTGTGTTTCTCGCCCTCTGTTTCAGCCCCTCTGTTTCTCGCCCTCTGTTTCAGCCCCTCTGTTTCAGCCCCTCTGTTTCTCGCCCTCTGTTTCAGCCCCTCTGTTTCTCGCCTTCTGTAATAGCCCCTCTGATTCAGCCCCTCTGTTTCTCGCCCTCTGTTTCAGCCCCTCTGTTTCTCGCCCTCTGTTTCATCCCCTCTGTTTCTCGCCCTCTGTTTCAGCCCCACTGTTTCAGCCCCTCTGTTTCAGCCCCTCTGTTTCAGCCCCTCTGTTTCTAGCCCTCTGTTTCAGTCCCTCTTGTTTCGCGCCCTCTGTTTCAGCCCCTCTGTTTCAGCCCCTCTGTTTCTCGCCCTCTGTTTCTCGCCCTCTGTTTCAGCCCCTCAGTTTCTCGCCCTCTGTTTCAGCCCCGCTGATTGAGCCCCTATGTTTCAGCTCCTCTGAATCAGCCCCTCTGATTCAGCCCCTCTGTTTCAGCCCCTCTGTTTCAGCCCCTCTGTTTAGGCCCCTCTGTTTCTCGCCCTCTGTTTCAGCCCCTCTGTTTGTCGCCCTTTGTTTCAGCCTCTCTGATTCTGCCCCTCTGTTTCAGCCCCTCTGATTCAGCCCCTCTGATTCAGCCCCACTCATTCAGCCCCTCTTTTTCAGCCCCTCTGTTTCCCGCCCCTCTGTTTCAGCCCCTCTGTTTCTCGCCCTCTGTTTCAGCCCCTCTGTTTCAGCCCCTCTGTTTCAGCCCCTCTGAATCAGCCCCTCTGATTCAGCCCCTCTGTTTCAGCCCCTCTGTTTCAGCCCCTCTGAATCAGCCCCTCTGATTCAGCCCCTCTGTTTCAGCCCCTCTGTTTCAGCCCCTCTGTTTCTCGCCCTCTGTTTCAGCCCCTCTGATTCAGCCCCTCTGATTCAGCCCCTCTGATTCAGCCCCTCTGTTTCAGCCCCTCTGTTTCTCGCTCTCTGTTTCAGCCCCTCTGTTTCTCGCCCTCTGTTTCAGCCCCTCTGTTTCAGTCCCTCTGTTTCAGCCCCTCTGTTTCAGCCCCTCTGTTTCTCGCCCTCTGTTTCTGCCCCTCTGTTTCAGCCCCTCTGTTTCAGCCCCTCTGAATCAGCCCCTCTGATTCAGCCCCTCTGTTTCAGCCCCTCTGTTTCAGCCCCTCTGTTTCAGACCCTCTGTTTCTCGCCCTCTGTTTCAGCCCCTCTGTTTCTCGCGCTCTTTTTATGCCCCTCTAAATTAGCCCCTCTGTTTCAGCTTTTCTGTTTCAGCCCCTCTGTTTCTCGCCCTCTGTTTCAGCCCCTCTGTTTCGCGCTCTCTGTTTCAGCCCCTCTGTTTTAGCCACTCTGTTTATCGCCCTCTGTTTCTGCCCCTCTGTTTCTCGCCCTCTGTTTCAGCCCCTCTGTTTCTCGCCCTCTGTTTCAGCCCCTCTGATTCAGCCCCTCTGTTTCAACCCCTCTGAATCAGCCCCTCTGATTCAGCCCTTCTGTTTCAGCCCCTCTGTTTCAGCCCCTCTGTTTCTCGCCCTCTGTTTCAGCCCCTCTGATTCAGCCCCTCGGTTTCTCGCACTCTGTTTCAGCTCCTCTGTTTCTCGCACTCTGTTTCAGCCCCTCTGTTTCAACCCCTCTCTTTCAGCCCCTCTGTTTCTCGCCCTCTGTTTCAGCCCCTCTGTTTCTCGCCCTCTGTTTCAGCCCCTCTATTTCTCGCCCTCTGTTTCAGCCCCTCTGTTTCAGCCCCTCTGTTTCAGCCCCTCTGTTTCTCGCCATCTGTTTCAGCCCCTCTGTGTCTCGCCCTCTGTTTCTCACCCTCTGTTTCTCGCCCTCTGTTTCAGCCCCTCTGTTTCAGCCCCTCTGTTTCAGTCGCTCTGTTTCTCGTACTCTGTTTCACCCCCTCTGTTTCAGCCCCTCTGTTTCTCGCCCTCTGTTTCAGCCCCTCTGTTTCTCGCCCTCTGTTTCAGCACCTCTGTTTCAGCCCCTTTGTTTCAGCCCCTCTGTTTCTCGCCCTCTGTTTCAGCCACTCTGTTTCTCGCCCTCTGTTTCAGCCCCTCTGTTTCTAGACCTCTGTTTCAGCCCCTCTGTTTCTCGCCCTCTGTTTCAGCCCCTCTGATTCAGCCCCTCTGTTTCAGTCCCTCTGTTTCAGCCCCTCTGTTTCATCTAATCTGTTTCTCGCCCTCTGTTTCTCACCCTCTGTTTCTCGCCCTCTGTTTCAGCCCCTCTGTTTTTCGCCCTCTGTTTCAGCCCCTCTGTTTCTCGCCCTCTGTTTCAGGCTCTCCATTTCAGCCCGTCTGTTTCAGCCACTCTGTTTCAGCCGGTTTGTTGCTGCCCTCTGTTTCGCGCCCGCTGTTTCAGCCGGTTTGTTTCTCGCCCTCTGTTTCAGCCCCTCTGTTTCAGCCCCTCTGATTCAGCCCCTCTGATTCAGCCCCTCTGTTTCTCGCCCTCTGTTTCAGCCCCTCTGTTTCAGCCCCTCTGTTTCAGCCCCTCTGTTTCTCGTCCTCTGTTTCAGCCCCTCTGTTTCTCGCCCTCTGTTTCAGCCCCGCTGTTTCTCGCCCTCTGTTTCAGCCCCTCTGTTTCTCACCCTCTGTTTCAGCCCCTCTGTTTCTCGCCCTCTGTTTCAGCCCCTCTGTTTCAGCCCCTCTGGTTCAGCCCCTGTGTTTCTCGCCCTCTGTTTCAGCCCCTCTGTTTCTCGCCCTCTGTTTCAGCCCCTCTGTTTCAGCCCCTCTGTTTCTCGCCCTCTGTTTCAGCCCCTCTGTTTCTCGCCTTCTGTAATAGCCCCTCTGATTCAGCCCCTCTGTTTCTCGCCCTCTGTTTCAGCCCCTCTGTTTCTCGCCCTCTGTTTCAGCCCCTCTGTTTCTCGCCCTCTGTTTCAGCCCCACTGTTTCAGCCCCTCTGTTTCAGCCCCTCTGTTTCAGCCCCTCTGTTTCTAGCCCTCTGTTTCAGTCCCTCTTGTTTCGCGCCCTCTGTTTCAGCCCCTCTGTTTCAGCCCCTCTGTTTCTCGCCCTCTGTTTCTCGCCCTCTGTTTCAGCCCCTCAGTTTCTCGCCCTCTGTTTCAGCCCCGCTGATTGAGCCCCTCTTTTTCAGCTCCTCTGAATCAGCCCCTCTGATTCAGCCCCTCTGTTTCAGCCCCTCTGTTTCAGCCCCTCTGTTTAGGCCCCTCTGTTTCTCGCCCTCTGTTTCAGCCCCTCTGTTTGTCGCCCTTTGTTTCAGCCTCTCTGATTCTGCCCCTCTGTTTCATCCCCTCTGATTCAGCCCCTCTGATTCAGCCCCACTCATTCAGCCCCTCTTTTTCAGCCCCTCTGTTTCCCGCCCCTCTGTTTCAGCCCCTCTGTTTCTCGCCCTCTGTTTCTGCCCCTCTGTTTCAGCCCCTCTGTTTCAGCCCCTCTGAATCAGCCCCTCTGATTCAGCCCCTCTGTTTCAGCCCCTCTGTTTCAGCCCCTCTGAATCAGCCCCTCTGATTCAGCCCCTCTGTTTCAGCCCCTCTGTTTCAGCCCCTCTGTTTCTCGCCCTCTGTTTCAGCCCCTCTGATTCAGCCCCTCTGATTCAGCCCCTCTGATTCAGCCCCTCTGTTTCAGCCCCTCTGTTTCTCGCTCTCTGTTTCAGCCCCTCTGTTTCTCGCCCTCTGTTTCAGCCCCTCTGTTTCAGTCCCTCTGTTTCAGCCCCTCTGTTTCAAACCCCTCTGTTTCTCGCCCTCTGTTTCTGCCCCTCTGTTTCAGCCCCTCTGTTTCAGCCCCTCTGAATCAGCCCCTCTGATTCAGCCCCTCTGTTTCAGCCCCTCTGTTTCAGCCCCTCTGAATCAGCCCCTCTGATTCAGCCCCTCTGTTTCAGCCCCTCTGTTCCAGCCCCTCTGTTTCTCGCCCTCTGTTTCAGCCCCTCTGATTCAGCCCCTCTGATTCAGCCCCTCTGATTCAGCCCCTCTGTTTCAGCCCCTCTGTTTCTCGCTCTCTGTTTCAGCCCCTCTGTTTCTCGCCCTCTGTTTCTGCCCCTCTGTTTCAGTCCCTCTGTTTCAGCCCCTCTGTTTCAGCCCCTCTGTTTCTCGCCCTCTGTTTCTGCCCCTCTAATTTAGCCCCTCTGTTTCAGGCCCTCTGTTTAAGCCCCTCTGTTTCTCGCCCTCTGTTTCAGCCCCTCTGTTTCGCTCTCTCTGTTTTTAGCCCCTCTGTTTCAGCCACTCTGTTTCTCACCCTCTGTTTCTGCCCCTCTGTTTCAGACCCACTGTTTCAGCCCCTCTGTTTCTCGCCCTCTGTTTCAGCCCCTCTGTTTCTCGCCCTCTGTTTCAGCACCTCTCTTTCAGCCCCTTTGTTTCAGCCCCTCTGTTTCTCGCCCTCTGTTTCAGCCACTCTGTTTCTCGCCCTCTGTTTCAGCCCCTCTGTTTCTAGACCTCTGTTTCAGCCCCTCTGTTTCTCGCCCTCTGTTTCAGCCCCTCTGATTCAGCCCCTCTGTTTCAGTCCCTCTGTTTCAGCCCCTCTGTTTCATCTAATCTGTTTCTCGCCCTCTGTTTCTCACCCTCTGTTTCTCGCCCTCTGTTTCAGCCCATCTGTTTTTCGCCCTCTGTTTCAGCCCCTCTGTTTCTCGCCCTCTGTTTCAGGCTCTCTATTTCAGCCCGTCTGTTTCAGCCACTCTGTTTCAGCCGGTTTGTTTCTGCCCTCTGTTTCGCGCCCGCTGTTTCAGCCGGTTTGTTTCTCGCCCTCTGTTTCAGCCCCTCTGTTTCAGCCCCTCTGATTCAGCCCCTCTGATTCAGCCCCTCTGTTTCTCGCCCTCTGTTTCAGCCCCTCTGTTTCAGCCCCTCTGTTTCAGCCCCTCTGTTTCTCGTCCTCTGTTTCAGCCCCTCTGTTTCTCGCCCTCTGTTTCAGCCCCTCTGTTTCAGCCCCGCTGTTTCTCGCCCTCTGTTTCAGCCCCTCTGTTTCTCACCCTCTGTTTCAGCCCCTCTGTTTCTCGCCCTCTGTTTCAGCCCCTCTGTTTCAGCCCCTCTGGTTCAGCCCCTGTGTTTCTCGCCCTCTGTTTCAGCCCCTCTGTTTCTCGCCCTCTGTTTCAGCCCCTCTGTTTCAGCCCCTCTGTTTCTCGCCCTCTGTTTCAGCCCCTCTGTTTCTCGCCTTCTGTAATAGCCCCTCTGATTCAGCCCCTCTGTTTCTCGCCCTCTGTTTCAGCCCCTCTGTTTCTCGCCCTCTGTTTCAGCCCCTCTGTTTCTCGCCCTCTGTTTCAGCCCCACTGTTTCAGCCCCTCTGTTTCAGCCCCTCTGTTTCAGCCCCTCTGTTTCTAGCCCTCTGTTTCAGTCCCTCTTGTTTCGCGCCCTCTGTTTCAGCCCCTCTGTTTCAGCCCCTCTGTTTCTCGCCCTCTGTTTCTCGCCCTCTGTTTCAGCCCCTCAGTTTCTCGCCCTCTGTTTCAGCCCCGCTGATTGAGCCCCTCTGTTTCAGCTCCTCTGAATCAGCCCCTCTGATTCAGCCCCTCTGTTTCAGCCCCTCTGTTTCAGCCCCTCTGTTTAGGCCCCTCTGTTTCTCGCCCTCTGTTTCAGCCCCTCTGTTTGTCGCCCTTTGTTTCAGCCTCTCTGATTCTGCCCCTCTGTTTCAGCCCCTCTGATTCAGCCCCTCTGATTCAGCCCCACTCATTCAGCCCCTCTTTTTCAGCCCCTCTGTTTCCCGCCCCTCTGTTTCAGCCCCTCTGTTTCTCGCCCTCTCTTTCTGCCCCTCTGTTTCAGCCCCTCTGATTCAGCCCCTCTGTTTCAGCCCCTCTGTTTCAGCCCCTCTGAATCAGCCCCTCTGATTCAGCCCCTCTGTTTCAGCCACTCTGTTTCAGCCCCTCTGTTTCTCGCCCTCTGTTTCAGCCCCTCTGATTCAGCCCCTCTGATTCAGCCCCTCTGATTCAGCCCCTCTGTTTCAGCCCCTCTGTTTCTCGCTCTCTGTTTCAGCCCCTCTGTTTCTCGCCCTCTGTTTCAGCCCCTCTGATTCAGCCCCTCTGTTTCAGCCCCTCTGTTTCTCCCCCGCTGTCCCAGCCCCTCTGTTTCAGCCCCTCTGTTTCAGCCACTCTGTTTCAGCCCCTCTGTTTCAGTCCCTCTGTTTCAGCCCCTCTGATTCAGCCCCTCTGTTTCTCGCCCTCTGTTTCAGCCCCTCTGTTTCTCGCCCTCGGTTTCAGCCCCTGTGTTTCTCGCCCTCTGTTTCAGACCCACTGTTTCAGCCCCTCTGTTTCAGCCCCTCTGTTTCAGCCCCTCTGTTTCTCGCCCTCTGTTTCAGCCCCTCTGTTTCTCGCCCTCTGTTTCAGCCCCTCTGTTTCAGCCCCTCTGTTTCTCGCCCTCTGTTTCTGCCCCTCTGTCTCTCGCCCTCTGTTTCAGCCCCTCTGTTTCTCGCCCTCTGTTTCAGCCCCTCTGTTTCAGCCCCTCCGTTTCTCGCCCTCTGTTCCTGCCCCTCTCTTTCTCGCCCTCTGTTTCAGCCCTTCTGTTTCTCGACCTTCTGTTTCAGCCCCTCTGATTCAGCCCCTCTGTTTCAGCCCCTCTGATTCAGCCCCTCTGTTTCAGCCCCTCTGTTTCAGCCCCTCTGTTTCAGCCCCTCTGTTTCATCCCCTATGTATCTCGCCCTCTGTTTCTCACCCTCTGTTTCTCGCCCTCTGTTTCAGCCCCTCTGTTTCTCGCCCTTTCTTTCAGCCCCTCCGTTTCAGCCCCTCTGTTTCTCGCCCTCTGTTTCTGCCCCTCTGTTTCTCGCCCTCTGTTTCAGCCCCTCTGTTTCTCGCCCTCTGTTTCAGCCCCGCTGATTCAGCCCCTCTGTTTCAGCCCCTCTGAATCAGCCCCTCTGATTCAGCCCCTCTGTTTCAGCCCCTCTGTTTCAGCCGCTCTGTTTCTAGCCCTCTGTTTCAGCCCCTCTGTTTCTCGCCCTCTGTTTCAGCCCCTCTGTTTCTCCCCCTCTGTTTCAGCCCCTCTGTTTCTCGCCCTCTGTTTCAGCCCCTCTGTTTCTCGCCCTCTGTTTCAGCCCCTCTGTTTCAGCCTCTCTGTTTCTCGCCCTCTGTTTCATCCCCTCTGTTTCAGCCCCTCTGTGTCTCGCCCTCTGTTTCAGCTCCTCTGTTTCTCGCCCTCTGTTTCAGCCCCTCTGTTTCAGCCCCTCTGTTTCTCGCCCTCTGTTTCAGCCCCTCTATTTCTCGCCCTCTGTTTCTCGCCCCCTGTTTCAGCACCTCTGTTTCAGCCCCTCTGTTTCTCGCCCTCTGTTTCAGCCCCTCTGTTTCTCGCCCTCTGTTTCTCACCCTCTTTTTCACGCCCTCTGTTTCAGCCCCTCTGTTTCAGCCCCTCTGTTTCAAACCCTTCTGTTTCTCGCCCTCTGTTTCAGCCCCTCTATTTCTCGCCCTCTGTTTCAGCCCCTCTGTTTCAGCCCCTCTGTTTCAGCCCCTTTGTTTCTCGCCCTCTGTTTCAGCCCCTCTGTTTCTCGCCCTCTGTTTCTCACCCTCTGCTTCTCGCCCTCTGTTTCAGCCCCTCTTATTCAGCCCCTCAGTTTCAGCCCCTATGTTTCAGCCCTTCTGTTTCAGCCCCTCTGTTTCAGCCCCTCTGTTTCTCGCCCTCTGTTTCAGCCCCTCTGTTTCTCGGCATCTGTTTCAGCCCCTCTGATTCAGCCCCTCTGTTTCAGCCCCTCTGTTTCAGCCCCTCTGTTTCTCGCCCTCTGTTTCAGCCCCTCTGTTTCTCGCCCTCTGTTTCTGCCCGTCTAATTTAGCCCCCCTGTTTCAGCCCCTCTGTTTCAGCCCCTCTGTTTCTCGCCCTCTGTTTCAGCCCCTCTGTTTCGCGCTCTCTGTTTCAGCCCCTCTGTTTCAGCCACTCTGTTTCTCGCCCTCTGTTTCAGCCCCTCTGTTTCTCGCCCTCTGTTTCAGTCCCTCTGTTTCTCGCCCTCTGTTTCAGCCCCTCTGATTCAGCCCCTCTGTTTCAGCCCCTCTGAATCAGCCCCTCTGATTCAGCACCTCTGTTTCAGCCCCTCTGTTTCAGCCCCTCTGTTTCTCGCCCTCTGTTTCAGCCCCTCTGTTTCAGCCCCTCTGTGTCTCGCCCTCTGTTTCAGCTCCTCTGTTTCTCGCCCTCTGTTTCAGCCCCTCTGTTTCAGCCCCTCTGTTTCTCGCCCTCTGTTTCAGCCCCTCTATTTCTCGCCCTCTGTTTCAGCCCCTCTGTTTCAGCCCCTCTGTTTCAGCCCCTCTGTTTCTCGCCCTCTGTTTCAGCCCCTCTGTTTCTCGCCCTCTGTTTCTCACCCTCTGTTTCTCGCCCTCTGTTTCAGCCCCTCAGTTTCAGCCCCTCTGTTTCAGTCCCTCTGTTTCTCGCCCTCTGTTTCTCCCCCTCTGTTTCAGCCCCTCTGTTTCTCGCCCTCTGTTTCAGCCCCTCTGATTCTCGCCCTCTGTTTCAGCCCCTCTGTTTCTCGCCCTCTGTTTCAGCCCCTCTGTTTCTCGCCCTCTGTTTCAGCCTCTCTGTTTCTCGCCCTCTGTTTCAGCCCCTCTGTTTCAGCCCCTCTGTGTCTCGCCCTCTGTTTCAGCCCCTCTGTTTCAGCCCCTCTGTTTCAGCCCCTCTGTTTCAGCCCCTCTGTTTCACACCCTCTGTTTCAGCCCCTCTGTTTCTCGCCCTCTGTTTCTGCCCCTCTAATTTAGCCCCTCTGTTTCAGGCCCTCTGTTTAAGCCCCTCTGTTTCTCGCCCTCTGTTTCAGCCCCTCTGTTTCGCGCTCTCTGTTTTTAGCCCCTCTGTTTCAGCCACTCTGTTTCTCACCCTCTGTTTCTGCCCCTCTGTTTCTCGCCCTCTGTTTCAGCCCCTCTGTTTCTCGCCCTCTGTTCCAGCCCCTCTGTTTCTCGCCCTCTATTTCAGCCCCTCTGATTCAGCCCCTCTGATTCAGCCCCTCTGTTTCGCGGTCTCTGTTTTTAGCCCCTCTGTTTTAGCCCCTCTGTTTCTCGCCCTCTGTTCCAGCCCCTCTGTTTCTCGCCCTCTGTTTCAGCCCCTCTGTTTCTCGCCCTCTATTTCAGCCCCTCTGATTCAGCCCCTCTGTTTCTCGCCCTCTGTTTCAGCTCCTCTGTTCCTCGCCCTCTGTTTCAGCCCCACTGTTTCAGCCCCTCTGTTTCTCGCCCCGTGTTTCAGCCCCTCTATTTCTCGCCCTCTGTTTCTCCCCCTCTGTTTCAGCCCCTCTGTTTCTCGCCCTCTGTTTCGGCCTCTCTGTTTCTCTCCCTATGTTTCAGCCCCTCTGTTTCAGCCCCTTTTTTTCAGCCCCTCTGTTTCAGCCCCTCTGATTCAGCCCCTCTGTTTCTCGCCCTCTGTTTCAGCCCCTCTGTTTCTCGCCCTCTGTTACAGCCCCTCTGTTTCAGCCCCTCTGTTTCAGCCCCTCTGTTTCAGCCCCTCTGTTTCTCGCCCTCTGTTTCAGCCCCTCTGTTTCTCGCCCTCTGTTTCAGGCCCTCTGATTCAGCCCCTCTGTTTCAGCCCCTCTGTTTCAGCCCTTCTGTTTCAGCCCCTCTGTTTCAGCCCCTCTGTTTCTCGCCCTCTGTTTCAGCCCCTCTGTTTCTCGCCGTCTGTTTCAGCCCCTCTGTTTCAGCCCCTCTGTTTCAGACCCTCTGTTTCTCGCCCTCTGTTTCAGCCCCTCTGTTTCTCGCGCTCTTTTTATGCCCCTCTAAATTAGCCCCTCTGTTTCAGCTTTTCTGTTTCAGCCCCTCTGTTTCTCGCCCTCTGTTTCAGCCCCTCTGTTTCGCGCTCTCTGTTTCAGCCCCTCTGTTTCTCGCCCTCTGTTTCAGCCCCTCTGTTTCGCGCTCTCTGTTTCAGCCCCTCTGTTTTAGCCACTCTGTTTATCGCCCTCTGTTTCTGCCCCTCTGTTTCTCGCCCTCTGTTTCAGCCCCTCTGTTTCTCGCCCTCTGTTTCAGCCCCTCTGATTCAGCCCCTCTGTTTCAACCCCTCTGAATCAGCCCCTCTGATTCAGCCCTTCTGTTTCAGCCCCTCTGTTTCAGCCCCTCTGTTTCTCGCCCTCTGTTTCAGCCCCTCTGATTCAGCCCCTCTGTTTCTCGCACTCTGTTTCAGCTCCTCTGTTTCTCGCACTCTGTTTCAGCCCCTCTGTTTCAGCCCCTCTCTTTCAGCCCCTCTGTTTCTCGCCCTCTGTTTCAGCCCCTCTGTTTCTCGCCCTCTGTTTCAGCCCCTCTATTTCTCGCCCTCTGTTTCAGCCCCTCTGTTTCAGCCCCTCTGTTTCAGCCCCTCTGTTTCTCGCCCTCTGTTTCAGCCCCTCTGTGTCTCGCCCTCTGTTTCTCACCCTCTGTTTCTCGCCCTCTGTTTCAGCCCCTCTGTTTCAGCCCCTCTGTTTCAGTCGCTCTGTTTCTCGTACTCTGTTTCACCCCCTCTGTTTCAGCCCCTCTGTTTCTCGCCCTCTGTTTCAGCCCCTCTGTTTCTCGCCCTCTGTTTCAGCCCCTCTCTTTCAGCCCCTTTGTTTCAGCCCCTCTGTTTCTCGCCCTCTGTTTCAGCCCCTCTGTTTCTCGCCCTCTGTTTCAGCCCCTCTGTTTCTAGACCTCTGTTTCAGCCCCTCTGTTTCTCGCCCTCTGTTTCAGCCCCTCTGATTCAGCCCCTCTGTTTCAGTCCCTCTGTTTCAGCCCCTCTGTTTCATCCCCTCTGTTTCTCGCCCTCTGTTTCTCAACCTCTGTTTCTCGCCCTCTGTTTCAGCCCCTCTGTTTTTCGCCCACTGTTTCAGCCCCTCTGTTTCTCACCCTCTGTTTCAGGCTTTCTATTTCAGCCCGTCTGTTTCAGCCACTCTGTTTCAGCCGGTTTGTTTCTGCCCTCTGTTTCGCGCCCGCTGTTTCAGCCGGTTTGTTTCTCGCCCTCTGTTTCAGCCCCTCTGTTTCAGCCCCTCTGATTCAGCCCCTCTGATTCAGCCCCTCTGTTTCTCGCCCTCTGTTTCAGCCCCTCTGTTTCAGCCCCTCTGTTTCAGCCCCTCTGTTTCTCGTCCTCTGTTTCAGCCCCTCTGTTTCTCGCCCTCTGTTTCAGCCCCTCTGTTTCAGCCCCGCTGTTTCTCGCCCTCTGTTTCAGCCCCTCTGTTTCTCACCCTCTGTTTCAGCCCCTCTGTTTCTCGCCCTCTGTTTCAGCCCCTCTGTTTCGCGCTCTCTGTTTCAGCCCCTCTGTTTTAGCCACTCTGTTTATCGCCCTCTGTTTCTGCCCCTCTGTTTCTCGCCATCTGTTTCAGCCCCTCTGTTTCTCGCCCTCTGTTTCAGCCCCTCTGATTCAGCCCCTCTGTTTCAACCCCTCTGAATCAGCCCCTCTGATTCAGCCCTTCTGTTTCAGCCCCTCTGTTTCAGCCCCTCTGTTTCTCGCCCTCTGTTTCAGCCCCTCTGATTCAGCCCCTCTGTTTCTCGCACTCTGTTTCAGCTCCTCTGTTTCTCGCACTCTGTTTCAGCCCCTCTGTTTCAGCCCCTCTCTTTCAGCCACTCTGTTTCTCGCCCTCTGTTTCAGCCCCTCTGTTTCTCGCCCTCTGTTTCAGCCCCTCTATTTCTCGCCCTCTGTTTCAGCCCCTCTGTTTCAGCCCCTCTGTTTCAGCCCCTCTGTTTCTCGCCCTCTGTTTCAGCCCCTCTGTGTCTCGCCCTCTGTTTCTCACCCTCTGTTTCTCGCCCTCTGTTTCAGCCCCTCTGTTTCAGCCCCTCTGTTTCAGTCGCTCTGTTTCTCGTACTCTGTTTCACCCCCTCTGTTTCAGCCCCTCTGTTTCTCGCCCTCTGTTTCAGCCCCTCTGTTTCTCGCCCTCTGTTTCAGCCCCTCTCTTTCAGCCCCTTTGTTTCAGCCCCTCTGTTTCTCGCCCTCTGTTTCAGCCCCTCTGTTTCTCGCCCTCTGTTTCAGCCCCTCTGTTTCTAGACCTCTGTTTCAGCCCCTCTGTTTCTCGCCCTCTGTTTCAGCCCCTCTGATTCAGCCCCTCTGTTTCAGTCCCTCTGTTTCAGCCCCTCTGTTTCATCCCCTCTGTTTCTCGCCCTCTGTTTCTCAACCTCTGTTTCTCGCCCTCTGTTTCAGCCCCTCTGTTTTTCGCCCTCTGTTTCAGCCCCTCTGTTTCTCACCCTCTGTTTCAGGCTTTCTATTTCAGCCCGTCTGTTTCAGCCACTCTGTTTCAGCCGGTTTGTTTCTGCCCTCTGTTTCGCGCCCGCTGTTTCAGCCGGTTTGTTTCTCGCCCTCTGTTTCAGCCCCTCTGTTTCAGCCCCTCTGATTCAGCCCCTCTGATTCAGCCCCTCTGTTTCTCGCCCTCTGTTTCAGCCCCTCTGTTTCAGCCCCTCTGTTTCAGCCCCTCTGTTTCTCGTCCTCTGTTTCAGCCCCTCTGTTTCTCGCCCTCTGTTTCAGCCCCTCTGTTTCAGCCCCGCTGTTTCTCGCCCTCTGTTTCAGCCCCTCTGTTTCTCACCCTCTGTTTCAGCCCCTCTGTTTCTCGCCCTCTGTTTCAGCCCCTCTGTTTCAGCCCCTCTGGTTCAGCCCCTGTGTTTCTCGCCCTCTGTTTCAGCCCCTCTGTTTCTCGCCCTCTGTTTCAGCCCCTCTGTATCAGCCCCTCTGTTTCAGCCCCTCTGTTTCAGCCCCTCTGTTTCTCGCCCTCTGTTACAGCCCCTCTGTTTCTCACCCTCTGTTTCAGGCTTTCTATTTCAGCCCGTCTGTTTCAGCCACTCTGTTTCAGCCGGTTTGTTTCTGCCCTCTGTTTCGCGCCCGCTGTTTCAGCCGGTTTGTTTCTCGCCCTCTGTTTCAGCCCCTCTGTTTCAGCCCCTCTGATTCAGCCCCTCTGATTCAGCCCCTCTGTTTCAGCCTCTCTGTTTCTCGCCCTCTGTTTCAGCCCTCTGTTTCTCGCCCTCTGTTTCAGGCCCTCTGATTCAGCCCCTCTGTTTCAGCCCCTCTGTTTCAGCCCTTCTGTTTCAGCCCCTCTGTTTCAGCCCCTCTGTTTCTCGCCCTCTGTTTCAGCCCCTCTGTTTCTCGCCGTCTGTTTCAGCCCCTCTGTTTCAGCCCCTCTGTTTCAGCCCCTCTGTTTCAGACCATCTGTTTCTCGCCCTCTGTTTCAGCCCCTCTGTTTCTCGCCCTCTGTTTCAGCCCCTCTGTTTAGCGCTCTCTGTTTCAGCCCCTCTGTTTTAGCCACTCTGTTTATCGCCCTCTGTTTCTGCCCCTCTGTTTCTCGCCCTCTGTTTCAGCCCCTCTGTTTCTCGCCCTCTGTTTCAGCCCCTCTGATTCAGCCCCTCTGTTTCAACCCCTCTGAATCAGCCCCTCTGATTCAGCCCTTCTGTTTCAGCCCCTCTGTTTCAGCCCCTCTGTTTCTCGCCCTCTGTTTCACCCCTCTGATTCAGCCCCTCTGTTTCTCGCACTCTGTTTCAGCTCCTCTGTTTCTCGCACTCTGTTTCAGCCCCTCTGTTTCAGCCCCTCTCTTTCAGCCCCTCTGTTTCTCGCCCTCTGTTTCAGCCCCTCTGTTTCTCGCCCTCTGTTTCAGCCCCTCTATTTCTCGCCCTCTGTTTCAGCCCCTCTGTTTCAGCCCCTCTGTTTCAGCCACTCTGTTTCTCGCCCTCTGTTTCAGCCCCTCTGTGTCTCGCCCTCTGTTTCTCACCCTCTGTTTCTCGCCCTCTGTTTCAGCCCCTCTGTTTCAGCCCCTCTGTTTCAGTCGCTCTGTTTCTCGTACTCTGTTTCACCCCCTCTGTTTCAGCCCCTCTGTTTCTCGCCCTCTGTTTCAGCCCCTCTGTTTCTCGCCCTCTGTTTCAGCCCCTCTCTTTCAGCCCCTTTGTTTCAGCCCCTCTGTTTCTCGCCCTCTGTTTCAGCCCCTCTGTTTCTCGCCCTCTGTTTCAGCCCCTCTGTTTCTAGACCTCTGTTTCAGCCCCTCTGTTTCTCGCCCTCTGTTTCAGCCCCTCTGATTCAGCCCCTCTGTTTCAGTCCCTCTGTTTCAGCCCCACTGTTTCATCCCCTCTGTTTCTCGCCCTCTGTTTCTCACCCTCTGTTTCTCGCCCTCTGTTTCAGCCCCTCTGTTTTTCGCCCTCTGTTTCAGCCCCTCTGTTTCTCGCCCTCTGTTTCAGGCTCTCTATTTCAGCCCGTCTGTTTCAGCCACTCTGTTTCAGCCGGTTTGTTTCTGCCCTCTGTTTCGCGCCCGCTGTTTCAGCCGGTTTGTTTCTCGCCCTCTGTTTCAGCCCCTCTGTTTCAGCCCCTCTGATTCAGCCCCTCTGATTCAGCCCCTCTGTTTCTCGCCCTCTGTTTCAGCCCCTCTGTTTCAGCCCCTCTGTTTCAGCCCCTCTGTTTCTCGTCCTCTGTTTCAGCCCCTCTGTTTCTCGCCCTCTGTTTCAGCCCCTCTGTTTCAGCCCCGCTGTTTCTCGCCCTCTGTTTCAGCCCCTCTGTTTCTCACCCTCTGTTTCAGCCCATCTGTTTCTCGCCCTCTGTTTCAGCCCCTCTGTTTCAGCCCCTCTGGTTCAGCCCCTGTGTTTCTCGCCCTCTGTTTCAGCCCCTCTGTTTCTCGCCCTCTGTTTCAGCCCCTCTGTTTCAGCCCCTCTGTTTCTCGCCCTCTGTTTCAGCCCCTCTGTTTCTCGCCTTCTGTAATAGCCCCTCTGATTCAGCCCCTCTGTTTCAGCCCCTCTGATTCAGCCCCTCTGTTTCAGCCCCTCTGTTTCAGCCCCTCTGTTTCATCCCCTCTGTTTCTCGCCCTCTGTTTCTCACCCACTGTTTCTCGCCCTCTGTTTCAGCCCCTCTGTTTTTCGCCCTCTGTTTCAGCCCCTCTGTTTCAGCCCCTCTGTTTCTCGCCCTCAGTTTCTGCCCCTCTGTTTCTCGCCCTCTGTTTCAGCCCCTCTGTTTCTTGCCCTCTGTTTCAGCCCCTCTGATTCAGCCCCTCTGTTTCAGCCCCTCTGTTTCTCCCCCTCTGTTACAGCACCTCTGTTTCAGCCCCTCGGTTTCAGCCACTCTGTGTCAGCCCCTCTGTTTCAGCCCCTCTGTTTCAGCCCCTCTGTTTCTCGGCCTCTTTTTCAGACCCTCTGTTTTTCGCCCTCTTTTTCAGCCCCTCTGTTTCAGCCCGTCTGTTTCAGCCACACTGTTTCTCGCCCTCTGTTTCAGCCGCTCTGTTTCTCACCCTCTGTTTCAGCCCCTCTGATTCAGCCCCTCTGTTTCTCCCCCTCTGTTCCAGCCCCTCTGTTTCAGCCCCTCTGTTTCAGCCACTCAGTGTCAGCCCCTCTGTTTCAGCCCCTCTGTTTCAGCCCCTCTGTTTCTCGGCCTCTTTTTCAGCCCCTCTGTTTTTCGCCCTCATTTTCAGCCCCTCTGTTTCAGCCCGTCTGTTTCAGCCACTCTGTTTCTCGCCCTCTGTTTCAGCCCCTCTGTTTCTCACCCTCTGATTCAGCCCCTCTGATTCAGCCCCTCTGTTTCTCGCCCTCTGTTTCAGCCCCTCTGTTTCTCGCCCTCGGTTTCAGCCCCTCTGTTTCTCGCCCTCTGTTTCAGACCCACTGTTTCAGCCCCTCTGTTTCAGCCCCTCTGTTTCAGCCCCTCTGTTTCTCGCCCTCTGTTTCAGCCCCTCTGTTTCTCGCCCTCTGTTTCAGCCCCTCTGTTTCAGCCCCTCTGTTTCTCGCCCTCTGTTTCTGCCCCTCTGTCTCTCGCCCTCTGTTTCAGCCCCTCTGTTTCTCGCCCTCTGTTTCAGCCCCTCTGTTTCAGCCCCTCTGTTTCTCGCCCTCTGTTTCTGCCCCTCTGTTTCTCGCCCTCTGTTTCAGCCCCTCTGTTTCTCGCCTTCTGTTTCAGCCCCTCTGATTCAGCCCCTCTGTTTCAGCCCCTCTGATTCAGCCCCTCTGTTTCAGCCCCTCTGTTTCAGCCCCTCTGTTTCAGCCCCTCTGTTTCATCCGCTATGTTTCTCGCCCTCTGCTTCTCACCCTCTGTTTCTCGCCCTCTGTTTCAGCCCCTCTGATTCTCGCCCTCTCTTTCAGCCCCTCCATTTCAGCCCCTCTGTTTCTCGCCCTCTGTTTCTGCCCCTCTGTTTCTCGCCCTCTGTTTCAGCCCCTCTCTTTCTCGCCCTCTGTTTCAGCCCCGCTGATTTAGCCCCTCTGTTTCAGCCCCTCTGAATCAGCCCCTCTGATTCAGCCCTTCTGTTTCAGCCCCTCTGTTTCAGCCCCTCTGTTTCAGCCGCTCTGTTTCTCGCCCTCTGTTTCAGCCCCTCTGATTCAGCCCCTCTGTTTCAGCCCCTCTGTTTCTCCCCCTCTGTTACAGCACCTCTGTTTCAGCCCCTCGGTTTCAGCCACTCTGTATCAGCCCCTCTGTTTCAGCCCCTCTGTTTCAGCCCCTCTGTTTCTCGTCCTCTTTTTCAGACCCTCTGTTTTTCGCCCTCTTTTTCAGCCCCTCTGTTTCAGCCCGTCTGTTTCAGCCACTCTGTTTCTCGCCCTCTGTTTCAGCCGCTCTGTTTCTCACCCTCTGTTTCAGCCCCTCTGATTCAGCCCCTCTGTTTCTCCCCCTCTGTTCCAGCCCCTCTGTTTCAGCCCCTCTGTTTCAGCCACTCAGTGTCAGCCCCTCTGTTTCAGCCCCTCTGTTCCAGCCCCTCTGTTTCTCGGCCTCTTTTTCAGCCCCTCTGTTTTTCGCCCTCATTTTCAGCCCCTCTGTTTCAGCCCGTCTGTTTCAGCCAATCTGTTTCTCGCCCTCTGTTTCAGCCCCTCTGTTTCTCACCCTCTGATTCAGCCCCTCTGATTCAGCCCCTCTGTTTCTCGCCCTCTGTTTCAGCCCCTCTGTTTCTCGCCCTCGTTTTCAGCCCCTCTGTTTCTCGCCCTCTGTTTCAGACCCACTGTTTCAGCCCCTCTGCTTCAGCCCCTCTGTTTCAGCCCCTCTGTTTCTCGCCCTCTGTTTCAGCCCCTCTGTTTCTCGCCCTCTGTTTCAGCCCCTCTGTTTCAGCCCCTCTGTTTCTCACCCTCTGTTTCTGCCCCTCTGTCTCTCGCCCTCTGTTTCAGCCCCTCTGTTTCTCGCCCTCTGTTTCAGCCCCTCTGTTTCAGCCCCTCTGTTTCTCGTCCTCTGTTTCTGCCCCTCTGTTTCTCGCCCTCTGTTTCAGCCCCTCTGTTTCTCGCCTTCTGTTTCAGCCCCTCTGATTCAGCCCCTCTGTTTCAGCCCCTCTGATTCAGCACCTCTGTTTCAGCCCCTCTGTTTCAGCCCCTCTGTTTCAGCCCCTCTGTTTCATCCCCTATGTTTCTCGCCCTCTGTTTCTCACCCTCTGTTTCTCGCCCTCTGTTTCAGCCCCTCTGATTCTCGCCCTCTCTTTCAGCCCCTCCGTTTCAGCCCCTCTGTTTCTCGCCCTCTGTTTCTGCCCCTCTGTTTCTCGCCCTCTGTTTCAGCCCCTCTCTTTCTCGCCCTCTGTTTCAGCCCCTCTGTTTCAGCCCCTCTGAATCAGCCCCTCTGATTCAGCCCCTCTGTTTCAGCCCCTCTGTTTCAGCCGCTCTGTTTCTAGCCCTCTGTTTCAGCCCCTCTGTTTCTCGCCCTCTGTTTCAGCCCCTCTGTTTCTCGCCCTCTGTTTCAGCCCCTCTGTTTCAGTCCCTCTGATTCAGCCCCTCTGATTCAGCCCCTCTGATTCAGCCACTGTGTTTCTCGCCCTCTGTTTCAGCCCCTCTGATTCAGCCCCACTCATTCATCCCCTCTGTTTCAGCCCCTCTGTTTCTCGCCCTCTGTTTCAGCCCCTCTGTGTCTCGCCCTCTGTTTCTGCCCCTCTGTTTCAGCCCCAATGTTTCAGCCCCTCTTTTTCTCGCCCTCTGTTTCAGCACCTCTGTTTCTCGCCCTCTGTTTCAGCCCCTCTGTTTCTCGCCCTCTGTTTCAGCCCCTCTGATTCAGCCACTCTGTTTTAGCCCCTCTGTTTCTCCCCCACTGTTTCAGCCCCTCTGTTTCCGCCCCTCTGTTTCAGCCACTCTGTTTCAGCCTCTCTGTTTCAGCCCCTCTGTTTCAGCCCCTCTGTTTCAGCCCCTCTGTTTCTCGCCCTCTGTTTCAGCCCCTCTGTTTTTCACCCTCTTTTTCAGCCCCTCTGTTTCAGCCACTGTGTTTCAACCTCCCTGTTTCAGCCCCTCTGTTTCAGCCCCTCTGTTTCAGCCCCTCTGTTTCTCGCCCAGTGTTTCAGCCCCTCTGTTTTTCGCCCTCTTTTTCAGCCCCTCTGTTTCAGCCCGTCTGTTTCAGCCACTCTGTTTCTCGCCCTCTGTTTAGGCCCCTCTGTTTCTCGCCCTCTGTTTCAGCCCCTCTGATTCAGCCACTCTGTTTCAGCCCCTCTGTTTCTCCCCCACTGTTCCAGCCCCTCTGTTCCAGCACCTCTGTTTCAGCCCCTCTGTTTCAGCCACTCTGTTTCAGCCTCTCTGTTTCAGCCCCTCTGTTTCAGCCCCTCTGATTCAGGCCCTCTGTTTCTCGCCCTCTGTTTCAGCCCCTCTGTTTCTCGCCCTCTGTTTCAGCCCCTCTGTTTCTCGCCCTCTGTTTCAGCCCCACTGTTTCAGCCCCTCTGTTTCAGCCCCTCTGTTTCTAGCCCTCTGTTTCAGCCCCTCTTGTTTCGCGACCTCTGTTTCAGCCCCTCTGTTTCAGCCCCTCTGTTTCAGCCCCTCTGTTTCTCGTCCTCTGTTTCAGCCCCTCTGTTTCTCGCCCTCTGTTTCAGCCCCTCTGTTTCAGCCCCGCTGTTTCTCGCCCTCTGTTTCAGCCCCTCTGTTTCTCACCCTCTGTTTCAGCCCCTCTGTTTCTCGCCCTCTGTTTCAGCCGCTCTGTTTCAGCCCCTCTGGTTCAGCCCCTGTGTTTCTCGCCCTCTGTTTCAGCCCCTCTGTTTCTCGCCCTCTGTTTCAGCCCCTCTGTTTCAGCCCCTCTGTTTCTCGCCCTCTGTTTCAGCCCCTCTGTTTCTCGCCTTCTGTAATAGCCCCTCTGATTCAGCCCCTCTGTTTCAGCCCCTCTGATTCAGCCCCTCTGTTTCAGCCCCTCTGTTTCAGCCCCTCTGTTTCATCCCCTCTGTTTCTCGCCCTCTGTTTCTCACACACTGTTTCTCGCCCTCTGTTTCAGCCCCTCTGTTTTTCGCCCTCTGTTTCAGCCCCTCTGTTTCAGCCCCTCTGTTTCTCGCCCTCTGTTTCTGCCCCTCTGTTTCTCGCCCTCTGTTTCAGCCACTCTGTTTCTCGCCCTCTGTTTCAGCACCTCTGATTCAGCCCCTCTGTTTCAGCCCCTCTGTTTCTCCCCCTCTGTTACAGCACCTCTGTTTCAGCCCCTCGGTTTCAGCCACTCTGTGTCAGCCCCTCTGTTTCAGCCCCTCTGTTTCAGCCCCTCTGTTTCTCGGCCTCTTTTTCAGACCCTCTGTTTTTCGCCCTCTTTTTCAGCCTCTCTGTTTCAGCCCGTCTGTTTCAGCCACTCTGTTTCTCGCCCTCTGTTTCAGCCGCTCTGTTTCTCACCCTCTGTTTCAGCCCCTCTGATTCAGCCCCTCTGTTTCTCCCCCTCTGTTCCAGCCCCTCTGTTTCAGCCACTCTGTTTCAGCCACTCAGTGTCAGCCCCTCTGTTTCTGCCCCTCTGTTTCAGCCCCTCTGTTTCTCGGCCTCTTTTTCAGCCCCTCTGTTTTTCGCCCTCATTTTCAGCCCCTCTGTTTCAGCCTGTCTGTTTCAGCCACTCTGTTTCTCGCCCTCTGTTTCAGTCCCTCTGTTTCTCGCCCTCTGTTTCTCCCCCTCTGTTTCAGCCCCTCTGTTTCTCGCCCTCTGTTTCAGCCCCTCTGATTCTCGCCCTCTGTTTCAGCCCCTCTGTTTCTCGCCCTCTGTTTCAGCCCCTCTGTTTCTCACCCTCTGTTTCAGCCTCTCTGTTTCTCGCCCTCTGTTTCAGCCCCTCTGTTTCAGCCCCTCTGTGTCTCGCCCTCTGTTTCAGCCCCTCTGTTTCAGCCCCTCTGTTTCAGCCCCTCTGTTTCAGCCCCTCTGTTTCACACCCTCTGTTTCAGCCCCTCTGTTTCTCGCCCTCTGTTTCTGCCCCTCTAATTTAGCCCCTCTGTTTCAGGCCCTCTGTTTAAGCCCCTCTGTTTCTCGCCCTCTGTTTCAGCCCCTCTGTTTCGCGCTCTCTGTTTTTAGCCCCTCTGTTTCAGCCACTCTGTTTCTCACCCTCTGTTTCTGCCCCTCTGTTTCTCGCCCTCTGTTTCAGCCCCTCTGTTTCTCGCCCTCTGTTCCAGCCCCTCTGTTTCTCGCCCTCTATTTCAGCCCCTCTGATTCAGCCCCTCTGATTCAGCCCCTCTGTTTCGCGGTCTCTGTTTTTAGCCCCTCTGTTTTAGCCCCTCTGTTTCTCGCCCTCTGTTCCAGCCCCTCGGTTTCTCGCCCTCTGTTTCAGCCCCTCTGTTTCTCGCCCTCTATTTCAGCCCCTCTGATTCAGCCCCTCTGTTTCTCGCCCTCTGTTTCAGCTCCTCTGTTCCTCGCCCTCTGTTTCAGCCCCACTGTTTCAGCCCCTCTGTTTCTCGCCCCGTGTTTCAGCCCCTCTATTTCTCGCCCTCTGTTTCTCCCCCTCTGTTTCAGCCCCTCTGTTTCTCGCCCTCTGTTTCGGCCTCTCTGTTTCTCTCCCTATGTTTCAGCCCCTCTGTTTCAGCCCCTTTTTTTCAGCCCCTCTGTTTCAGCCCCTCTGATTCAGCCCCTCTGTTTCTCGCCCTCTGTTTCAGCCCCTCTGTTTCTCGCCCTCTGTTACAGCCCCTCTGTTTCAGCCCCTCTGTTTCAGCCCCTCTGTTTCAGCCCCTCTGTTTCTCGCCCTCTGTTTCAGCCCCTCTGTTTCTCGCCCTCGGTTTCAGGCCCTCTGATTCAGCCCCTCTGTTTCAGCCCCTCTGTTTCAGCCCTTCTGTTTCAGCCCCTCTGTTTCAGCCCCTCTGTTTCTCGCCCTCTGTTTCAGCCCCTCTGTTTCTCGCCGTCTGTTTCAGCCCCTCTGTTTCAGCCCCTCTGTTTCAGACCCTCTGTTTCTCGCCCTCTGTTTCAGCCCCTCTGTTTCTCGCGCTCTTTTTATGCCCCTCTAAATTAGCCCCTCTGTTTCAGCTTTTCTGTTTCAGCCCCTCTGTTTCTCGCCCTCTGTTTCAGCCCCTCTGTTTCGCGCTCTCTGTTTCAGCCCCTCTGTTTCTCGCCCTCTGTTTCAGCCCCTCTGTTTCGCGCTCTCTGTTTCAGCCCCTCTGTTTTAGCCACTCTGTTTATCGCCCTCTGTTTCTGCCCCTCTGTTTCTCGCCCTCTGTTTCAGCCCCTCTGTTTCTCGCCCTCTGTTTCAGCCCCTCTGATTCAGCCCCTCTGTTTCAACCCCTCTGAATCAGCCCCTCTGATTCAGCCCTTCTGTTTCAGCCCCTCTGTTTCAGCCCCTCTGTTTCTCGCCCTCTGTTTCAGCCCCTCTGATTCAGCCCCTCTGTTTCTCGCACTCTGTTTCAGCTCCTCTGTTTCTCGCACTCTGTTTCAGCCCCTCTGTTTCAGCCCCTCTCTTTCAGCCCCTCTGTTTCTCGCCCTCTGTTTCAGCCCCTCTGTTTCTCGCCCTCTGTTTCAGCCCCTCTATTTCTCGCCCTCTGTTTCAGCCCCTCTGTTTCAGCCCCTCTGTTTCAGCCCCTCTGTTTCTCGCCCTCTGTTTCAGCCCCTCTGTGTCTCGCCCTCTGTTTCTCACCCTCTGTTTCTCGCCCTCTGTTTCAGCCCCTCTGTTTCAGCCCCTCTGTTTCAGTCGCTCTGTTTCTCGTACTCTGTTTCACCCCCTCTGTTTCAGCCCCTCTGTTTCTCGCCCTCTGTTTCAGCCCCTCTGTTTCTCGCCCTCTGTTTCAGCCCCTCTCTTTCAGCCCCTTTGTTTCAGCCCCTCTGTTTCTCGCCCTCTGTTTCAGCCCCTCTGTTTCTCGCCCTCTGTTTCAGCCCCTCTGTTTCTAGACCTCTGTTTCAGCCCCTCTGTTTCTCGCCCTCTGTTTCAGCCCCTCTGATTCAGCCCCTCTGTTTCAGTCCCTCTGTTTCAGCCCCTCTGTTTCATCCCCTCTGTTTCTCGCCCTCTGTTTCTCAACCTCTGTTTCTCGCCCTCTGTTTCAGCCCCTCTGTTTTTCGCCCACTGTTTCAGCCCCTCTGTTTCTCACCCTCTGTTTCAGGCTTTCTATTTCAGCCCGTCTGTTTCAGCCACTCTGTTTCAGCCGGTTTGTTTCTGCCCTCTGTTTCGCGCCCGCTGTTTCAGCCGGTTTGTTTCTCGCCCTCTGTTTCAGCCCCTCTGTTTCAGCCCCTCTGATTCAGCCCCTCTGATTCAGCCCCTCTGTTTCTCGCCCTCTGTTTCAGCCCCTCTGTTTCAGCCCCTCTGTTTCAGCCCCTCTGTTTCTCGTCCTCTGTTTCAGCCCCTCTGTTTCTTGCCCTCTGTTTCAGCCCCTCTGTTTCAGCCCCGCTGTTTCTCGCCCTCTGTTTCAGCCCCTCTGTTTCTCACCCTCTGTTTCAGCCCCTCTGTTTCTCGCCCTCTGTTTCAGCCCCTCTGTTTCGCGCTCTCTGTTTCAGCCCCTCTGTTTTAGCCACTCTGTTTATCGCCCTCTGTTTCTGCCCCTCTGTTTCTCGCCATCTGTTTCAGCCCCTCTGTTTCTCGCCCTCTGTTTCAGCCCCTCTGATTCAGCCCCTCTGTTTCAACCCCTCTGAATCAGCCCCTCTGATTCAGCCCTTCTGTTTCAGCCCCTCTGTTTCAGCCCCTCTGTTTCTCGCCCTCTGTTTCAGCCCCTCTGATTCAGCCCCTCTGTTTCTCGCACTCTGTTTCAGCTCCTCTGTTTCTCGCACTCTGTTTCAGCCCCTCTGTTTCAGCCCCTCTCTTTCAGCCCCTCTGTTTCTCGCCCTCTGTTTCAGCCCCTCTGTTTCTCGCCCTCTGTTTCAGCCCCTCTATTTCTCGCCCTCTGTTTCAGCCCCTCTGTTTCAGCCCCTCTGTTTCAGCCCCTCTGTTTCTCGCCCTCTGTTTCAGCCCCTCTGTGTCTCGCCCTCTGTTTCTCACCCTCTGTTTCTCGCCCTCTGTTTCAGCCCCTCTGTTTCAGCCCCTCTGTTTCAGTCGCTCTGTTTCTCGTACTCTGTTTCACCCCCTCTGTTTCAGCCCCTCTGTTTCTCGCCCTCTGTTTCAGCCCCTCTGTTTCTCGCCCTCTGTTTCAGCCCCTCTCTTTCAGCCCCTTTGTTTCAGCCCCTCTGTTTCTCGCCCTCTGTTTCAGCCCCTCTGTTTCTAGACCTCTGTTTCAGCCCCTCTGTTTCTCGCCCTCTGTTTCAGCCCCTCTGATTCAGCCCCTCTGTTTCAGTCCCTCTGTTTCAGCCCCTCTGTTTCATCCCCTCTGTTTCTCGCCCTCTGTTTCTCAACCTCTGTTTCTCGCCCTCTGTTTCAGCCCCTCTGTTTTTCGCCCTCTGTTTCAGCCCCTCTGTTTCTCACCCTCTGTTTCAGGCTTTCTATTTCAGCCCGTCTGTTTCAGCCACTCTGTTTCAGCCGGTTTGTTTCTGCCCTCTGTTTCGCGCCCGCTGTTTCAGCCGGTTTGTTTCTCGCCCTCTGTTTCAGCCCCTCTGTTTCAGCCCCTCTGATTCAGCCCCTCTGATTCAGCCCCTCTGTTTCTCGCCCTCTGTTTCAGCCCCTCTGTTTCAGCCCCTCTGTTTCAGCCCCTCTGTTTCTCGTCCTCTGTTTCAGCCCCTCTGTTTCTCGCCCTCTGTTTCAGCCCCTCTGTTTCAGCCCCGCTGTTTCTCGCCCTCTGTTTCAGCCCCTCTGTTTCTCACCCTCTGTTTCAGCCCCTCTGTTTCTCGCCCTCTGTTTCAGCCCCTCTGTTTCAGCCCCTCTGGTTCAGCCCCTGTGTTTCTCGCCCTCTGTTTCAGCCCCTCTGTTTCTCGCCCTCTGTTTCAGCCCCTCTGTATCAGCCCCTCTGTTTCAGCCCCTCTGTTTCAGCCCCTCTGTTTCTCGCCCTCTGTTACAGCCCCTCTGTTTCAGCCCCTTTGTTTCAGCCCCTCTGTTTCAGCCCCTCTGTTTCTCGCCCTCTGTTTCACCCCTCTGATTCAGCCCCTCTGTTTCTCGCACTCTGTTTCAGCTCCTCTGTTTCTCGCACTCTGTTTCAGCCCCTCTGTTTCAGCCCCTCTCTTTCAGCCCCTCTGTTTCTCGCCCTCTGTTTCAGCCCCTCTGTTTCTCGCCCTCTGTTTCAGCCCCTCTATTTCTCGCCCTCTGTTTCAGCCCCTCTGTTTCAGCCCCTCTGTTTCAGCCACTCTGTTTCTCGCCCTCTGTTTCAGCCCCTCTGTGTCTCGCCCTCTGTTTCTCACCCTCTGTTTCTCGCCCTCTGTTTCAGCCCCTCTGTTTCAGCCCCTCTGTTTCAGTCGCTCTGTTTCTCGTACTCTGTTTCACCCCCTCTGTTTCAGCCCCTCTGTTTCTCGCCCTCTGTTTCAGCCCCTCTGTTTCTCGCCCTCTGTTTCAGCCCCTCTCTTTCAGCCCCTTTGTTTCAGCCCCTCTGTTTCTCGCCCTCTGTTTCAGCCCCTCTGTTTCTCGCCCTCTGTTTCAGCCCCTCTGTTTCTAGACCTCTGTTTCAGCCCCTCTGTTTCTCGCCCTCTGTTTCAGCCCCTCTGATTCAGCCCCTCTGTTTCAGTCCCTCTGTTTCAGCCCCACTGTTTCATCCCCTCTGTTTCTCGCCCTCTGTTTCTCACCCTCTGTTTCTCGCCCTCTGTTTCAGCCCCTCTGTTTTTCGCCCTCTGTTTCAGCCCCTCTGTTTCTCGCCCTCTGTTTCAGGCTCTCTATTTCAGCCCGTCTGTTTCAGCCACTCTGTTTCAGCCGGTTTGTTTCTGCCCTCTGTTTCGCGCCCGCTGTTTCAGCCGGTTTGTTTCTCGCCCTCTGTTTCAGCCCCTCTGTTTCAGCCCCTCTGATTCAGCCCCTCTGATTCAGCCCCTCTGTTTCTCGCCCTCTGTTTCAGCCCCTCTGTTTCAGCCCCTCTGTTTCAGCCCCTCTGTTTCTCGTCCTCTGTTTCAGCCCCTCTGTTTCTCGCCCTCTGTTTCAGCCCCTCTGTTTCAGCCCCGCTGTTTCTCGCCCTCTGTTTCAGCCCCTCTGTTTCTCACCCTCTGTTTCAGCCCATCTGTTTCTCGCCCTCTGTTTCAGCCCCTCTGTTTCAGCCCCTCTGGTTCAGCCCCTGTGTTTCTCGCCCTCTGTTTCAGCCCCTCTGTTTCTCGCCCTCTGTTTCAGCCCCTCTGTTTCAGCCCCTCTGTTTCTCGCCCTCTGTTTCAGCCCCTCTGTTTCTCGCCTTCTGTAATAGCCCCTCTGATTCAGCCCCTCTGTTTCAGCCCCTCTGATTCAGCCCCTCTGTTTCAGCCCCTCTGTTTCAGCCCCTCTGTTTCATCCCCTCTGTTTCTCGCCCTCTGTTTCTCACCCACTGTTTCTCGCCCTCTGTTTCAGCCCCTCTGTTTTTCGCCCTCTGTTTCAGCCCCTCTGTTTCAGCCCCTCTGTTTCTCGCCCTCTGTTTCTGCCCCTCTGTTTCTCGCCCTCTGTTTCAGCCCCTCTGTTTCTTGCCCTCTGTTTCAGCCCCTCTGATTCAGCCCCTCTGTTTCAGCCCCTCTGTTTCTCCCCCTCTGTTACAGCACCTCTGTTTCAGCCCCTCGGTTTCAGCCACTCTGTGTCAGCCCCTCTGTTTCAGCCCCTCTGTTTCAGCCCCTCTGTTTCTCGGCCTCTTTTTCAGACCCTCTGTTTTTCGCCCTCTTTTTCAGCCCCTCTGTTTCAGCCCGTCTGTTTCAGCCACACTGTTTCTCGCCCTCTGTTTCAGCCGCTCTGTTTCTCACCCTCTGTTTCAGCCCCTCTGATTCAGCCCCTCTGTTTCTCCCCCTCTGTTCCAGCCCCTCTGTTTCAGCCCCTCTGTTTCAGCCACTCAGTGTCAGCCCCTCTGTTTCAGCCCCTCTGTTTCAGCCCCTCTGTTTCTCGGCCTCTTTTTCAGCCCCTCTGTTTTTCGCCCTCATTTTCAGCCCCTCTGTTTCAGCCCGTCTGTTTCAGCCACTCTGTTTCTCGCCCTCTGTTTCAGCCCCTCTGTTTCTCACCCTCTGATTCAGCCCCTCTGATTCAGCCCCTCTGTTTCTCGCCCTCTGTTTCAGCCCCTCTGTTTCTCGCCCTCGTTTTCAGCCCCTCTGTTTCTCGCCCTCTGTTTCAGACCCACTGTTTCAGCCCCTCTGCTTCAGCCCCTCTGTTTCAGCCCCTCTGTTTCTCGCCCTCTGTTTCAGCCCCTCTGTTTCTCGCCCTCTGTTTCAGCCCCTCTGTTTCAGCCCCTCTGTTTCTCGCCCTCTGTTTCTGCCCCTCTGTCTCTCGCCCTCTGTTTCAGCCCCTCTGTTTCTCGCCCTCTGTTTCAGCCCCTCTGTTTCAGCCCCTCTGTTTCTCGCCCTCTGTTTCTGCCCCTCTGTTTCTCGCCCTCTGTTTCAGCCCCTCTGTTTCTCGCCTTCTGTTTCAGCCCCTCTGATTCAGCCCCTCTGTTTCAGCCCCTCTGATTCAGCCCCTCTGTTTCAGCCCCTCTGTTTCAGCCCCTCTGTTTCAGCCCCTCTGTTTCATCCGCTATGTTTCTCGCCCTCTGCTTCTCACCCTCTGTTTCTCGCCCTCTGTTTCAGCCCCTCTGATTCACGCCCTCTCTTTCAGCCCCTCCATTTCAGCCCCTCTGTTTCTCGCCCTCTGTTTCTGCCCCTCTGTTTCTCGCCCTCTGTTTCAGCCCCTCTCTTTCTCGCCCTCTGTTTCAGCCCCGCTGATTTAGCCCCTCTGTTTCAGCCCCTCTGAATCAGCCCCTCTGATTCAGCCCTTCTGTTTCAGCCCCTCTGTTTCAGCCCCTCTGTTTCAGCCGCTCTGTTTCTCGCCCTCTGTTTCAGCCCCTCTGATTCAGCCCCTCTGTTTCAGCCCCTCTGTTTCTCCCCCTCTGTTACAGCACCTCTGTTTCAGCCCCTCGGTTTCAGCCACTCTGTATCAGCCCCTCTGTTTCAGCCCCTCTGTTTCAGCCCCTCTGTTTCTCGTCCTCTTTTTCAGACCCTCTGTTTTTCGCCCTCTTTTTCAGCCCCTCTGTTTCAGCCCGTCTGTTTCAGCCACTCTGTTTCTCGCCCTCTGTTTCAGCCGCTCTGTTTCTCACCCTCTGTTTCAGCCCCTCTGATTCAGCCCCTCTGTTTCTCCCCCTCTGTTCCAGCCCCTCTGTTTCAGCCCCTCTGTTTCAGCCACTCAGTGTCAGCCCCTCTGTTTCAGCCCCTCTGTTCCAGCCCCTCTGTTTCTCGGCCTCTTTTTCAGCCCCTCTGTTTTTCGCCCTCATTTTCAGCCCCTCTGTTTCAGCCCGTCTGTTTCAGCCAATCTGTTTCTCGCCCTCTGTTTCAGCCCCTCTGTTTCTCACCCTCTGATTCAGCCCCTCTGATTCAGCCCCTCTGTTTCTCGCCCTCTGTTTCAGCCCCTCTGTTTCTCGCCCTCGTTTTCAGCCCCTCTGTTTCTCGCCCTCTGTTTCAGACCCACTGTTTCAGCCCCTCTGCTTCAGCCCCTCTGTTTCAGCCCCTCTGTTTCTCGCCCTCTGTTTCAGCCCCTCTGTTTCTCGCCCTCTGTTTCAGCCCCTCTGTTTCAGCCCCTCTGTTTCTCACCCTCTGTTTCTGCCCCTCTGTCTCTCGCCCTCTGTTTCAGCCCCTCTGTTTCTCGCCCTCTGTTTCAGCCCCTCTGTTTCAGCCCCTCTGTTTCTCGTCCTCTGTTTCTGCCCCTCTGTTTCTCGCCCTCTGTTTCAGCCCCTCTGTTTCTCGCCTTCTGTTTCAGCCCCTCTGATTCAGCCCCTCTGTTTCAGCCCCTCTGATTCAGCACCTCTGTTTCAGCCCCTCTGTTTCAGCCCCTCTGTTTCAGCCCCTCTGTTTCATCCCCTATGTTTCTCGCCCTCTGTTTCTCACCCTCTGTTTCTCGCCCTCTGTTTCAGCCCCTCTGATTCTCGCCCTCTCTTTCAGCCCCTCCGTTTCAGCCCCTCTGTTTCTCGCCCTCTGTTTCTGCCCCTCTGTTTCTCGCCCTCTGTTTCAGCCCCTCTCTTTCTCGCCCTCTGTTTCAGCCCCTCTGTTTCAGCCCCTCTGAATCAGCCCCTCTGATTCAGCCCCTCTGTTTCAGCCCCTCTGTTTCAGCCGCTCTGTTTCTAGCCCTCTGTTTCAGCCCCTCTGTTTCTCGCCCTCTGTTTCAGCCCCTCTGTTTCTCGCCCTCTGTTTCAGCCCCTCTGTTTCAGTCCCTCTGATTCAGCCCCTCTGATTCAGCCCCTCTGATTCAGCCACTGTGTTTCTCGCCCTCTGTTTCAGCCCCTCTGATTCAGCCCCACTCATTCATCCCCTCTGTTTCAGCCCCTCTGTTTCTCGCCCTCTGTTTCAGCCCCTCTGTGTCTCGCCCTCTGTTTCTGCCCCTCTGTTTCAGCCCCAATGTTTCAGCCCCTCTTTTTCTCGCCCTCTGTTTCAGCACCTCTGTTTCTCGCCCTCTGTTTCAGCCCCTCTGTTTCTCGCCCTCTGTTTCAGCCCCTCTGATTCAGCCACTCTGTTTCAGCCCCTCTGTTTCTCCCCCACTGTTTCAGCCCCTCTGTTTCCGCCCCTCTGTTTCAGCCACTCTGTTTCAGCCTCTCTGTTTCAGCCCCTCTGTTTCAGCCCCTCTGTTTCAGCCCCTCTGTTTCTCGCCCTCTGTTTCAGCCCCTCTGTTTTTCACCCTCTTTTTCAGCCCCTCTGTTTCAGCCACTGTGTTTCAACCTCCCTGTTTCAGCCCCTCTGTTTCAGCCCCTCTGTTTCAGCCCCTCTGTTTCTCGCCCAGTGTTTCAGCCCCTCTGTTTTTCGCCCTCTTTTTCAGCCCCTCTGTTTCAGCCCGTCTGTTTCAGCCACTCTGTTTCTCGCCCTCTGTTTCAGCCCCTCTGTTTCTCGCCCTCTGTTTCAGCCCCTCTGATTCAGCCACTCTGTTTCAGCCCCTCTGTTTCTCCCCCACTGTTCCAGCCCCTCTGTTCCAGCACCTCTGTTTCAGCCCCTCTGTTTCAGCCACTCTGTTTCAGCCTCTCTGTTTCAGCCCCTCTGTTTCAGCCCCTCTGATTCAGGCCCTCTGTTTCTCGCCCTCTGTTTCAGCCCCTCTGTTTCTCGCCCTCTGTTTCAGCCCCTCTGTTTCAGCCCCTCTGTTTCTCGCCCTCTTTTTCAGCCCCTCTGTTTCTCGCCCTCTGTTTCAGCCCCTCTGTTTCAGCCCCTCTGTTTCTCGTCCTCTGTTTCAGCCCCTCTGTTTCTCGCCCTCTGTTTCAGCCCCTCTGTTTCAGCCCCGCTGTTTCTCGCCCTCTGTTTCAGCCCCTCTGTTTCTCACCCTCTGTTTCAGCCCATCTGTTTCTCGCCCTCTGTTTCAGCCCCTCTGTTTCAGCCCCTCTGGTTCAGCCCCTGTGTTTCTCGCCCTCTGTTTCAGCCCCTCTGTTTCAGCCCCTCTGTTTCTCGCCCTCTGTTTCAGCCCCTCTGTTTCTCGCCTTCTGTAATAGCCCCTCTGATTCAGCCCCTCTGTTTCAGCCCCTCTGATTCAGGCCCTCTGTTTCAGCCCCTCTGTTTCAGCCCCTCTGTTTCATCCCCTCTGTTTCTCGCCCTCTGTTTCTCACCCACTGTTTCTCGCCCTCTGTTTCAGCCCCTCTGTTTTTCGCCCTCTGTTTCAGCCCCTCTGTTTCAGCCCCTCTGTTTCTCGCCCTCTGTTTCTGCCCCTCTGTTTCTCGCCCTCTGTTTCAGCCCCTCTGTTTCTTGCCCTCTGTTTCAGCCCCTCTGATTCAGCCCCTCTGTTTCAGCCCCTCTGTTTCTCCCCCTCTGTTACAGCACCTCTGTTTCAGCCCCTCGGTTTCAGCCACTCTGTGTCAGCCCCTCTGTTTCAGCCCCTCTGTTTCAGCCCCTCTGTTTCTCGGCCTCTTTTTCAGACCCTCTGTTTTTCGCCCTCTTTTTCAGCCCCTCTGTTTCAGCCCGTCTGTTTCAGCCACACTGTTTCTCGCCCTCTGTTTCAGCCGCTCTGTTTCTCACCCTCTGTTTCAGCCCCTCTGATTCAGCCCCTCTGTTTCTCCCCCTCTGTTCCAGCCCCTCTGTTTCAGCCCCTCTGTTTCAGCCACTCAGTGTCAGCCCCTCTGTTTCAGCCCCTCTGTTTCAGCCCCTCTGTTTCTCGGCCTCTTTTTCAGCCCCTCTGTTTTTCGCCCTCATTTTCAGCCCCTCTGTTTCAGCCCGTCTGTTTCAGCCACTCTGTTTCTCGCCCTCTGTTTCAGCCCCTCTGTTTCTCACCCTCTGATTCAGCCCCTCTGATTCAGCCCCTCTGTTTCTCGCCCTCTGTTTCAGCCCCTCTGTTTCTCGCCCTCGGTTTCAGCCCCTCTGTTTCTCGCCCTCTGTTTCAGACCCACTGTTTCAGCCCCTCTGTTTCAGCCCCTCTGTTTCAGCCCCTCTGTTTCTCGCCCTCTGTTTCAGCCCCTCTGTTTCTCGCCCTCTGTTTCAGCCCCTCTGTTTCAGCCCCTCTGTTTCTCGCCCTCTGTTTCTGCCCCTCTGTCTCTCGCCCTCTGTTTCAGCCCCTCTGTTTCTCGCCCTCTGTTTCAGCCCCTCTGTTTCAGCCCCTCTGTTTCTCGCCCTCTGTTTCTGCCCCTCTGTTTCTCGCCCTCTGTTTCAGCCCCTCTGTTTCTCGCCTTCTGTTTCAGCCCCTCTGATTCAGCCCCTCTGTTTCAGCCCCTCTGATTCAGCCCCTCTGTTTCAGCCCCTCTGTTTCAGCCCCTCTGTTTCAGCCCCTCTGTTTCATCCGCTATGTTTCTCGCCCTCTGCTTCTCACCCTCTGTTTCTCGCCCTCTGTTTCAGCCCCTCTGATTCTCGCCCTCTCTTTCAGCCCCTCCATTTCAGCCCCTCTGTTTCTCGCCCTCTGTTTCTGCCCCTCTGTTTCTCGCCCTCTGTTTCAGCCCCTCTCTTTCTCGCCCTCTGTTTCAGCCCCGCTGATTTAGCCCCTCTGTTTCAGCCCCTCTGAATCAGCCCCTCTGATTCAGCCCTTCTGTTTCAGCCCCTCTGTTTCAGCCCCTCTGTTTCAGCCGCTCTGTTTCTCGCCCTCTGTTTCAGCCCCTCTGATTCAGCCCCTCTGTTTCAGCCCCTCTGTTTCTCCCCCTCTGTTACAGCACCTCTGTTTCAGCCCCTCGGTTTCAGCCACTCTGTATCAGCCCCTCTGTTTCAGCCCCTCTGTTTCAGCCCCTCTGTTTCTCGTCCTCTTTTTCAGACCCTCTGTTTTTCGCCCTCTTTTTCAGCCCCTCTGTTTCAGCCCGTCTGTTTCAGCCACTCTGTTTCTCGCCCTCTGTTTCAGCCGCTCTGTTTCTCACCCTCTGTTTCAGCCCCTCTGATTCAGCCCCTCTGTTTCTCCCCCTCTGTTCCAGCCCCTCTGTTTCAGCCCCTCTGTTTCAGCCACTCAGTGTCAGCCCCTCTGTTTCAGCCCCTCTGTTCCAGCCCCTCTGTTTCTCGGCCTCTTTTTCAGCCCCTCTGTTTTTCGCCCTCATTTTCAGCCCCTCTGTTTCAGCCCGTCTGTTTCAGCCAATCTGTTTCTCGCCCTCTGTTTCAGCCCCTCTGTTTCTCACCCTCTGATTCAGCCCCTCTGATTCAGCCCCTCTGTTTCTCGCCCTCTGTTTCAGCCCCTCTGTTTCTCGCCCTCGTTTTCAGCCCCTCTGTTTCTCGCCCTCTGTTTCAGACCCACTGTTTCAGCCCCTCTGCTTCAGCCCCTCTGTTTCAGCCCCTCTGTTTCTCGCCCTCTGTTTCAGCCCCTCTGTTTCTCGCCCTCTGTTTCAGCCCCTCTGTTTCAGCCCCTCTGTTTCTCACCCTCTGTTTCTGCCCCTCTGTCTCTCGCCCTCTGTTTCAGCCCCTCTGTTTCTCGCCCTCTGTTTCAGCCCCTCTGTTTCAGCCCCTCTGTTTCTCGTCCTCTGTTTCTGCCCCTCTGTTTCTCGCCCTCTGTTTCAGCCCCTCTGTTTCTCGCCTTCTGTTTCAGCCCCTCTGATTCAGCCCCTCTGTTTCAGCCCCTCTGATTCAGCACCTCTGTTTCAGCCCCTCTGTTTCAGCCCCTCTGTTTCAGCCCCTCTGTTTCATCCCCTATGTTTCTCGCCCTCTGTTTCTCACCCTCTGTTTCTCGCCCTCTGTTTCAGCCCCTCTGATTCTCGCCCTCTCTTTCAGCCCCTCCGTTTCAGCCCCTCTGTTTCTCGCCCTCTGTTTCTGCCCCTCTGTTTCTCGCCCTCTGTTTCAGCCCCTCTCTTTCTCGCCCTCTGTTTCAGCCCCTCTGTTTCAGCCCCTCTGAATCAGCCCCTCTGATTCAGCCCCTCTGTTTCAGCCCCTCTGTTTCAGCCGCTCTGTTTCTAGCCCTCTGTTTCAGCCCCTCTGTTTCTCGCCCTCTGTTTCAGCCCCTCTGTTTCTCGCCCTCTGTTTCAGCCCCTCTGTTTCAGTCCCTCTGATTCAGCCCCTCTGATTCAGCCCCTCTGATTCAGCCACTGTGTTTCTCGCCCTCTGTTTCAGCCCCTCTGATTCAGCCCCACTCATTCATCCCCTCTGTTTCAGCCCCTCTGTTTCTCGCCCTCTGTTTCAGCCCCTCTGTGTCTCGCCCTCTGTTTCTGCCCCTCTGTTTCAGCCCCAATGTTTCAGCCCCTCTTTTTCTCGCCCTCTGTTTCAGCACCTCTGTTTCTCGCCCTCTGTTTCAGCCCCTCTGTTTCTCGCCCTCTGTTTCAGCCCCTCTGATTCAGCCACTCTGTTTCAGCCCCTCTGTTTCTCCCCCACTGTTTCAGCCCCTCTGTTTCCGCCCCTCTGTTTCAGCCACTCTGTTTCAGCCTCTCTGTTTCAGCCCCTCTGTTTCAGCCCCTCTGTTTCAGCCCCTCTGTTTCTCGCCCTCTGTTTCAGCCCCTCTGTTTTTCACCCTCTTTTTCAGCCCCTCTGTTTCAGCCACTGTGTTTCAACCTCCCTGTTTCAGCCCCTCTGTTTCAGCCCCTCTGTTTCAGCCCCTCTGTTTCTCGCCCAGTGTTTCAGCCCCTCTGTTTTTCGCCCTCTTTTTCAGCCCCTCTGTTTCAGCCCGTCTGTTTCAGCCACTCTGTTTCTCGCCCTCTGTTTAGGCCCCTCTGTTTCTCGCCCTCTGTTTCAGCCCCTCTGATTCAGCCACTCTGTTTCAGCCCCTCTGTTTCTCCCCCACTGTTCCAGCCCCTCTGTTCCAGCACCTCTGTTTCAGCGCCTCTGTTTCAGCCACTCTGTTTCAGCCTCTCTGTTTCAGCCCCTCTGTTTCAGCCCCTCTGATTCAGGCCCTCTGTTTCTCGCCCTCTGTTTCAGCCCCTCTGTTTCTCGCCCTCTGTTTCAGCCCCTCTGTTTCTCGCCCTCTGTTTCAGCCCCACTGTTTCAGCCCCTCTGTTTCAGCCCCTCTGTTTCAGCCCCTCTGTTTCTAGCCCTCTGTTTCAGCCCCTCTTGTTTCGCGACCTCTGTTTCAGCCCCTCTGTTTCAGCCCCTCTGTTTCAGCCCCTCTGTTTCTCGTCCTCTGTTTCAGCCCCTCTGTTTCTCGCCCTCTGTTTCAGCCCCTCTGTTTCAGCCCCGCTGTTTCTCGCCCTCTGTTTCAGCCCCTCTGTTTCTCACCCTCTGTTTCAGCCCCTCTGTTTCTCGCCCTCTGTTTCAGCCGCTCTGTTTCAGCCCCTCTGGTTCAGCCCCTGTGTTTCTCGCCCTCTGTTTCAGCCCCTCTGTTTCTCGCCCTCTGTTTCAGCCCCTCTGTTTCAGCCCCTCTGTTTCTCGCCCTCTGTTTCAGCCCCTCTGTTTCTCGCCTTCTGTAATAGCCCCTCTGATTCAGCCCCTCTGTTTCAGCCCCTCTGATTCAGCCCCTCTGTTTCAGCCCCTCTGTTTCAGCCCCTCTGTTTCATCCCCTCTGTTTCTCGCCCTCTGTTTCTCACACACTGTTTCTCGCCCTCTGTTTCAGCCCCTCTGTTTTTCGCCCTCTGTTTCAGCCCCTCTGTTTCAGCCCCTCTGTTTCTCGCCCTCTGTTTCTGCCCCTCTGTTTCTCGCCCTCTGTTTCAGCCCCTCTGTTTCTCGCCCTCTGTTTCAGCACCTCTGATTCAGCCCCTCTGTTTCAGCCCCTCTGTTTCTCCCCCTCTGTTACAGCACCTCTGTTTCAGCCCCTCGGTTTCAGCCACTCTGTGTCAGCCCCTCTGTTTCAGCCCCTCTGTTTCAGCCCCTCTGTTTCTCGGCCTCTTTTTCAGACCCTCTGTTTTTCGCCCTCTTTTTCAGCCTCTCTGTTTCAGCCCGTCTGTTTCAGCCACTCTGTATCTCGCCCTCTGTTTCAGCCGCTCTGTTTCTCACCCTCTGTTTCAGCCGCTCTGATTCAGCCCCTCTGTTTCTCCCCCTCTGTTCCAGCCCCTCTGTTTCAGCCACTCTGTTTCAGCCACTCAGTGTCAGCCCCTCTGTTTCTGCCCCTCTGTTTCAGCCCCTCTGTTTCTCGGCCTCTTTTTCAGCCCCTCTGTTTTTCGCCCTCATTTTCAGCCCCTCTGTTTCAGCCCGTCTGTTTCAGCCACTCTGTTTCTCGCCCTCTGTTTCAGCCCCTCTGTTTCTCACCCTCTGATTCAGCCCCTCTGATTCAGCCCCTCTGTTTCTCGCCCTCTGTTTCAGCCCCTCTGTTTCTCGCCCTCGGTTTCAGCACCTCTGTTTCTCGCCCTCTGTTTCAGACCCACTGTTTCAGCCCCTCTGTTTCAGCCCCTCTGTTTCAGCCCCTCTGTTTCTCGCCCTCTGTTTCAGCCCCTCTGTTTCTCGCCCTCTGTTTCAGCCCCTCTGTTTCAGCCCCTCTGTTTCTCGCCCTCTGTTTCTGCCCCTCTGTCTCTCGCCCTCTGTTTCAGCCCCTCTGTTTCTCGCCCTCTGTTTCAGCCCCTCTGTTTCAGCCCCTCTGTTTCTCGCCCTCTGTTTCTGCCCCTCTGTTTCTCGCCCTCTGTTTCAGCCCCTCTGTTTCTCGCCTTCTGTTTCAGCCCCTCTGATTCAGCCCCTCTGTTTCAGCCCCTCTGATTCAGCCCCTCTGTTTCAGCCCCTCTGTTTCAGCCCCTCTGTTTCAGCCCCTCTGTTTCATCCCCTCTGTTTCTCGCCCTCTGTTTCAGCCCCTCTGTTTCTCGCCCTCTGTTTCAGCACCTCTGATTCAGCCCCTCTGTTTCAGCCCCTCTGTTTCTCCCCCTCTGTTACAGCACCTCTGTTTCAGCCCCTCGGTTTCAGCCACTCTGTGTCAGCCCCTCTGTTTCAGCCCCTCTGTTTCAGCCCCTCTGTTTCTCGGCCTCTTTTTCAGACCCTCTGTTTTTCGCCCTCTTTTTCAGCCCCTCTGTTTCAGCCCGTCTGTTTCAGCCACTCTGTTTCTCGCCCTCTGTTTCAGCCGCTCTGTTTCTCACCCTCTGATTCAGCCCCTCTGTTTCTCCCCCTCTGTTCCAGCCCCTCTGTTTCAGCCCCTCTGTTTCAGCCACTCAGTGTCAGCCCCTCTGTTTCAGCCCCTCTGTTTCAGCCCCTCTGTTTCTCGGCCTCTTTTTCAGCCCCTCTGTTTTTCGCCCTCATTTTCAGCCCCTCTGTTTCAGCCCGTCTGTTTCAGCCACTCTGTTTCTCGCCCTCTGTTTCAGCCCCTCTGTTTCTCACCCTCTGATTCAGCCCCTCTGATTCAGCCCCTCTGTTTCTCGCCCTCTGTTTCAGCCCCTCTGTTTCTCGCCCTCGGTTTCAGCCCCTCTGTTTCTCGCCCTCTGTTTCAGACCCACTGGTTCAGCCCCTCTGTTTCAGCCCCTCTGTTTCAGCCCCTCTGTTTCTCGCCCTCTGTTTCTGCCCCTCTGTTTCTCGCCCTCTGTTTCAGCCCCTCTGTTTCAGCCCCTCTGTTTCTCACCCTCTGTTTCTGCCCCTCTGTCTCTCGCCCTCTGTTTCAGCCCCTCTGTTTCTCGCCCTCTGTTTCAGCCCCTCTGTTTCAGCCCCTCTGTTTCTCGCCCTCTGTTTCTGCCCCTCTGTTTCAGCCCCTCTGATTCAGCCCCTCTGTTTCAGCCCCTCTGATTCAGCCCCTCTGTTTCAGCCCCTCTGTTTCAGCCCCTCTGTTTCAGCCCCTCTGTTTCACCCCTATGTTTCTCGCCCTCTGTTTCTCACCCTCTGTTTCTCGCCCTCTGTTTCAGCCCCTCTGATTCTCGCCCTCTCTTTCAGCCCCTCCATTTCAGCCCCTCTGTTTCTCGCCCTCTGTTTCAGCCCCTCTCTTTCTCGCCCTCTGTTTCAGCCCCGCTGATTCAGCCCCTCTGTTTCAGCCCCTCTGAATCAGCCCCTCTGATTCAGCACCTCTGTTTCAGCCCCTCTGTTTCAGCCGCTCTGTTTCTCGCCCTCTGTTTCAGCCCCTCTGATTCAGCCCCTCTGTTTCAGCCCCTCTGTTTCTCCCCCTCTGTTACAGCACCTCTGTTTCAGCCCCTCGGTTTCAGCCACTCTGTATCAGCCCCTCTGTTTCAGCCCCTCTGTTTCAGCCCCTCTGTTTCTCGGCCTCTTTTTCAGACCCTCTGTTTTTCGCCCTCTTTTTCAGCCCCTCTGTTTCAGCCCGTCTGTTTCAGCCACTCTGTTTCTCGCCCTCTGTTTCAGCCGCTCTGTTTCTCACCCTCTGTTTCAGCCCCTCTGATTCAGACCCTCTGTTTCTCCCCCTCTGTTCCAGCCCCTCTGTTTCAGCCCTTCTGTTTCAGCCACTTAGTGTCAGCCCCTCTGTTTCAGCCCCTCTGTTTCAGCCCCTCTGTTTCTCGGCCTCTTTTTCAGCCCCTCTGTTTTTCGCCCTCATTTTCAGCCCCTCTGTTTCAGCCCGTCTGTTTCAGCCACTCTGTTTCTCGCCCTTTGTTTCAGCCCCTCTGTTTCTCACCCTCTGATTCAGCCCCTCTGTTTCAGCCCCTCTGTTTCTCGCCCTCTGTTTCTGCCCCTCTGTCTCTCGCCCTCTGTTTCAGCCCCTCTGTTTCTCGCCCTCTGTTTCAGCCCCTCTGTTTCAGCCCCTCTGTTTCTCGTCCTCTGTTTCTGCCCCTCTGTTTCTCGCCCTCTGTTTCAGCCCCTCTGTTTCTCGCCTTCTGTTTCAGCCCCTCTGATTCAGCCCCTCTGTTTCAGCCCCTCTGATTCAGCCCCTCTGTTTCAGCCCCTCTGTTTCAGCCCCTCTGTTTCAGCCCCTCTGTTTCATCCCCTATGTTTCTCGCCCTCTGTTTCTCACCCTCTGTTTCTCGCCCTCTGTTTCTGCCCCTCTGTTTCTCGCCCTCTGTTTCAGACCCACTGTTTCAGCCCCTCTGTTTCAGCCCCTCTGTTTCAGCCCCTCTGTTTCTCGCCCTCTGTTTCAGCCCCTCTGTTTCTCGCCCTCTGTTTCAGCCCCTCTGTTTCAGGCCCTCTGTTTCTCGCCCTCTGTTTCTGCCCCTCTGTCTCTCGCCCTCTGTTTCAGCCCCTCTGTTTCTCGCCCTCTGTTTCAGCCCCTCTGTTTCAGCCCCTCTGTTTCTCGTCCTCTGTTTCTGCCCCTCTGTTTCTCGCCCTCTGTTTCAGCCCCTCTGTTTCTCGCCTTCTGTTTCAGCCCCTCTGATTCAGCCCCTCTGTTTCAGTTCCTCTGATTCAGCCCCTCTGTTTCAGCCCCTCTGTTTCAGCCCCTCTGTTTCAGCCCCTCTGTTTCATCCCCTATGTTTCTCGCCCTCTGTTTCTCACCCTCTGTTTCTCGCCCTCTGTTTCAGCCCCTCTGATTCTCGCCCTCTCTTTCAGCCCCTCCGTTTCAGCCCCTCTGTTTCTCGCCCTCTGTTTCTGCCCCTCTGTTTCTCGCACTCTGTTTCAGCCCCTCTCTTTCTCGCCCTCTGTTTCAGCCCCTCTGATTCAGCCCCTCTGTTTCAGCCCCTCTGAATCAGCCCCTCTGATTCAGCCACTGAGTTTCTCGCCCTCTGTTTCAGCCCCTCTGATTCAGCCCCACTCATTCAGCCCCTCTGTTTCAGCCCCTCTGTTTCTCGCCCTCTGTTTCAGCACCTCTGTTTCTCGCCCTCTGTTTCTGCCCCTCTGTTTCAGCCCCAATGTTTCAGCCCCTCTTTTTCTCGCCCTCTGTTTCAGCACCTCTGTTTCTCGCCCTCTGTTTCAGCCCCTCTGTTTCTCGCCCTCTGTTTCAGCCCCTCTGATTCAGCCACTCTGTTTCAGCCCCTCTGTTTCTCCCCCACTGTTTCAGCCCCTCTGTTTCCGCCCCTCTGTTTCAGCCACTCTGTTTCAGCCTCTCTGTTTCAGCCCCTCTGTTTCAGCCCCTCTGTTTCAGCCCCTCTGTTTCTCGCCCTCTGTTTCAGCCCCTCTGTTTTTCACCCTCTTTTTCAGCCCCTCTGTTTCAGCCCGTCTGAATCAGCCCCTCTGATTCAGCACCTCTGTTTCAGCCCCTCTGTTTCAGCCGCTCTGTTTCTCGCCCTCTGTTTCAGCCCCTCTGATTCAGCCCCTCTGTTTCAGCCCCTCTGTTTCTCCCCCTCTGTTACAGCACCTCTGTTTCAGCCCCTCGGTTTCAGCCACTCTGTATCAGCCCCTCTGTTTCAGCCCCTCTGTTTCAGCCCCTTTGTTTCTCGGCCTCTTTTTCAGACCCTCTGTTTTTCCCCCTCTTTTTCAGCCCCTCTGTTTCAGCCCGTCTGTTTCAGCCACTCTGTTTCTCGCCCTCTGTTTCAGCCGCTCTGTTTCTCACCCTCTGTTTCAGCCCCTCTGATTCAGCCCCTCTGTTTCTCCCCCTCTGTTCCAGCCCCTCTGTTTCAGCCCCTCTGTTTCAGCCACTTAGTGTCAGCCCCTCTGTTTCAGCCCCTCTGTTTCAGCCCCTCTGTTTCTCGGCCTCTTTTTCAGCCCCTCTGTTTTTCGCCCTCATTTTCAGCCCCTCTGTTTCAGCCCGTCTGTTTCAGCCACTCTGTTTCTCGCCCTTTGTTTCAGCCCGTCTGTTTCTCATCCTCTGATTCAGCCCCTCTGTTTCAGCCCCTCTGTTTCTCGCCCTCTGTTTCTGCCCCTCTGTCTCTCGCCCTCTGTTTCAGCCCCTCTGTTTCTCGCCCTCTGTTTCAGCCCCTCTGTTTCAGCCCCTCTGTTTCTCGTCCTCTGTTTCTGCCCCTCTGTTTCTCGCCCTCTGTTTCAGCCCCTCTGTTTCTCGCCTTCTGTTTCAGCCCCTCTGATTCAGCCCCTCTGTTTCAGCCCCTCTGATTCAGCCCCTCTGTTTCAGCCCCTCTGTTTCAGCCCCTCTGTTTCAGCCCCTCTGTTTCATCCCCTATGTTTCTCGCCCTCTGTTTCTCACCCTCTGTTTCTCGCCCTCTGTTTCAGCCCCTCTGATTCTCGCCCTCTCTTTCAGACCCTCCGTTTCAGCCCCTCTGTTTCTCGCCCTCTGTTTCTGCCCCTCTGTTTCTCGCCCTCTGTTTCAGACCCACTGTTTCAGCCCCTCTGTTTCAGCCCCTCTGTTTCAGCCCCTCTGTTTCTCGCCCTCTGTTTCAGCCCCTCTGTTTCTCGCCCTCTGTTTCAGCCCCTCTGTTTCAGCCCCTCTGTTTCTCGCCCTCTGTTTCTGCCCCTTCGTCTCTCGCCCTCTGTTTCAGCCCCTCTGTTTCTCGCCCTCTGTTTCAGCCCCTCTGTTTCAGCCCCTCTGTTTCTCGTCCTCTGTTTCTGCCCCTCTGTTTCTCGCCCTCTGTTTCAGCCCCTCTGTTTCTCGCCTTCTGTTTCAGCCCCTCTGATTCAGCCCCTCTGTTTCAGTTCCTCTGATTCAGCCCCTCTGTTTCAGCCCCTCTGTTTCAGCCCCTCTGTTTCAGCCCCTCTGTTTCATCCCCTATGTCTCTCGCCCTCTGTTTCTCACCCTCTGTTTCTCGCCCTCTGTTTCAGCCCCTCTGATTCTCGCCCTCTCTTTCAGCCCCCTCCGTTTCAGCCCCTCTGTTTCTCGCCCTCTGTTTCTGCCCCTCTGTTTCTCGCACTCTGTTTCAGCCCCTCTCTTTCTCGCCCTCTGTTTCAGCCCCTCTGATTCAGCCCCTCTGTTTCAGCCCCTCTGAATCAGCCCCTCTGATTCAGCCACTGAGTTTCTTGCCCTCTGTTTCAGCCCCTCTGATTCAGCCCCACTCATTCAGCCCCTCTGTTTCAGCCCCTCTGTTTCTCGCCCTCTGTTTCAGCACCTCTGTTTCTCGCCCTCTGTTTCTGCCCCTCTGTTTCAGCCCCAATGTTTCAGCCCCTCTTTTTCTCGCCCTCTGTTTCAGCACCTCTGTTTCTCGCCCTCTGTTTCAGCCCCTCTGTTTCTCGCCCTCTGTTTCAGCCCCTCTGATTCAGCCACTCTGTTTCAGCCCCTCTGTTTCTCCCCCACTGTTTCAGCCCCTCTGTTTCCGCCCCTCTGTTTCAGCCACTCTTTTTCAGCCTCTCTGTTTCAGCCCCTCTGTTTCAGCCCCTCTGTTTCAGCCCCTCTGTTTCTCGCCCTCTGTTTCAGCCCCTCTGTTTTTCACCCTCTTTTTCAGCCCCTCTGTTTCAGCCCGTCTGTTTCAGCCACTCTGTTTCTCGCCCTCTGTTTCAGCCCCTCTGATTCAGCCTCTCTGTTTCTCGCCCTCTGTTTCAGCCCCTCTGTTTCTCGCCCTCTGTTTCAGCCCCTATGTTTCAGCCACTCTGTTTCAACCTCTCTGTTTCAGCCCCTCTGTTTCAGCCCCTCTGTTTCAGCCCCTCTGTTTCTCGACCAGTGTTTCAGCCCCTCTGTTTTTCGCCCTCTTTTTCAGCCCCTCTGTTTCAGCCCGTCTGTTTCAGCCACTCTGTTTCTCGCCCTCTGTTTCAGCCCCTCTGTTTCTCACCCTCTGATTCAGCCCCTCTGATTCAGCCCCTCTGTTTCTCGCCCTCTGTTTCAGCCCCTCTGTTTCTCGCCCTCGGTTTCAGCCCCTCTGTTTCTCGCCCTCTGTTTCAGACCCACTGTTTCAGCCCCTCTGTTTCAGCCCCTCTGTTTCAGCCCCTCTGTTTCTCGCCCTCTGTTTCAGCCCCTCTGTTTCTCGCCCTCTGTTTCAGCCCCTCTGTTTCAGCCCCTCTGTTTCTCGCCCTCTGTTTCTGCCCCTCTGTCTCTCGCCCTCTGTTTCAGCCCCTCTGTTTCTCGCCCTCTGTTTCAGCCCCTCTGTTTCAGCCCCTCTGTTTCTCGCCCTCTGTTTCTGCCCCTCTGTTTCTCGCCCTCTGTTTCAGCCCCTCTGTTTCTCGCCTTCTGTTTCAGCCCCTCTGATTCAGCCCCTCTGTTTCAGCCCCTCTGATTCAGCCCCTCTGTTTCAGCCCCTCTGTTTCAGCCCCTCTGTTTCAGCCCCTCTGTTTCATCCCCTATGTTTCTCGCCCTCTGTTTCTCACCCTCTGTTTCTCGCCCTCTGTTTCAGCCCCTCTGAATCTCGCCCTCTCTTTCAGCCCCTCCATTTCATCCCCTCTGTTTCTCGCCCTCTGTTTCTGCCCCTCTGTTTCACGCCCTCTGTTTCAGCCCCTCTCTTTCTCGCCCTCTGTTTCAGCCCCGCTGATTCAGCCCCTCTGTTTCAGCCCCTCTGAATCAGCCCCTCTGATTCAGCCCCTCTGTTTCAGCCCCTCTGTTTCAGCCGCTCTGTTTCTCGCCCTCTGTTTCAGCCCCTCTGATTCAGCCCCTCTGTTTCAGCCCCTCTGTTTCTCCCCCTCTGTTACAGCACCTCTGTTTCAGCCCCTCGGTTTCAGCCACTCTGTATCAGCCCCTCTGTTTCAGCCCCTCTGTTTCAGCCCCTCTGTTTCTCGGCCTCTTTTTCAGACCCTCTGTTTTTCGCCCTCTTTTTCAGCCCCTCTGTTTCAGCCCGTCTGTTTCAGCCACTCTGTTTCTCGCCCTCTGTTTCAGCCGCTCTGTTTCTCACCCTCTGTTTCAGCCCCTCTGATTCAGCCCCTCTGTTTCTCCCCCTCTGTTCCAGCCCCTCTGTTTCAGCCCCTCTGTTTCAGCCACTCAGTGTCAGCCCCTCTGTTTCAGCCCCTCTGTTTCAGCCCCTCTGTTTCTCGGCCTCTTTTTCAGCCCCTCTGTTTTTCGCCCTCATTTTCAGCCCCTCTGTTTCAGCCCGTCTGTTTCAGCCACTCTGTTTCTCGCCCTTTGTTTCAGCCCCTCTGTTTCTCACCCTCTGATTCAGCCCCTCTGATTCAGCCCCTCTGTTTCTCGCCCTCTGTTTCAGCCCCTCTGTTTCTCGCCCTCGGTTTCAGCCCCTCTGTTTCTCGCCCTCTGTTTCAGACCCACTGTTTCAGCCCCTCTGTTTCAGCCCCTCTGTTTCAGCCCCTCTGTTTCTCGCCCTCTGTTTCAGCCCCTCTGTTTCTCGCCCTCTGTTTCAGCCCCTCTGTTTCAGCCCCTCTGTTTCTCGCCCTCTGTTTCTGCCCCTCTGTCTCTCGCCCTCTGTTTCAGCCCCTCTGTTTCTCGCCCTCTGTTTCAGCCCCTCTGTTTCTCGCCCTCTGTTTCAGCCCCTCTGTTTCTCGCCTTCTGTTTCAGCCCCTCTGATTCAGCCCCTCTGTTTCAGCCCCTCTGATTCAGCCCCTCTGTTTCAGCCCCTCTGTTTCAGCCCCTCTGTTTCAGCCCCTCTGTTTCATCCCCTATGTTTCTCGCCCTCTGTTTCTCACCCTCTGTTTCTCGCCCTCTGTTTCAGCCCCTCTGATTCTCGCCCTCTCTTTCAGCCCCTCCGTTTCAGCCCCTCTGTTTCTCGCCCTCTGTTTCTGCCCCTCTGTTTCTCGCCCTCTGTTTCAGCCCCTCTCTTTCTCGCCCTCTGTTTCAGCCGCTCTGATTCAGCCCCTCTGTTTCAGCCCCTCTGAATCAGCCCCTCTGATTCAGCCCCTCTGTTTCAGCCCCTCTGTTTCAGCTGCTCTGTTTCTAGCCCTCTGTTTCAGCCCCTCTGTTTCTCGCCCTCTGTTTCAGCCCCTCTGTTTCTCGCCCTCTGTTTCAGCCCCTCTGTTTCAGTCCCTCTGATTCAGCCCCTCTGATTCAGCCCCTCTGATTCAGCCACTGTGTTTCTCGCCCTCTGTTTCAGCCCCTCTGATTCAGCCCCACTCATTCAGCCCCTCTGTTTCAGCCCCTCTGTTTCTCGCCCTCTGTTTCAGCCCCTCTGTTTCTCGCCCTCTGTTTCTGCCCCTCTGTTTCAGCCCCAATGTTTCAGCCCCTCTTTTTCTCGCCCTCTGTTTCAGCACCTCTGTTTCTCGCCCTCTGTTTCAGCCCGTCTGTTTCTCGCCCTCTGTTTCAGCCCCTCTGATTCAGCCACTCTGTTTCAGCCCCTCTGTTTCTCCCCCACTGTTTCAGCCCCTCTGTTTCCGCCCCTCTGTTTCAGCCACTCTGTTTCAGCCTCTCTGTTTCAGCCCCTCTGTTTCAGCCCCTCTGTTTCAGCCCCTCTGTTTCTCGCCCTCTGTTTCAGCCCCTCTGTTTTTCACCCTCTTTTTCAGCCCCTCTGTTTCAGCCCGTCTGTTTCAGCCACTCTGTTTCTCGCCCTCTGTTTCAGCCCCTCTGATTCAGCCTCTCTGTTTCTCGCCCTCTGTTTCAGCCCCTCTGTTTCTCGCCCTCTGTTTCAGCCCCTATGTTTCAGCCACTCTGTTTCAACCTCTCTGTTTCAGCCCCTCTGTTTCAGCCCCTCTGTTTCAGCCCCTCTGTTTCTCGCCCCGTGTTTCAGCCCCTCTGTTTTTCGCCCTCTTTTTCAGCCCCTCTGTTTCAGCCCGTCTGTTTCAGCCACTCTGTTTCTCGCCCTCTGTTTAGGCCCCTCTGTTTCTCGCCCTCTGTTTCAGCCCCTCTGATTCAGCCACTCTGTTTCAGCCCCTCTGTTTCTCCCCCACTGTTCCAGCCCCTCTGTTTCAGCCCCTCTGTTCCAGCACCTCTGTTTCAGCCCCTCTGTTTCAGCCACTCTGTTTCAGCCTCTCTGTTTCAGCCCCTCTGTTTCAGCCCCTCTGATTCAGGCCCTCTGTTTCTCGCCCTCTGTTTCAGCCCCTCTGTTTCTCGCCCTCTGTTTCAGCCCCTCTGTTTCTCGCCCTCTGTTTCAGCCCCACTGTTTCAGCCCCTCTGTTTCAGCCCCTCTGTTTCAGCCCCTCTGTTTCTAGCCCTCTGTTTCAGCCCCTCTTGTTTCGCGCCCTCTGTTTCAGCCCCTCTGTTTCAGCCCCTCTGTTTCAGCCCCTCTGTTTCTCGTCCTCTGTTTCAGCCCCTCTGTTTCTCGCCCTCTGTTTCAGCCCCTCTGTTTCAAACCGCTGTTTCTCGCCCTCTGTTTCACCCCCTCTGTTTCTCACCCTCTGTTTCAGCCCCTCTGTTTCTCGCCCTCTGTTTCAGCCGCTCTGTTTCAGCCCCTCTGGTTCAGCCCCTGTGTTTCTCGCCCTCTGTTTCAGCCCCTCTGTTTCTCGCCCTCTGTTTCAGCCCCTCTGTTTCAGCCCCTCTGTTTCTCGCCCTCTGTTTCAGCCCCTCTGTTTCTCGCCTTCTGTAATAGCCCCTCTGATTCAGCCCCTCTGTTTCAGCCCCTCTGATTCAGCCCCTCTGTTTCAGCCCCTCTGTTTCAGCCCCTCTGTTTCATCCCCTCTGTTTCTCGCCCTCTGTTTCTCACCCACTGTTTCTCGCCCTCTGTTTCAGCCCCTCTGTTTTTCGCCCTCTGTTTCAGCCCCTCTGTTTCAGCCCCTCTGTTTATCGCCCTCTGTTTCTGCCCCTCTGTTTCTCGCCCTCTGTTTCAGCCCCTCTGTTTATCGCCCTCTGTTTCAGCACCTCTGATTCAGCCTCTCTGTTTCAGCCCCTCTGTTTCTCCCCCTCTGTTACAGCACCTCTGTTTCAGCCCCTCGGTTTCAGCCACTCTGTGTCAGCCCCTCTGTTTCAGCCCCTCTGTTTCAGCCCCTCTGTTTCTCGGCCTCTTTTTCAGACCCTCTGTTTTTCGCCCTCTTTTTCAGCCCCTCTGTTTCAGCCCGTCTGTTTCAGCCACTCTGTTTCTCGCCCTCTGTTTCAGCCGCTCTGTTTCTCACCCTCTGTTTCAGCCCCTCTGATTCAGCCCCTCTGTTTCTCCCCCTCTGTTCCAGCCCCTCTGTTTCAGCCCCTCTGTTTCAGCCACTCAGTGTCAGCCCCTCTGTTTCAGCCCCTCTGTTTCTCGGCCTCTTTTTCAGCCCCTCTGTTTTTCGCCCTCATTTTCAGCCCCTCTGTTTCAGCCCGTCTGTTTCAGCCACTCTGTTTCTCGCCCTCTGTTTCAGCCCCTCTGTTTCTCACCCTCTGATTCAGCCCCTCTGATTCAGCCCCTCTGTTTCTCGCCCTCTGTTTCAGCCCCTCTGTTTCTCGCCCTCGGTTTCAGCCCCTCTGTTTCTCGCCTTCTGTTTCAGCCCCTCTGATTCAGCCCCTCTGTTTCTCGCACTCTGATTCAGCCCCTCTGTTTCAGCCCCTCTGTTTCAGCCCCTCTTTTTCAGCCCCTCTGTTTCATCCCCTATGTTTCTCGCCCTCTGTTTCTCACCCTCTGTTTCTCGCCCTCTGTTTCAGCCCCTCTGATTCTCGCCCTCTCTTTCAGCCCCTCCGTTTCAGCCCCTCTGTTTCTCGCCCTCTGTTTCTGCCCCTCTGTTTCTCGCCCTCTGTTTCAGCCCCTCTCTTTCTCGCCCTCTGTTTCAGCCCCTCTGATTCAGCCCCTCTGTTTCAGCCCCTCTGAATCAGCCCCTCTGACTCAGCCCCTCTGTTTCAGCCCCTCTGTTTCAGCCGCTCTGTTTCTAGCCCTCTGTTTCAGCCCCTCTGTTTCTCGCCCTCTGTTTCAGCCCCTCTGTTTCTCGCCCTCTGTTTCAGCCCCTCTGTTTCAGTCCCTCTGATTCAGCCCCTCTGATTCAGCCCCCCTGATTCAGCCACTGTGTTTCTCGCCCTCTGTTTCAGCCCCTCTGATTCAGCCCCACTCATTCAGCCCCTCTGTTTCAGCCCCTCTGTTTCTCGCCCTCTGTTTCAGCCCCTCTGTTTCTCGCCTTCTGTAAAAGCCCCTCTGATTCAGCCCCTCTGTTTCAGCCCCTCTGATTCAGCCCCTCTGTTTCAGCCCCTCTGTTTCAGCCCCTCTGTTTCATCCCCTCTGTTTCTCGCCCTCTGTTTCTCACCCACTGTTTCTCGCCCTCTGTTTCAGCCCCTCTGTTTTTCGCCCTCTGTTTCAGCCCCTCTGTTTCAGCCCCTCTGTTTCTCGCCCTCTGTTTCTGCCCCTCTGTTTCTCGCCCTCTGTTTCAGCCCCTCTGTTTCTCGCCCTCTGTTTCAGCACCTCTGATTCAGCCTCTCTGTTTCAGCCCCTCTGTTTCTCCCCCTCTGTTACAGCACCTCTGTTTCAGCCCCTCGGTTTCAGCCACTCTGTGTCAGCCCCTCTGTTTCAGCCCCTCCGTTTCAGCCCCTCTGTTTCTCGGCCTCTTTTTCAGACCCTCTGTTTTTCGCCCTCTTTTTCAGCCCCTCTGTTTCAGCCCGTCTGTTTCAGCCACTCTGTTTCTCGCCCTCTGTTTCAGCCGCTCTGTTTCTCACCCTCTGTTTCAGCCCCTCTGATTCAGCCCCTCTGTTTCTCCCCCTCTGTTCCAGCCCCTCTGTTTCAGCCCCTCTGTTTCAGCCACTCAGTGTCAGCCCCTCTGTTTCAGCCCCTCTGTTTCAGCCCCTCTGTTTCTCGGCCTCTTTTTCAGCCCCTCTGTTTTTCGCCCTCATTTTCAGCCCCTCTGTTTCAGCCCGTCTGTTTCAGCCACTCTGTTTCTCGCCCTCTGTTTCAGCCCCTCTGTTTCTCACCCTCTGATTCAGCCCCTCTGATTCAGCCCCTCTGTTTCTCGCCCTCTGTTTCAGCCCCTCTGTTTCTCGCCCTCGGTTTCAGCCCCTCTGTTTCTCGCCCTCTGTTTCAGACCCACTGTTTCAGCCCCTCTGTTTCAGTCCCTCTGTTTCTCGCCCTCTGTTTCAGCCCCTCTGTTTCTCGCCCTCTGTTTCAGCCCCTCTGTTTCAGCCCCTCTGTTTCTCGCCCTCTGTTTCTGCCCCTCTGTCTCTCGCCCTCTGTTTCAGCCCCTCTGTTTCTCGCCCTCTGTTTCAGCCCCTCTGTTTCAGCCCCTCTGTTTCTCGCCCTCTGTTTCTGCCCCTCTGTTTCTCGCCCTCTGTTTCAGCCCCTCTGTTTCTCGCCTTCTGTTTCAGCCCCTCTGATTCAGCCCCTCTGTTTCAGCCCCTCTGATTCAGCCCCTCTGTTTCAGCCACTCTGTTTCAGCCCCTCTGTTTCAGCCCCTCTGTTTCATCCCCTATGTTTCTCGCCCTCTGTTTCTCACCCTCTGTTTCTCGCCCTCTGTTTCAGCCCCTCTGATTCTCGCCCTCTCTTTCAGCCCCTCCATTTCAGCCCTCTCTGTTTCTCGCCCTCTGTTTCTGCCCCTCTGTTTCTCGCCCTCAGTTTCAGCCCCTCTCTTTCTCGCCCTCTGTTTCAGCCCCGCTGATTCAGCCCCTCTGTTTCAGCCCCTCTGAATCAGCCCCTCTGATTCAGCCCCTCTGTTTCAGCCCCTCTGTTTCAGCCGCTCTGTTTCTCGCCCTCTGTTTCAGCCCCTCTGATTCAGCCCCTCTGTTTCAGCCCCTCTGTTTCTCCCCCTCTGTTACAGCACCTCTGTTTCAGCCCCTCGGTTTCAGCCACTCTGTATCAGCCCCTCTGTTTCAGCCCCTCTGTTTCAGCCCCTCTGTTTCTCGGCCTCTTTTTCAGACCCTCTGTTTTTCGCCCTCTTTTTCAGCCCCTCTGTTTCAGCCCGTCTGTTTCAGCCACTCTGTTTCTCGCCCTCTGTTTCAGCCGCTCTGTTTCTCACCCTCTGTTTCAGCCCCTCTGATTCAGCCCCTCTGTTTCTCCCCCTCTGTTCCAGCCCCTCTGTTTCAGCCCCTCTGTTTCAGCCACTCAGTGTCAGCCCCTCTGTTTCAGCCCCTCTGTTTCAGCCCCTCTGTTTCTCGGCCTCTTTTTCAGCCCCTCTGTTTTTCGCCCTCATTTTCAGCCCCTCTGTTTCAGCCCGTCTGTTTCAGCCACTCTGTTTCTCGCCCTCTGTTTCAGCCCCTCTGTTTCTCACCCTCTGATTCAGCCCCTCTGATTCAGCCCCTCTGTTTCTCGCCCTCTGTTTCAGCCCCTCTGTTTCTCGCCCTCGGTTTCAGCCCCTCTGTTTCTCGCCCTCTGTTTCAGACCCACTGTTTCAGCCCCACTGTTTCAGCCCCTCTGTTTCAGCCCCTCTGTTTCAGCCCCTCTGGTTCAGCCCCTCTGTTTCTCGCCCTCTGTTTCAGCCCCTCTGTTTCAGCCCCTCTGTTTCTCGCCCTCTGTTTCTGCCCCTCTGTTTCTCGCCCTCTGTTTCAGCCCCTCTGTTTCTCGCCTTCTGTTTCAGCCCCTCTGATTCAGCCCCTCTGTTTCAGCCCCTCTGATTCAGCCCCTCTGTTTCAGCCCCTCTGTTTCAGCCCCTCTGTTTCAGCCCCTCTGTTTCATCCCCTATGTTTCTCGCCCTCTGTTTCTCACCCTCTGTTTCTCGCCCTCTGTTTCAGCCCCTCTGATTCTCGCCCTCTCTTTCAGCCACTCCGTTTCAGCCCCTCTGTTTCTCGCCCTCTGTTTCTGCCCCTCTGTTTCTCGCCCTCTGTTTCAGCCCCTCTCTTTCTCGCCCTCTGTTTCAGCCGCTCTGATTCAGCCCCTCTGTTTCAGCCCCTCTGAATCAGCCCCTCTGATTCAGCCCCTCTGTTTCAGCCCCTCTGTTTCAGCCGCTCTGTTTCTAGCCCTCTGTTTCAGCCCCTCTGTTTCTCGCCCTCTGTTTCAGCCCCTCTGTTTCTCGCCCTCTGTTTCAGCCCCTCTGTTTCAGTCCCTCTGATTCAGCCCCTCTGATTCAGCCCCTCTGATTCAGCCACTGTGTTTCTCGCCCTCTGTTTCAGCCGCTCTGATTCAGCCCCACTCATTCAGCCCCTCTGTTTCAGCCCCTCTGTTTCTCGCCCTCTGTTTCAGCACCTCTGTTTCTCGCCCTCTGTTTCTGCCCCTCTGTTTCAGCCCCTCTGTTTCAGCCCCTCTTTTTCTCGCCCTCTGTTTCAGCACCTCTGTTTCTCGCCCTCTGTTTCTGCCCCTCTGTTTCTCGCCCTCTGTTTCAGCCCCTCTGATTCAGCCACTCTGTTTCAGCCCCTCTGTTTCTCCCCCACTGTTCCAGCCCCTCTGTTTCCGCCCCTCTGTTTCAGCCACTCTGTTTCAGCCTCTCTGTTTCAGCCCCTCTGTTTCAGCCCCTCTGTTTCAGCCCCTCTGTTTCTCGCCCTCTGTTTCAGCCCCTCTGTTTTTCACCCTCTTTTTCAGCCCCTCTGTTTCAGCCCGTCTGTTTCAGCCACTCTGTTTCTCGCCCTCTGTTTCAGCCCCTCTGATTCAGCCTCTCTGTTTCTCGCCCTCTGTTTCAGCCCCTCTGTTTCTCGCCCTCTGTTTCAGCCCCTGTGTTTCAGCCACTCTGTTTCAACCTCTCTGTTTCAGCCCCTCTGTTTCAGCCCCTCTGTTTCAGCCCCTCTGTTTCTCGCCCAGTGTTTCAGCCCCTCTGTTTTTCGCCCTCTTTTTCAGCCCCTCTGTTTCAGCCCGTCTGTTTCAGCCACTCTGTTTCTCGCCCTCTGTTTCAGCCCCTCTGATTCAGCCTCTCTGTTTCTCGCCCTCTGTTTCAGCCCCTCTGTTTCTCGCCCTCTGTTTCAGCCCCTATGTTTCAGCCACTCTGTTTCAGCCCCTCTGTTTCTCCCCCACTGTTCCAGCCCCTCTGTTTCAGCCCCTCTGTTCCAGCACCTCTTTTTCAGCCCCTCTGTTTCAGCCACTCTGTTTCAGCCTCTCTGTTTCAGCCCCTCTGTTTCAGCCCCTCTGATTCAGCCCCTCTGTTTCTCGCCCTCTGTTTCAGCCCCTCTGTTTCTCGCCCTCTGTTTCAGCCCCTCTGTTTCTCACCCTCTGTTTCAGCCCCACTGTTTCAGCCCCTCTGTTTCAGCCCCTCTGTTTCAGCCCCTCTGTTTCTAGCCCTCTGTTTCAGCCCCTCTTGTTTCGCGCCCTCTGTTTCAGCCCCTCTGTTTCAGCCATTCTGTTTCTCGCCCTCTGTTTCTCGCCCTCTGTTTCAGCCCCTCAGTTTCTCGCCCTCTGTTTCAGCCCCGCTGATTGAGCCCCTCTGTTTCAGCTCCTCTGAATCAGCCCCTCTGATTCAGCCCCTCTGTTTCAGCCCCTCTGTTTCAGCCCCTCTGTTTAGGCCCCTCTGTTTCTCGCCCTCTGTTTCAGCCCCTCTGTTTGTCGCCCTTTGTTTCAGCCCCTCTGATTCTGCCCCTCTGTTTCAGCCCCTCTGATTCAGCCCCTCTGATTGAGCCCCACTTATTCAGCCCCTCTTTTTCAGCCCCTCTGTTTCCCGCCCCTCTGTTTCAGCCCCTCTGTTTCTCGCCCTCTGTTTCAGCCCCTCTGTTTCAGCCCCTCTGTTTCAGCCCCTCTGAATCAGCCCCTCTGATTCAGCCCCTCTGTTTCAGCCCCTCTGTTTCAGCCCCTCTGATTCAGCCCCTCTGTTTCAGCCCCTCTGTTTCAGCCCCTCTGTTTCTCGCCCTCTGTTTCAGCCCCTCTGATTCAGCCCCTCTGATTCAGCCCCTCTGATTCAGCCCCTCTGTTTCAGCCCCTCTGTTTCTCGCCCTCTGTTTCAGCCCCTCTGTTTCTCCCCCTCTGTTTCAGCCCCTCTGATTCAGCCCCTCTGTTTCAGCCCCTCTGTTTCTCCCCCGCTGTTCCAGCCCCTCTGTTTCAGCCCCTCTGTTTCAGCCACTCTGTTTCAGCCCCTCTGTTTCAGTCCCTCTGTCTCAGCCCCTCTGATTCAGCCCCTCTGTTTCTCGCCCTCTGTTTCAGCCCCTCTGTTTCTCGCACTCGGTTTCAGCCCCTGTGTTTCTCGCCCTCTGTTTCAGACCCACTGTTTCAGCCCTTCTGTTTCAGCCCCTCTGTTTCAGCCCCTCTGTTTCTCGCCCTCTGTTTCAGCCCCTCTGTTTCAGCCCCTCTGTTCCAGCACCTCTGTTTCAGCCCCTCTGTTTCAGCCACTCTGTTTCAGCCTCTCTGTTTCAGCCCCTCTGTTTCAGCCCCTCTGATTCAGCCCCTCTGTTTCTCGCCCTCTGTTTCAGCCCCTCTGTTTCTCGCCCTCTGTTTCAGCCCCTCTGTTTCTCACCCTCTGTTTCAGCCCCACTGTTTCAGCCCCTCTGTTTCAGCCCCTCTGTTTCAGCCCCTCTGTTTCTAGCCCTCTGTTTCAGCCCCTCTTGTTTCGCGCCCTCTGTTTCAGCCCCTCTGTTTCAGCCATTCTGTTTCTCGCCCTCTGTTTCACGCCCTCTGTTTCAGCCCCTCAGTTTCTCGCCCTCTGTTTCAGCCCCGCTGATTGAGCCCCTCTGTTTCAGCTCCTCTGATTCAGCCCCTCTGATTCAGCCCCTCTGTTTCAGCCCCTCTGTTTCAGCCCCTCTGTTTAGGCCCCTCTGTTTCTCGCCCTCTGTTTCAGCCCCTCTGTTTGTCGCCCTTTGTTTCAGCCCCTCTGATTCTGCCCCTCTGTTTCAGCCCCACTGATTCAGCCCCTCTGATTCAGCCCCACTTATTCAGCCCCTCTTTTTCAGCCCCTCTGTTTCCCGCCCCTCTGTTTCAGCCCCTCTGTTTCTCGCCCTCTGTTTCAGCCCCTCTGTTTCAGCCCCTCTGTTTCAGCCCCTCTGAATCAGCCCCTCTGATTCAGCCCCTCTGTTTCAGCCCCTCTGTTTCAACCCCTCTGAATCAGCCCCTCTGATTCAGCCCCTCTGTTTCAGCCCCTCTGTTTCAGCCCCTCTGTTTCTCGCCCTCTGTTTCAGCCCCTCTGATTCAGCCCCTCTGATTCAGCCCCTCTGATTCAGCCCCTCTGTTTCAGCCCCTCTGTTTCTCGACCTCTGTTTCAGCCCCTCTGTTTCTCCCCCTCTGTTTCAGCCCCTCTGATTCAGCCCCTCTGTTTCAGCCCCTCTGTTTCTCCCCCGCTGTTCCAGCCCCTCTGTTTCAGCCCCTCTGTTTCAGCCACTCTGTTTCAGCCCCTCTGTTTCAGTCCCTCTGTTTCAGCCCCTCTGATTCAGCCCCTCTGTTTCAGCCCCTCTGTTTCAGCCCCTCTGTTTCATCCCCTATGTTTCTCGCCCTCTGTTTCTCACCCTCTGTTTCTCGCCCTCTGTTTCAGCCCCTCTGATTCTCGCCCTCTCTTTCAGCCCCTCCGTTTCAGCCCCTCTGTTTCTCGCCCTCTGTTTCTGCCCCTCTGCTTCTCGCCCTCTGTTTCAGCCCCTCTGTTTCTCGCCCTCTGTTTCAGCCCCGCTGATTCAGCCCCTCTGTTTCAGCCCCTCTGAATCAGCCCCTCTGATTCAGCCCCTCTGCTTCAGCCCCTCTGTTTCAGCCGCGCTGTTTCTAGCCCTCTGTTTCAGCCCCTCTGTTTCTCGCCCTCTGTTTCAGCCCCTCTGATTCTCGCCCTCTGTTTCAGCCCCTCTGTTTCAGTCCCTCTGATTCAGCCACTGTGTTTCTCGCCCACTGTTTCAGCCCCTCTGATTCAGCCCCACTCATTCAGCCCCTCTGTTTCAGCCCCTCTGTTTCTCGCCCTCTGTTTCAGCCCCTCTGTTTCTCCCCCTCTGTTTCAGCCCCTCTGTTTCTCGCCCTCTGTTTCAGCCCCTCTGTTTCTCGCCCTCGGTTTCAGCCCCTCTGTTTATCGCCCTCTGTTTCAGCCTCTCTGTTTCTCGCCCTCTGTTTCAGCCCCTCTGTTTCAGCCCCGCTGTGTCTCGCCCTCTGTTTCAGCTCCTCTGTTTCTCGCCCTCTGTTTCAGCCCCTCTGTTTCAGCCCCTCTGTTTCTCGCCCTCTGTTTCAGCCCCTCTATTTCTCGCCCTGTGTTTCTCGCCCTCTGTTTCAGCCCCTCTGTTTCAGCCCCTCTGTTTCTCGCCCTCTGTTTCAGCCCCTCTGTTTCAGCCCCTCTGTTTCTCGCCCTCTGTTTCAGCCCCTCTATTTCTCGCCCTCTGTTTCAGCCCCTCTGTTTCAGCCCCTCTGTTTCAGCCCCTCTGTTTCTCGCCCTCTGTTTCAGCCCCTCTGTTTCTCGCCCTCTGTTTCTCACCCTCTGTTTCTCGCTCTCTGTTTCAGCCCCTCTGATTCACCCCTCAGTTTCAGCCCCTATGTTTCAGCCCTTCTGTTTCAGCCCCTCTGTTTCAGCCCCTCTGTTTCTCGCCCTCTGTTTCAGCCCCTCTGTTTCTCGCCCTCTGTTTCAGCCCCTCTGATTCAGCCCCTCTGTTTCAGCCCCTCTGTTTCAGCCCCTCTGTTTCTCGCCCTCTGTTTCAGCCCCTCTGTTTCTCGCCCTCTGTTTCTGCCCGTCTAATTTAGCCCCCCTGTTTCAGCCCCTCTGTTTCAGCCCCTCTGTTTCTCGCCCTCTGTTTCAGCCCCTCTGTTTCGCGCTCTCTGTTTCAGCCCCTCTGTTTCAGCCACTCTGTTTCTCGCCCTCTGTTTCTGCCGGTCTGTTTCTCGCCCTCTGTTTCAGCCCCTCTGTTTCTCGCCCTCTGTTTCAGCCAATCTGATTCAGCCCCTCTGTTTCAGCCCCTCTGAATCAGCCCCTCTGATTCAGCCCCTCTGTTTCAGCCCCTCTGTTTCAGCCCCTCTGTTTCTCGCCCTCTGTTTCAGCCCCTCTGTTTCTCGCCCTCTGTTTCAGCCCCTCTGTTTCTCGCCCTCTGTTTCAGCTCCTCTGTTTCTCGCCTTCTGTTTCAGCCCCTCTGTTTCAGCCCCTCTGTTTCAGCCCCTCTGTTTCTCGCCCTCTGTTTCAGCCCCTCTGTTTCTCGCCCTCTGTTTCAGCCCCTCTATTTCTCGCCCTCTGTTTCTCCCCCTCAGTTTCTGCCCCTCTGTTTCTCACCCTCTGTTTCAGCTCCTCTGTTTCTCGCCCTCTGTTTCAGCCCCTCTGTTTCAGCCCCCTTGTTTCAGCTCCTCTGTTTCTCGCCCTCTGTTTCAGCCCCTCTGTTTCAGCCCCTCTGTTTCTCGCCCACTGTTTCAGCCCCTCTATTTCTCGCCCTCTGTTTCTCCGCTCTGTTTCAGCCCCTCTGTTTCTCCCCGTCTGTTTCAGCTCCTCTGTTTCTCGCCCTTTGTTTCAGCCCCTCTGTTTCTCGCCCTCTGTTTCAGCCCCTCTATTTCTCGCCCTCTGTTTCAGCCCCTCTGATTCACCCCCTCAGTTTCAGCCCCTATGTTTCAGCCCTTCTGTTTCAGCCCCTCTGTTTCAGCCCCTCTGTTTCTCGCCCTCTGTTTCAGCCCCTCTGTTTCTCGCCCTCTGTTTCAGCCCCTCTGATTCAGCCCCTCTGTTTCAGCCCCTCTGTTTCAGCCCCTCTGTTTCTCGCCCTCTGTTTCAGCCCCTCTGTTTCTCGCCCTCTGTTTCTGCCCGTCTAATTTAGCCCCCCTGTTTCAGCCCCTCTGTTTCAGCCCCTCTGTTTCTCGCCCTCTGTTTCAGCCCCTCTGTTTCGCGCTCTCTGTTTCAGCCCCTCTGTTTCAGCCACTCTGTTTCTCGCCCTCTGTTTCTGCCGCTCTGTTTCTCGCCCTCTGTTTCAGCCCCTCTGTTTCTCGCCCGCTGTTTCAGCCCCTCTGATTCAGCCCCTCTGTTTCAGCCCCTCTGAATCAGCCCCTCTGATTCAGCCCCTCTGTTTCAGCCCCTCTGTTTCAGCCCCTCTGTTTCTCGCCCTCTGTTTCAGCCCCTCTGTTTCTCGCCCTCTGTTTCAGCCCCTCTGTTTCTCGCCCTCTGTTTCAGCTCCTCTGTTTCTCGCCTTCTGTTTCAGCCCCTCTGTTTCAGCCCCTCTGTTTCAGCCCCTCTGTTTCTCGCCCTCTGTTTCAGCCCCTCTGTTTCTCGCCCTCTGTTTCAGCCCCTCTATTTCTCGCCCTCTGTTTCTCCCCCTCAGTTTCTGCCCCTCTGTTTCTCACCCTCTGTTTCAGCTCCTCTGTTTCTCGCCCTCTGTTTCAGCCCCTCTGTTTCAGCCCCTTTGTTTCAGCTCCTCTGTTTCTCGCCCTCTGTTTCAGCCCCTCTGTTTCAGCCCCTCTGTTTCTCGCCCTCTGTTTCAGCCCCACTGTTTCTCGCCCACTGTTTCAGCCCCTCTATTTCTCGCCCTCTGTTTCTCCCGTCTGTTTCAGCCCCTCTGTTTCTCCCCGTCTGTTTCAGCTCCTCTGTTTCTCGCCCTTTGTTTCAGCCCCTCTGTTTCTCGCCCTCTGTTTCAGCCCCTCTATTTCTCGCCCTCTGTTTCAGCCCCTCTGTTTCTGACCCTCTGTTTCAGCCCCTCTGTTTCTCGCCCTCTGTTTCAGCCCCTCTGCTTCTCGCCCTCTGTTTCTCACCCTCTGTTTCTCGCCCTCTGTTTCAGCCCCTCTGTTTCAGCCCCTCTGTTTCAGTCCCTCTGTTTCTCGCCCTCTGTTTCTCCCCCTCTGTTTCAGCCCCTCTGTTTCTCGCCCTCTGTTTCAGCCCCTCTGTTTCAGCCCCTCTGTTTCTCGCCCTCTGTTTCAGCCCCTCTGTTTCAGCCCCTCTGTTTCAGCCCCTCTGTTTCTCGCCCTCTGTTTCAGCCCCTCTGTTTCTCGCCCTCTGTTTCAGCCCCTCTGTTTCTCGCCCTCTGTTTCAGCCTCTCTGTTTCTCGCCCTCTGTTTCAGCCCCTCTGTTTCAGCCCCTCTGTGTCTCGCCCTCTGTTTCAGCTCCTCTGTTTCTCGCCCTCCGTTTCAGCCCCTCTGTTTCAGCCCCTCTGTTTCTCGCCCTCTGTTTCAGCCCCTCTATTTCTCGCCATCTGTTTCAGCCCCTCTGTTTCAGCCCCTCTGTTTCAGCCCCTCTGTTTCTCGCCCTCTGTTTCAGCCCCTCTGTTTCTCGCCCTCTGTTTCTCACCCTCTGTTTCTCGCCCTCTGTTTCAGCCCCTCTGTTTCAGCCCCTCTGTTTCAGTCCCTCTGTTTCTCGCCCTCTGTTTCTCCCCCTCTGTTTCAGCCCCTCTTTTTCTCGCCCTCTGTTTCAGCCCCTCTGTTTCTCGCCCTCTGTTTCAGCCCCTCTGTTTCTCGCCCTCTGTTTCAGCCTCGCTGTTTCTCGCCCTCTGTTTCAGCCCCTCTGTTTCAGCCCCTCTGTGTCTCGCCCTCTGTTTCAGCCCCTCTGTTTCAGCCCCTCTGTTTCAGCCCCTCTGTTTCAGCCACTCTGTTTCACGCCCTCTGTTTCAGCCCCTCTGTTTCTCGCCCTCTGTTTCTGCCCCTCTAATTTAGCCCCTCTGTTTCAGGCCCTCTGTTTCAGCCCCTCTGTTTCGCGCTCTCTGTTTTTAGCCCCTCTGTTTCAGCCACTCTGTTTCTCACCCTCTGTTTCTGCCCCTCTGTTTCTCGCCCTCTGTTTCAGCCCCTCTGTTTCTCGCCCTCTGTTCCAGCCCCTCTGATTCATCCCCTCTGTTTCAGCCCCTCTGAATTAGCCCCTCTGATTCGGCCCCTCTGTTTCGCGCTCTCTGTTTTTAGCCCCTCTGTTTCAGCCACTCTGTTTCTCACCTTTTGTTTCAGCCCCTCTGTTTCTCGCCCTCTGTTTCAGCCCCTCTGTTTCTCGCCCTCTGTTTCAGCCCCTCTGTTTCTTGCCCTCTATTTCAGCCCCTCTGATTCAGCCGCTCTGTTTCTCGCCCTCTGTTTCAGCTCCTCTGTTTCTCGCCCTCTGTTTCAGCCCCACTGTTTCAGCCCCTCTGTTTCTCGCCCTCTGTTTGAGCCCCTCTGTTTCTCGCCCCGTGTTTCAGCCCCTCTATTTCTCGCCCTCTGTTTCTCCCCCTCTGTTTCAGCCCCTCTGTTTCTCGCCCTCTGTTTCGGCCTCTCTGTTTCTCGCCCTCTGTTTCAGCCCCTCTGTTTCAGCACCTTTGTTTCAGCCCCTCTGTTTCTCGCCCTCTGTTTCAGCCCCTCTGTTTCGCGCTCTCTGTTTCAGCCCCTCTGTTTTAGCCACTCTGTTTATCGCCCTCTGTTTCTGCCCCTCTGTTTCTCGCCCTCTGTTTCAGCCCCTCTGTTTCTCGCCCTCTGTTTCAGCCCCTCTGATTCAGCCCCTCTGTTTCAGCCCCTCTGAATCAGCCCCTCTGATTCAGCCCTTCTGTTTCAGCCCCTCTGTTTCAGCCCCTCTGTTTGTCGCCCTCTGTTTCAGCCCCTCTGATTCAGCCCCTCTGTTTCTCGCACTCTGTTTCAGCTCCTCTGTTTCTCGCCCTCTGTTTCAGCCCCTCTATTTCAGCCCCTCTGTTTCAGCCCCTCTGTTTCTCGCCCTCTGTTTCTGCCCCTCTGTTTCTCGCCCTCTGTTTCAGCCCCTCTGTTTCTCGCCCTCTGTTTCAGCCTCTCTGTTTCTCGCCCTCTGTTTCAGCCCCTCTGTTTCAGCCCCTCTGTGTCTCGCCCTCTGTTTCAGCTCCTCTGTTTCTCGCCCTTTGTTTCAGCCCCTCTGTTTCAGCCCCTCTGTTTCTCGCCCTCTGTTTCAGCCCCTCTATTTCTCGCTATCTGTTTCAGCCCCTCTGTTTCAGCCCCTCTGTTTCAGCCCCTCTGTTTCTCGCCCTCTGTTTCAGCCCCTCTGTTTCTCGCCCTCTGTTTCTCACCCTCTGTTTCTCGCCCTCTGTTTCAGCCCCTCTGTTTCAGCCCCTCTGTTTCAGTCCCTCTGTTTCTCGCCCTCTGTTTCTCCCCCTCTGTTTCAGCCCCTCTGTTTCTCGCCCTCTGTTTCAGCCCCTCTGTTTTCGCCCTCTGTTTCAGCCCCTCTGTTTCTCGCCCTCTGTTTCAGCCTCTCTGTTTCTCGCCCTCTGTTTCAGCCCCTCTGTTTCAGCCCCTCTGTTTCAGCCCCTCTGTTTCACGCCCTCTGTTTCAGCCCCTCTGTTTCTCGCCCTCTGTTTCTGCCCCTCTAATTTAGCCCCTCTGTTTCAGGCCCTCTGTTTAAGCCCCTCTGTTTCTCGCCCTCTGTTTCAGCCCCTCTGTTTCTCGCCCTCTGTTTCAGCCCCTCTGTTTCTCGCCCTCTGTTTCAGCCTCTCTGTTTCTCGCCCTCTGTTTCAGCCTCTCTGTTTCTCGCCCTCTGTTTTAGCCCCTCTGTTTCAGCCCCTCTGTGTCTCGCCCTCTGTTTCAGCTCCTCTGTTTCTCGCCCTCTGTTTCAGCCCCTCTGTTTCAGCCCCTCTGTTTCTCGCCCTCTGTTTCAGCCCCTCTATTTCTCCCCATCTGTTTCAGCCCCTCTGTTTCAGCCCCTCTGTTTCAGCCCCTCTGTTTCTCGCCCTCTGTTTCAGCCAATCTGTTTCTCGCCCTCTGTTTCTCACCCTCTGTTTCTCGCCCTCTGTTTCAGCCCCTCTGTTTCAGCCCCTCTGTTTCAGTCCCTCTGTTTCTCGCCCTCTGTTTCTCCCCCTCTGTTTCAGCCCCTCTGTTTCTCGCCCTCTGTCTCAGCCCCTCTGTTTCTCGCCCTCTGTTTCAGCCCCTCTGTTTCTCGCCCTCTGTTTCAGCCTCTCTGTTTCTCGCCCTCTGTTTCAGCCCCTCTGTTTCAGCCCCTCTGTGTCTCGCCCTCTGTTTCAGCTCCTCTGTTTCTCGCCCTCTGTTTCTCCCCCTCTGTTTCAGCCCCTCTGTTTCTCGCCCTCTGTTTCAGCCTCTCTAATTCTCGCTATCTGTTTCAGCCCCTCTGTTTCAGCCCCTCTGTTTCAGCCCCTCTGTTTCTCGCCCTCTGTTTCAGCCCCTCTGTTTCTCGCCCTCTGTTTCTCACCCTCTGTTTCTCGCCCTCTGTTTCAGCCACTCTGTTTCAGCCCCTCTGTTTCAGTCCCTCTGTTTCTCGCCCTCTGTTTCTCCCCCTCTGTTTCAGTCCCTCTGTTTCAGCCCCTCTGTTTCAGCCCCTCTGTTTCTCGCCCTCTGTTTCAGCCCCTCTGTTTCTCGCCCTCTGTTTCTCACCCTCTGTTTCTCGCCCTCTGTTTCAGCCCCTCTGTTTCAGCCCCTCTGTTTCAGTCCCTCTGTTTCTCGCCCTGTTTCTCCCCCTCTATTTCAGCCCCTCTGTTTCTCGCCCTCTGTTTCAGCCCCTCTGTTTCTCGCCCTCTGTTTCAGCCCCGCTGTTTCTCGCCCTCTGTTTCAGCCTCTCTGTTTCTCGCCCTCTGTTTCAGCCCCTCTGTTTCAGCCCCACTGTGTCTCGCCCTCTGTTTCAGCCCCTCTGTTTCAGCCCCTCTGTTTCTCGCCCTCTGTTTCTCGCACTCAGTTTCTCGCCCTCTGTTTCAGCCCCTCTGTTTCAGCCCCTCTGTTTCAGTCCCTCTGTTTCTCGCCCTCTGTTTCTCCCCCTCTGTTTCAGCCCCTCTGTTTCTCGCCCTCTGTTTCAGCCCCTCTGTTTCAGCCCCTCTGTTTCTCGCCATCTGTTTCAGCCCCTCTGTTTCTCCCCCTCTGTTTCAGCCCCTCTGATTCAGCCCCTCTGTTTCAGCCCCTCTGTTTCTCCCCCGCTGTTCCAGCCCCTCTGTTTCAGCCCCTCTGTTTCAGCCACTCTGTTTCAGCCCCTCTGTTTCAGTCCCTCTGTTTCAGCCCCTCTGATTCAGCCCCTGTGTTTCTCGCCCTCTGTTTCAGACCCACTGTTTCAGCCCCTCTGTTTCAGCCCCTCTGTTTCAGCCCCTCTGTTTCTCGCCCTCTGTTTCAGCCCCTCTGTTATTCGCCCTCTGTTTCAGCCCCTCTGATTCAGCCCCTCTGTTTCAGCCCCTCTGTTTCAGCCCCTCTGTTTCATCCCCAATGTTTCTCGCCCTCTGTTTCTTACCCTCTGTTTCTCGCCCTCTGTTTCAGCCCCTCTGATTCTCGCCCTGTCTTTCAGCCCCTCCGTTTCAGCCCCTCTGTTTCTCGCCCTCTGTTTCTGCCCCTCTGCTTCTCGCCCTCTGTTTCAGCCCCTCTGTTTCTCGCCCTCTGTTTCAGCCCCGCTGATTCAGCCCCTCTGTTTCAGCCCCTCTGAATCAGCCCCTCTGATTCAGCCCCTCTGTTTCAGCCCCTCTGTTTCAGCCGCGCTGTTTCTAGCAATCTGCTTCAGCCCCTCTGTTTCTCGCCCTCTGTTTCAGCCCCTCTGTTTCTCGCCCTCTGTTTCAGCCCCTCTGTTTCAGTCCCTCTGATTCAGCCACTGTGTTTCTCGCCCACTGTTTCAGCCCCTCTGATTCAGCCCCACTCATTCAGCCCCTCTGTTTCAGCCCCTCTGTTTCTCGCCCTCTGTTTCAGCCCGTCTGTTTCTGCCCCTCTGTTTCAGCCCCTCTGTTTCAGTCCCTCTGTTTCAGCCCCTCTGTTTCTCGCCCTCTGTTTCAGCCCCTCTGTTTCTCGCCCTCTGTTTCAGCCCCTCTGTTTCTCGCCCTCTGTTTCAGCCTCTCTGTTTCTTGCCCTCTGTTTCAGCCCCTCTGTTTCAGCCCCTCTGTGTCTCGCCCTCTGTTTCAGCTCCTCTGTTTCTCGCCCTCTGTTTCAGCCCCTCTGTTTCAGCCCCTCTGTTTCTCGCCCTCTGTTTCAGCCCCTCTATTTCTCGCCCTCTGTTTCTCGCCCTCTGTTTCAGCCCCTCTGTTTCAGCCCCTCTGTTTCTCGCCCTCTGTTTCAGCCCCTCTGTTTCTCGCCCTCTGTTTCTCACCCTCTGTTTCACGCCCTCTGTTTCAGCCCCTCTGTTTCAGCCCCTCTGTTTCAGCCCCTCTGTTTCTTGCCCTCTGTTTCTGCCCCTCTATTTCTCGCCCTCTGTTTCAGCCCCTCTGTTTCATCCCCTCTGTTTCAGCCCCTCTGTTTCTCGCCCTCTGTTTCAGCCCCTCTGTTTCTCGCCCTCTGTTTCTCACCCTCTGTTTCTCGCTCTCTGTTTCAGCCCCTCTGATTCAGCCCCTCAGTTTCAGCCCCTATGTTTCAGCCCTTCTGTTTCAGCCCCTCTGTTTCAGCCCCTCTGTTTCTCGCCCTCTGTTTCAGCCCCTCTGTTTCTCGCCCTCTGTTTCAGCCCCTCTGATTCAGCCACTCTGTTTCAGCCCCTCTGTTTCAGCCCCTCTGTTTCTCGCCCTCTGTTTCAGCCCCTCTGTTTCTCGCCCTCTGTTTCAGCTCCTCTGTTTCTCGCCCTCTGTTTCAGCCCCTCTGTTTCGCGCTCTCTGTTTCAGCCCCTCTGTTTCAGCCACTCTGTTTCTCGCCCTCTGTTTCTGCCGCTCTGTTTCTCGCCCTCTGTTTCAGCCCCTCTGTTTCTCGCCCTCTGTTTCAGCCCCTCAGATTCAGCCCCTCTGTTTCAGCCCCTCTGAATCAGCCCCTCTGATTCAGCCCCTCTGTTTCAGCCCCTCTGTTTCAGCCCCTCTGTTTCTCGCCCTCTGTTTCAGCGCCTCTGTTTCTCGCCCTCTGTTTCAGCCCCTCTGTTTCTCGCCCTCTGTTTCAGCTCCTCTGTTTCTCGCCCTCTGTTTCAGCCACTCTGTTTCAGCCCCTCTGTTTCAGCCCCTCTGTTTCTCGCCCTCTGTTTCAGCCCTTCTGTTTCTCGCCCTCTGTTTCAGCCCCTCTATCTCTCGCCCTCTGTTTCTCCCCCTCAGTTTCTGCCCCTCTGTTTCTCAACCTCTGTTTCAGCTCCTCTGTTTCTCGCCCTCTGTTTCAGCCCCTCTGTTTCAGCCCCTTTGTTTCAGCTCCTCTGTTTCTCGCCCTCTGTTTCAGCCCCTCTGTTTCAGCCCCTCTGTTTCTCGCCCTCTGTTTCAGCCCCTCTGTTTCTCGCCCACTGTTTCAGCCCCTCTATTTCTCGCCCTCTGTTTCTCCCCTCTGTTTCAGCCCCTCTGTTTCTCCCCGTCTGTTTCAGCTCCTCTGTTTCTCGCCCTTTGTTTCAGCCCCTCTGTTTCTCGCCCTCTGTTTCAGCCCCTCTATTTCACGCCCTCTGTTTCAGCCCCTCTGTTTCTGACCCTCTGTTTCAGCCCCTCTGTTTCTCGCCCTCTGTTTCAGCCCCTCTGCTTCTCGCCCTCTGTTTCTCACCCTCTGTTTCTCGCCCTCTGTTTCAGCCCCTCTGTTTCAGCCCCTCTGTTTCAGTCCCTCTGTTTCTCGCCCTCTGTTTCTCCCCCTCTGTTTCAGCCCCTCTGTTTCTCGCCCTCTGTTTCAGCCCCTCTGTTTCTCGCCCTCTGTTTCAGCCCCTCTGTTTCTCGCCCTCTGTTTCAGCCCCTCTGTTATTCGCCCTCTGTTTCAGCCCCTCTGATTCAGCCCCTCTGTTTCAGCCCCTCTGTTTCAGCCCCTCTGTTTCATCCCCTATGTTTCTCGCCCTCTGTTTCTCACCCTCTGTTTCTCGCCCTCTGTTTCAGCCCCTCTGATTCTCGCCCTCTCTTTCAGCCCCTCCGTTTCAGCCCCTCTGTTTCTCGCCCTCTGTTTCTGCCCCTCTGCTTCTCGCCCTCTGTTTCAGCCCCTCTGTTTCTCGCCCTCTGTTTCAGCCCCGCTGATTCAGCCCCTCTGTTTCAGCCCCTCTGAATCAGCCCCTCTGATTCAGCCCCTCTGTTTCAGCCCCTCTGTTTCTCGCCCAGTGTTTCAGCCCCTCTGTTTTTCGCCCTCTTTTTCAGCCCCTCTGTTTCAGCCCGTCTGTTTCACCCACTCTGTTTCTCGCCCTCTGTTTAGGCCCCTCTGTTTCTCGCCCTCTGTTTCAGCCCCTCTGATTCAGCCACTCTGTTTCAGCCCCTCTGTTTCTCCCCCACTGTTCCAGCCCCTCTGTTTCAGCCCCTCTGTTCCAGCACCTCTTTTTCAGCCCCTCTGTTTCAGCCACTCTGTTTCAGCCTCTCTGTTTCAGCCCCTCTGTTTCAGCCCCTCTGATTCAGCCCCTCTGTTTCTTGCCCTCTGTTTCAGCCCCTCTGTTTCTCGCCCTCTGTTTCAGCCCCTCTGTTTCTCACCCTCTGTTTCAGCCCCACTGTTTCAGCCCCTCTGTTTCAGCCCCTCTGTTTCAGCCCCTCTGTTTCTAGCCCTCTGTTTCAGCCCCTCTTGTTTCGCGCCCACTGTTTCAGCCCCTCTGTTTCAGCCATTCTGTTTCTCGCCCTCTGTTTCTCGCCCTCTTTTTCAGCCCCTCAGTTTCTCGCCCTCTGTTTCAGCCCCGCTGATTGAGCCCCTCTGTTTCAGCTCCTCTGAATCAGCCCCTCTGATTCAGCCCCTCTGTTTCAGCCCCTCTGTTTCAGCCCCTCTGTTTAGGCCCCTCTGTTTCTCGCCCTCTGTTTCAGCCCCTCTGTTTGTCGCCCTTTGTTTCAGCCCCTCTGATTCTGCCCCTCTGTTTCAGCCCCTCTGATTCAGCCCCTCTGATTGAGCCCCACTTATTCAGCCCCTCTTTTTCAGCCCCTCTGTTTCCCGCCCCTCTGTTTCAGCCCCTCTGTTTCTCGCCCTCTGTTTCAGCCCCTCTGTTTCAGCCCCTCTGTTTCAGCCCCTCTGAATCAGCCCCTCTGATTCAGCCCCTCTGTTTCAGCCCCTCTGTTTCAGCCCCTCTGAATCAGCCCCTCTGATTCAGCCCCTCTGTTTCAGCCCCTCTGTTTCAGCCCCTCTGTTTCTCGCCCTCTGTTTCAGCCCCTCTGATTCAGCCCCTCTGATTCAGCCCCTCTGATTCAGCCCCTCTGTTTCAGCCCCTCTGTTTCTCGCCCTCTGTTTCAGCCCCTCTGTTTCTCCCCCTCTGTTTCAGCCCCTCTGATTCAGCCCCTCTGTTTCAGCCCCTCTGTTTCTCCCCCGCTGTTCCAGCCCCTCTGTTTCAGCCCCTCTGTTTCAGCCACTCTGTTTCAGCCCCTCTGTTTCAGTCCCTCTGTCTCAGCCCCTCTGATTCAGCCCCTCTGTTTCTCGCCCTCTGTTTCAGCCCCTCTGTTTCTCGCACTCGGTTTCATCCCCTGTGTTTCTCGCCCTCTGTTTCAGACCCACTGTTTCAGCCCCTCTGTTTCAGCCCCTCTGTTTCAGCCCCTCTGTTTCTCGCCCTCTGTTTCAGCCCCTCTGTTTCAGCCCCTCTGTTCCAGCACCTCTGTTTCAGCCCCTCTGTTTCAGCCACTCTGTTTCAGCCTCTCTGTTTCAGCCCCTTTGTTTCAGCCCCTCTGATTCAGCCCCTCTGTTTCTCGCCCTCTGTTTCAGCCCCTCTGTTTCTCGCCCTCTGTTTCAGCCCCTCTGTTTCTCACCCTCTGTTTCAGCCCCACTGTTTCAGCCCCTCTGTTTCAGCCCCTCTGTTTCAGCCCCTCTGTTTCTAGCCCTCTGTTTCAGCCCCTCTTGTTTCGCGCCCTCTGTTTCAGCCCCTCTGTTTCAGCCATTCTGTTTCTCGCCCTCTGTTTCTCGCCCTCTGTTTCAGCCCCTCAGTTTCTCGCCCTCTGTTTCAGCCCCGCTGATTGAGCCCCTCTGTTTCAGCTCCTCTGAATCAGCCCCTCTGATTCAGCCCCTCTGTTTCAGCCCCTCTGTTTCAGCCCCTCTGTTTAGGCCCCTCTGTTTCTCGCCCTCTGTTTCAGCCCCTCTGTTTGTCGCCCTTTGTTTCAGCCCCTCTGATTCTGCCCCTCTGTTTCAGCCCCACTGATTCAGCCCCTCTGATTCAGCCCCACTTATTCAGCCCCTCTTTTTCAGCCCCTCTGTTTCCCGCCCCTCTGTTTCAGCCCCTCTGTTTCTCGCCCTCTGTTTCAGCCCCTCTGTTTCAGCCCCTCTGTTTCAGCCCCTCTGAATCAGCCCCTCTGATTCAGCCCCTCTGTTTCAGCCCCTCTGTTTCAGCCCCTCTGAATCAGCCCCTCTGATTCAGCCCCTCTGTTTCAGCCCCTCTGTTTCAGCCCCTCTGTTTCTCGCCCTCTGTTTCAGCCCCTCTGATTCAGCCCCTCTGATTCAGCCCCTCTGATTCAGCCCCTCTGTTTCAGCCCCTCTGTTTCTCGACCTCTGTTTCAGCCCCTCTGTTTCTCCCCCTCTGTTTCAGCCCCTCTGATTCAGCCCCTCTGTTTCAGCCCCTCTGTTTCTCCCCCGCTGTTCCAGCCCCTCTGTTTCAGCCCCTCTGTTTCAGCCACTCTGTTTCAGCCCCTCTGTTTCAGTCCCTCTGTTTCAGCCCCTCTGATTCAGCCCCTCTGTTTCAGCCCCTCTGTTTCAGCCCCTCTGTTTCATCCCCTATGTTTCTCGCCCTCTGTTTCTCACCCTCTGTTTCTCGCCCTCTGTTTCAGCCCCTCTGATTCTCGCCCTCTCTTTCAGCCCCTCCGTTTCAGCCCCTCTGTTTCTCGCCCTCTGTTTCTGCCCCTCTGCTTCTCGCCCTCTGTTTCAGCCCCTCTGTTTCTCGCCCTCTGTTTCAGCCCCGCTGATTCAGCCCCTCTGTTTCAGCCCCTCTGAATCAGCCCCTCTGATTCAGCCCCTCTGCTTCAGCCCCTCTGTTTCAGCCGCGCTGTTTCTAGCCCTCTGTTTCAGCCCCTCTGTTTCTCGCCCTCTGTTTCAGCCCCTCTGATTCTCGCCCTCTGTTTCAGCCCCTCTGTTTCAGTCCCTCTGATTCAGCCACTGTGTTTCTCGCCCACTGTTTCAGCCCCTCTTATTCAGCCCCACTCATTCAGCCCCTCTGTTTCAGCCCCTCTGTTTCTCGCCCTCTGTTTCAGCCCCTCTGTTTCTCCCCCTCTGTTTCAGCCCCTCTGTTTCTCGCCCTCTGTTTCAGCCCCTCTGTTTCTCGCCCTCTGTTTCAGCCCCTCTGTTTCTCGCCCTCTGTTTCAGCCTCTCTGTTTCTCGCCCTCTGTTTCAGCCCCTCTGTTTCAGCCCCTCTGTGTCTCGCCCTCTGTTTCAGCTCCTCTGTTTCTCGCCCTCTGTTTCAGCCCCTCTGTTTCAGCCCCTCTGTTTCTCGCCCTCTGTTTCAGCCCCTCTATTTCTCGCCCTCTGTTTCTCGCCCTCTGTTTCAGCCCCTCTGTTTCAGCCCCTCTGTTTCTCGCCCTCTGTTTCAGCCCCTCTGTTTCTCGCCCTCTGTTTCTCACCCTCTGTTTCACGCCCTCTGTTTCAGCCCCTCTGTTTCAGCCCCTCTGTTTCAGCCCCTCTGTTTCTCGCCCTCTGTTTCAGCCCCGCTGATTGAGCCCCTCTGTTTCAGCTCCTCTGAATCAGCCCCTCTGATTCAGCCCCTCTGTTTCAGCCCCTCTGTTTCAGCCCCTCTGTTTAGGCCCCTCTGTTTCTCGCCCTCTGTTTCAGCCCCTCTGTTTGTCGCCCTTTGTTTCAGCCCCTCTGATTCTGCCCCTCTGTTTCAGCCCCTCTGATTCAGCCCCTCTGATTGAGCCCCACTTATTCAGCCCCTCTTTTTCAGCCCCTCTGTTTCCCGCCCCTCTGTTTCAGCCCCTCTGTTTCTCTCCCTCTGTTTCAGCCCCTCTGTTTCAGCCCCTCTGTTTCAGCCCCTCTGAATCAGCCCCTCTGATTCAGCCCCTCTGTTTCAGCCCCTCTGTTTCAGCCCCTCTGAATCAGCCCCTCTGATTCAGCCCCTCTGTTTCAGCCCCTCTGTTTCAGCCCCTCTGTTTCTCGCCCTCTGTTTCAGCCCCTCTGATTCAGCCCCTCTGATTCAGCCCCTCTGATTCAGCCCCTCTGTTTCAGCCCCTCTGTTTCTCGCCCTCTGTTTCAGCCCCTCTGTTTCTCCCCCTCTGTTTCAGCCCCTCTGATTCAGCCCCTCTGTTTCAGCCCCTCTGTTTCTCCCCCGCTGTTCCAGCCCCTCTGTTTCAGCCCCTCTGTTTCAGCCACTCTGTTTCAGCCCCTCTGTTTCAGTCCCTCTGTCTCAGCCCCTCTGATTCAGCCCCTCTGTTTCTCGCCCTCTGTTTCAGCCCCTCTGTTTCTCGCACTCGGTTTCAGCCCCTGTGTTTCTCGCCCTCTGTTTCAGACCCACTGTTTCTGCCCCTCTGTTTCAGCCCCTCTGTTTCAGCCCCTCTGTTTCTCGCCCTCTGTTTCAGCCCCTCTGTTTCAGCCCCTCTGTTCCAGCACCTCTGTTTCAGCCCCTCTGTTTCAGCCACTCTGTTTCAGCCTCTCTGTTTCAGCCCCTCTGTTTCAGCCCCTCTGATTCAGCCCCTCTGTTTCTCGCCCTCTGTTTCAGCCCCTCTGTTTCTCGCCCTCTGTTTCAGCCCCTCTGTTTCTCACCCTCTGTTTCAGCCCCACTGTTTCAGCCCCTCTGTTTCAGCCCCTCTGTTTCAGCCCCTCTGTTTCTAGCCCTCTGTTTCAGCCCCTCTTGTTTCGCGCCCTCTGTTTCAGCCCCTCTGTTTCAGCCATTCTGTTTCTCGCCCTCTGTTTCTCGCCCTCTGTTTCAGCCCCTCAGTTTCTCGCCCTCTGTTTCAGCCCCGCTGATTGAGCCCCTCTGTTTCAGCTCCTCTGAATCAGCCCCTCTGATTCAGCCCCTCTGTTTCAGCCCCTCTGTTTCAGCCCCTCTGTTTAGGCCCCTCTGTTTCTCGCCCTCTGTTTCAGCCCCTCTGTTTGTCGCCCTTTGTTTCAGCCCCTCTGATTCTGCCCCTCTGTTTCAGCCCCACTGATTCAGCCCCTCTGATTCAGCCCCACTTATTCAGCCCCTCTTTTTCAGCCCCTCTGTTTCCCGCCCCTCTGTTTCAGCCCCTCTGTTTCTCGCCCTCTGTTTCAGCCCCTCTGTTTCAGCCCCTCTGTTTCAGCCCCTCTGAATCAGCCCCTCTGATTCAGCTCCTCTGTTTCAGCCCCTCTGTTTCAGCTCCTCTGAATCAGCCCCTCTGATTCAGCCCCTCTGTTTCAGCCCCTCTGTTTCAGCCCCTCTGTTTCTCGCCCTCTGTTTCAGCCCCTCTGATTCAGCCCCTCTGATTCAGCCCCTCTGATTCAGCCCCTCTGTTTCAGCCCCTCTGTTTCTCGACCTCTGTTTCAGCCCCTCTGTTTCTCCCCCTCTGTTTCAGCCCCTCTGATTCAGCCCCTCTTTTTCAGCCCCTCTGTTTCTCCCCCGCTGTTCCAGCCCCTCTGTTTCAGCCCCTCTGTTTCAGCCACTCTGTTTCAGCCCCTCTGTTTCAGTCCCTCTGTTTCAGCCCCTCTGATTCAGCCCCTCTGTTTCAGCCCCTCTGTTTCAGCCCCTCTGTTTCATCCCCTATGTTTCTCGCCCTCTGTTTCTCACCCTCTGTTTCTCGCCCTCTGTTTCAGCCCCTCTGATTCTCGCCCTCTCTTTCAGCCCCTCCGTTTCAGCCCCTCTGTTGCTCGCCCTCTGTTTCTGCCCCTCTGCTTCTCGCCCTCTGTTTCAGCCCCTCTGTTTCAGCCCCGCTGATTCAGCCCCTCTGTTTCAGCCCCTCTGAATCAGCCCCTCTGATTCAGCCCCTCTGCTTCAGCCCCTCTGTTTCAGCCGCGCTGTTTCTAGCCCTCTGTTTCAGCCCCTCTGTTTCTCGCCCTCTGTTTCAGCCCCTCTGATTCTCGCCCTCTGTTTCAGCCCCTCTGTTTCAGTCCCTCTGATTCAGCCACTGTGTTTCTCGCCCACTGTTTCAGCCCCTCTGATTCAGCCCCACTCATTCAGCCCCTCTGTTTCAGCCCCTCTGTTTCTCGCCCTCTGTTTCAGCCCCTCTGTTTCTCCCCCTCTGTTTCAGCCCCTCTGTTTCTCGCCCTCTGTTTCAGCCCCTCTGTTTCTCGCCCTCTGTTTCAGCCCCTCTGTTTCTCGCCCTCTGTTTCAGCCTCTCTGTTTCTCGCCCTCTGTTTCAGCCCCTCTGTTTCAGCCCCTCTGTGTCTCGCCCTCTGTTTCAGCTCCTCTGTTTCTCGCCCTCTGTTTCAGCCCCTCTGTTTCAGCCCCTCTGTTTCTCGCCCTCTGTTTCAGCCCCTCTATTTCTCGCCCTCTGTTTCTCGCCCTCTGTTTCAGCCCCTCTGTTTCAGCCCCTCTGTTTCTCGCCCTCTGTTTCAGCCCCTCTGTTTCTCGCCCTCTGTTTCAGCCCCTCTGTTTCAGCCCCTCTGTTTCAGCCCCTCTGAATCAGCCCCTCTGATTCAGCCCCTCTGTTTCAGCCCCTCTGTTTCAGCCCCTCTGAATCAGCCCCTCTGATTCAGCCCCTCTGTTTCAGCCCCTCTGTTTCAGCCCCTCTGTTTCTCGCCCTCTGTTTCAGCCCCTCTGATTCAGCCCCTCTGATTCAGCCCCTCTGATTCAGCCCCTCTGTTTCAGCCCCTCTGTTTCTCGACCTCTGTTTCAGCCCCTCTGTTTCTCCCCCTCTGTTTCAGCCCCTCTGATTCAGCCCCTCTGTTTCAGCCCCTCTGTTTCTCCCCCGCTGTTCCAGCCCCTCTGTTTCAGCCCCTCTGTTTCAGCCACTCTGTTTCAGCCCCTCTGTTTCAGTCCCTCTGTTTCAGCCCCTCTGATTCAGCCCCTCTGTTTCAGCCCCTCTGTTTCAGCCCCTCTGTTTCATCCCCTATGTTTCTCGCCCTCTGTTTCTCACCCTCTGTTTCTCGCCCTCTGTTTCAGCCCCTCTGATTCTCGCCCTCTCTTTCAGCCCCTCCGTTTCAGCCCCTCTGTTTCTCGCCCTCTGTTTCTGCCCCTCTGCTTCTCGCCCTCTGTTTCAGCCCCTCTGTTTCTCGCCCTCTGTTTCAGCCCCGCTGATTCAGCCCCTCTGTTTCAGCCCCTCTGAATCAGCCCCTCTGATTCAGCCCCTCTGCTTCAGCCCCTCTGTTTCAGCCGCGCTGTTTCTAGCCCTCTGTTTCAGCCCCTGTGTTTCTCGCCCTCTGTTTCAGCCCCTCTGATTCTCGCCCTCTGTTTCAGCCCCTCTGTTTCAGTCCCTCTGATTCAGCCACTGTGTTTCTCGCCCACTGTTTCAGCCCCTCTGATTCAGCCCCACTCATTCAGCCCCTCTGTTTCAGCCCCTCTGTTTCTCGCCCTCTGTTTCAGCCCCTCTGTTTCTCCCCCTCTGTTTCAGCCCCTCTGTTTCTCGCCCTCTGTTTCAGCCCCTCTGTTTCTCGCCCTCTGTTTCAGCCCCTCTGTTTCTCGCCCTCTGTTTCAGCCTCTCTGTTTCTCGCCCTCTGTTTCAGCCCCTCTGTGTCTCGCCCTCTGAATCAGCTCCTCTGTTTCTCGCCCTCTGTTTCAGCCCCTCTGTTTCAGCCCCTCTGTTTCTCGCCCTCTGTTTCAGCCCCTCTATTTCTCGCCCTCTGTTTCTCGCCCTCTGTTTCAGCCCCTCTGTTTCAGCCCCTCTGTTTCTCGCCCTCTGTTTCAGCCCCTCTGTTTCTCGCCCTCTGTTTCTCACCCTCTGTTTCACGCCCTCTGTTTCAGCCCCTCTGTTTCAGCCCCTCTGTTTCAGCCCCTCTGTTTCTCGCCCTCTGTTTCAGCCCCTCTATTTCTCGCCCTCTGTTTCAGCCCCTCTGTTTCAGCCCCTCTGTTTCAGCCCCTCTGTTTCTCGCCCTCTGTTTCAGCCCCTCTGTTTCTCGCCCCTCTGTTTCAGCCCCTCTGTTTCTCGCCCTCTGTTTCAGCCCCTCTGTTTCAGCCCCTCTGTTTCAGCCCCTCTGAATCAGCCCCTCTGATTCAGCCCCTCTGTTTCAGCCCCTCTGTTTCAGCCCCTCTGAATCAGCCCCTCTGATTCAGCCCCTCTGTTTCAGCCCCTCTGTTTCAGCCCCTCTGTTTCTCGCCCTCTGTTTCAGCCCCTCTGATTCAGCCCCTCTGATTCAGCCCCTCTGATTCAGCCCCTCTGTTTCAGCCCCTCTGTTTCTCGACCTCTGTTTCAGCCCCTCTGTTTCTCCCCCTCTGTTTCAGCCCCTCTGATTCAGCCCCTCTTTTTCAGCCCCTCTGTTTCTCCCCCGCTGTTCCAGCCCCTCTGTTTCAGCCCCTCTGTTTCAGCCACTCTGTTTCAGCCCCTCTGTTTCAGTCCCTCTGTTTCAGCCCCTCTGATTCAGCCCCTCTGTTTCAGCCCCTCTGTTTCAGCCCCTCTGTTTCATCCCCTATGTTTCTCGCCCTCTGTTTCTCACCCTCTGTTTCTCGCCCTCTGTTTCAGCCCCTCTGATTCTCGCCCTCTCTTTCAGCCCCTCCGTTTCAGCCCCTCTGTTTCTCGCCCTCTGTTTCTGCCCCTCTGCTTCTCGCCCTCTGTTTCAGCCCCTCTGTTTCAGCCCCGCTGATTCAGCCCCTCTGTTTCAGCCCCTCTGAATCAGCCCCTCTGATTCAGCCCCTCTGCTTCAGCCCCTCTGTTTCAGCCGCGCTGTTTCTAGCCCTCTGTTTCAGCCCCTCTGTTTCTCGCCCTCTGTTTCAGCCCCTCTGATTCTCGCCCTCTGTTTCAGCCCCTCTGTTTCAGTCCCTCTGATTCAGCCACTGTGTTTCTCGCCCACTGTTTCAGCCCCTCTGATTCAGCCCCACTCATTCAGCCCCTCTGTTTCAGCCCCTCTGTTTCTCGCCCTCTGTTTCAGCCCCTCTGTTTCTCCCCCTCTGTTTCAGCCCCTCTGTTTCTCGCCCTCTGTTTCAGCCCCTCTGTTTCTCGCCCTCTGTTTCAGCCCCTCTGTTTCTCGCCCTCTGTTTCAGCCTCTCTGTTTCTCGCCCTCTGTTTCAGCCCCTCTGTTTCAGCCCCTCTGTGTCTCGCCCTCTGTTTCAGCTCCTCTGTTTCTCGCCCTCTGTTTCAGCCCCTCTGTTTCAGCCCCTCTGTTTCTCGCCCTCTGTTTCAGCCCCTCTATTTCTCGCCCTCTGTTTCTCGCCCTCTGTTTCAGCCCCTCTGTTTCAGCCCCTCTGTTTCTCGCCCTCTGTTTCAGCCCCTCTGTTTCTCGCCCTCTGTTTCAGCCCCTCTGTTTCAGCCCCTCTGTTTCAGCCCCTCTGAATCAGCCCCTCTGATTCAGCCCCTCTGTTTCAGCCCCTCTGTTTCAGCCCCTCTGAATCAGCCCCTCTGATTCAGCCCCTCTGTTTCAGCCCCTCTGTTTCAGCCCCTCTGTTTCTCGCCCTCTGTTTCAGCCCCTCTGATTCAGCCCCTCTGATTCAGCCCCTCTGATTCAGCCCCTCTGTTTCAGCCCCTCTGTTTCTCGACCTCTGTTTCAGCCCCTCTGTTTCTCCCCCTCTGTTTCAGCCCCTCTGATTCAGCCCCTCTGTTTCAGCCCCTCTGTTTCTCCCCCGCTGTTCCAGCCCCTCTGTTTCAGCCCCTCTGTTTCAGCCACTCTGTTTCAGCCCCTCTGTTTCAGTCCCTCTGTTTCAGCCCCTCTGATTCAGCCCCTCTGTTTCAGCCCCTCTGTTTCAGCCCCTCTGTTTCATCCCCTATGTTTCTCGCCCTCTGTTTCTCACCCTCTGTTTCTCGCCCTCTGTTTCAGCCCCTCTGATTCTCGCCCTCTCTTTCAGCCCCTCCGTTTCAGCCCCTCTGTTTCTCGCCCTCTGTTTCTGCCCCTCTGCTTCTCGCCCTCTGTTTCAGCCCCTCTGTTTCTCGCCCTCTGTTTCAGCCCCGCTGATTCAGCCCCTCTGTTTCAGCCCCTCTGAATCAGCCCCTCTGATTCAGCCCCTCTGCTTCAGCCCCTCTGTTTCAGCCGCGCTGTTTCTAGCCCTCTGTTTCAGCCCCTGTGTTTCTCGCCCTCTGTTTCAGCCCCTCTGATTCTCGCCCTCTGTTTCAGCCCCTCTGTTTCAGTCCCTCTGATTCAGCCACTGTGTTTCTCGCCCACTGTTTCAGCCCCTCTGATTCAGCCCCACTCATTCAGCCCCTCTGTTTCAGCCCCTCTGTTTCTCGCCCTCTGTTTCAGCCCCTCTGTTTCTCCCCCTCTGTTTCAGCCCCTCTGTTTCTCGCCCTCTGTTTCAGCCCCTCTGTTTCTCGCCCTCTGTTTCAGCCCCTCTGTTTCTCGCCCTCTGTTTCAGCCTCTCTGTTTCTCGCCCTCTGTTTCAGCCCCTCTGTTTCAGCCCCTCTGTGTCTCGCCCTCTGAATCAGCTCCTCTGTTTCTCGCCCTCTGTTTCAGCCCCTCTGTTTCAGCCCCTCTGTTTCTCGCCCTCTGTTTCAGCCCCTCTATTTCTCGCCCTCTGTTTCTCGCCCTCTGTTTCAGCCCCTCTGTTTCAGCCCCTCTGTTTCTCGCCCTCTGTTTCAGCCCCTCTGTTTCTCGCCCTCTGTTTCTCACCCTCTGTTTCACGCCCTCTGTTTCAGCCCCTCTGTTTCAGCCCCTCTGTTTCAGCCCCTCTATTTCTCGCCCTCTGTTTCTCGCCCTCTGTTTCAGCCCCTCTGTTTCAGCCCCTCTGTTTCTCGCCCTCTGTTTCAGCCCCTCTGTTTCTCGCCCTCTGTTTCTCACCCTCTGTTTCTCGCTCTCTGTTTCAGCCCCTCTGATTCACCCCCTCAGTTTCAGCCCCTATGTTTCAGCCCTTCTGTTTCAGCCCCTCTGTTTCAGCCCCTCTGTTTCTCGCCCTCTGTTTCAGCCTCTCTGTTTCTCGCCCTCTGTTTCAGCCCCTCTGATTCAGCCCCTCTGTTTCAGCCCCTCTGTTTCTCCCGTCTGTTTCAGCCCCTCTGTTTCTCCCCGTCTGTTTCAGCTCCTCTGTTTCTCGCCCTTTGTTTCAGCCCCTCTGTTTCTCGCCCTCTGTTTCAGCCCCTCTATTTCTCGCCCTCTGTTTCAGCCCCTCTGATTCACCCCCTCAGTTTCAGCCCCTATGTTTCAGCCCTTCTGTTTCAGCCCCTCTGTTTCTCGCCCTCTGTTTCAGCCCCTCTGTTTCTCGCCCTCTGTTTCAGCCCCTCTGATTCAGCCCCTCTGTTTCAGCCCCTCTGTTTCAGCCCCTCTGTTTCTCGCCCTCTGTTTCAGCCCCTCTGATTCAGCCCCTCTGTTTCAGCCCCTCTGTTTCTCCCGTCTGTTTCAGCCCCTCTGTTTCTCCCCGTCTGTTTCAGCTCCTCTGTTTCTCGCCCTTTGTTTCAGCCCCTCTGTTTCTCGCCCTCTGTTTCAGCCCCTCTATTTCTCGCCCTGTGTTTCAGCCCCTCTGATTCACCCCCTCAGTTTCAGCCCCTATGTTTCAGCCCTTCTGTTTCAGCCCCTCTGTTTCTCGCCCTCTGTTTCAGCCCCTCTGTTTCTCGCCCTCTGTTTCAGCCCCTCTGATTCTCGCCCTCTGTTTCAGCCCCTCTGTTTCAGTCCCTCTGATTCAGCCACTGTGTTTCTCGCCCACTGTTTCAGCCCCTCTGATTCAGCCCCACTCATTCAGCCCCTCTGTTTCAGCCCCTCTGTTTCTCGCCCTCTGTTTCAGCCCCTCTGTTTCTCCCCCTCTGTTTCAGCCCCTCTGTTTCTCGCCCTCTGTTTCAGCCCCTCTGTTTCTCGCCCTCTGTTTCAGCCCCTCTGTTTCTCGCCCTCTGTTTCAGCCTCTCTGTTTCTCGCCCTCTGTTTCAGCCCCTCTGTTTCAGCCCCTCTGTGTCTCGCCCTCTGTTTCAGCTCCTCTGTTTCTCGCCCTCTGTTTCAGCCCCTCTGTTTCAGCCCCTCTGTTTCTCGCCCTCTGTTTCAGCCCCTCTATTTCTCGCCCTCTGTTTCTCGCCCTCTGTTTCAGCCCCTCTGTTTCAGCCCCTCTGTTTCTCGCCCTCTGTTTCAGCCCCTCTGTTTCTCGCCCTCTGTTTCAGCCCCTCTGTTTCAGCCCCTCTGTTTCAGCCCCTCTGAATCAGCCCCTCTGATTCAGCCCCTCTGTTTCAGCCCCTCTGTTTCAGCCCCTCTGAATCAGCCCCTCTGATTCAGCCCCTCTGTTTCAGCCCCTCTGTTTCAGCCCCTCTGTTTCTCGCCCTCTGTTTCAGCCCCTCTGATTCAGCCCCTCTGATTCAGCCCCTCTGATTCAGCCCCTCTGTTTCAGCCCCTCTGTTTCTCGACCTCTGTTTCAGCCCCTCTGTTTCTCCCCCTCTGTTTCAGCCCCTCTGATTCAGCCCCTCTGTTTCAGCCCCTCTGTTTCTCCCCCGCTGTTCCAGCCCCTCTGTTTCAGCCCCTCTGTTTCAGCCACTCTGTTTCAGCCCCTCTGTTTCAGTCCCTCTGTTTCAGCCCCTCTGATTCAGCCCCTCTGTTTCAGCCCCTCTGTTTCAGCCCCTCTGTTTCATCCCCTATGTTTCTCGCCCTCTGTTTCTCACCCTCTGTTTCTCGCCCTCTGTTTCAGCCCCTCTGATTCTCGCCCTCTCTTTCAGCCCCTCCGTTTCAGCCCCTCTGTTTCTCGCCCTCTGTTTCTGCCCCTCTGCTTCTCGCCCTCTGTTTCAGCCCCTCTGTTTCTCGCCCTCTGTTTCAGCCCCGCTGATTCAGCCCCTCTGTTTCAGCCCCTCTGAATCAGCCCCTCTGATTCAGCCCCTCTGCTTCAGCCCCTCTGTTTCAGCCGCGCTGTTTCTAGCCCTCTGTTTCAGCCCCTGTGTTTCTCGCCCTCTGTTTCAGCCCCTCTGATTCTCGCCCTCTGTTTCAGCCCCTCTGTTTCAGTCCCTCTGATTCAGCCACTGTGTTTCTCGCCCACTGTTTCAGCCCCTCTGATTCAGCCCCACTCATTCAGCCCCTCTGTTTCAGCCCCTCTGTTTCTCGCCCTCTGTTTCAGCCCCTCTGTTTCTCCCCCTCTGTTTCAGCCCCTCTGTTTCTCGCCCTCTGTTTCAGCCCCTCTGTTTCTCGCCCTCTGTTTCAGCCCCTCTGTTTCTCGCCCTCTGTTTCAGCCTCTCTGTTTCTCGCCCTCTGTTTCAGCCCCTCTGTTTCAGCCCCTCTGTGTCTCGCCCTCTGAATCAGCTCCTCTGTTTCTCGCCCTCTGTTTCAGCCCCTCTGTTTCAGCCCCTCTGTTTCTCGCCCTCTGTTTCAGCCCCTCTATTTCTCGCCCTCTGTTTCTCGCCCTCTGTTTCAGCCCCTCTGTTTCAGCCCCTCTGTTTCTCGCCCTCTGTTTCAGCCCCTCTGTTTCTCGCCCTCTGTTTCTCACCCTCTGTTTCACGCCCTCTGTTTCAGCCCCTCTGTTTCAGCCCCTCTGTTTCAGCCCCTCTATTTCTCGCCCTCTGTTTCTCGCCCTCTGTTTCAGCCCCTCTGTTTCAGCCCCTCTGTTTCTCGCCCTCTGTTTCAGCCCCTCTGTTTCTCGCCCTCTGTTTCTCACCCTCTGTTTCTCGCTCTCTGTTTCAGCCCCTCTGATTCACCCCCTCAGTTTCAGCCCCTATGTTTCAGCCCTTCTGTTTCAGCCCCTCTGTTTCAGCCCCTCTGTTTCTCGCCCTCTGTTTCAGCCTCTCTGTTTCTCGCCCTCTGTTTCAGCCCCTCTGATTCAGCCCCTCTGTTTCAGCCCCTCTGTTTCTCCCGTCTGTTTCAGCCCCTCTGTTTCTCCCCGTCTGTTTCAGCTCCTCTGTTTCTCGCCCTTTGTTTCAGCCCCTCTGTTTCTCGCCCTCTGTTTCAGCCCCTCTATTTCTCGCCCTCTGTTTCAGCCCCTCTGATTCACCCCCTCAGTTTCAGCCCCTATGTTTCAGCCCTTCTGTTTCAGCCCCTCTGTTTCTCGCCCTCTGTTTCAGCCCCTCTGTTTCTCGCCCTCTGTTTCAGCCCCTCTGATTCAGCCCCTCTGTTTCAGCCCCTCTGTTTCAGCCCCTCTGTTTCTCGCCCTCTGTTTCAGCCCCTCTGATTCAGCCCCTCTGTTTCAGCCCCTCTGTTTCTCCCGTCTGTTTCAGCCCCTCTGTTTCTCCCCGTCTGTTTCAGCTCCTCTGTTTCTCGCCCTTTGTTTCAGCCCCTCTGTTTCTCGCCCTCTGTTTCAGCCCCTCTATTTCTCGCCCTCTGTTTCAGCCCCTCTGATTCACCCCCTCAGTTTCAGCCCCTATGTTTCAGCCCTTCTGTTTCAGCCCCTCTGTTTCTCGCCCTCTGTTTCAGCCCCTCTGTTTCTCGCCCTCTGTTTCAGCCCCTCTGATTCAGCCCCTCTGTTTCAGCCCCTCTGTTTCAGCCCCTCTGTTTCTCGCCCTCTGTTTCAGCCCCTCTGTTTCTCGCCCTCTGTTTCTGCCCGTCTAATTTAGCCCCCCTGTTTCAGCCCCTCTGTTTCAGCCCCTCTGTTTCTCGCCCTCTGTTTCAGCCCCTCTGTTTCGCGCTCTCTGTTTCAGCCCCTCTGTTTCAGCCACTCTGTTTCTCGCCCTCTGTTTCTGCCGCTCTGTTTCTCGCCCTCTGTTTCAGCCCCTCTGTTTCTCGCCCTCTGTTTCAGCCCCTCTGATTCAGCCCCTCTGTTTCAGCCCCTCTGTTTCAGCCCCTCTGTTTCAGCCCCTCTGTTTCTCGCCCTCTGTTTCAGCCCCTCTGTTTCTCGCCCTCTGTTTCAGCCCCTCTGTTTCTCGCCCTCTGTTTCAGCTCCTCTGTTTCTCGCCTTCTGTTTCAGCCCCTCTGTTTCAGCCCCTCTGTTTCAGCCCCTCTGTTTCTCGCCCTCTGTTTCAGCCCCTCTGTTTCTCGCCCTCTGTTTCAGCCCCTCTATTTCTCGCCCTCTGTTTCTCCCCCTCAGTTTCTGCCCCTCTGTTTCTCACCCTCTGTTTCAGCTCCTCTGTTTCTCGCCCTCTGTTTCAGCCCCTCTGTTTCAGCCCCTTTGTTTCAGCTCCTCTGTTTCTCGCCCTCTGTTTCAGCCCCTCTGATTCAGCCCCTCTGTTTCAGCCCCTCTGAATCAGCCCCTCTGATTCAGCCCCTCTGTTTCAGCCCCTCTGTTTCAGCCCCTCTGTTTCTCGCCCTCTGTTTCAGCCCCTCTGTTTCTCGCCCTCTGTTTCAGCCCCTCTGTTTCTCGCCCTCTGTTTCAGCTCCTCTGTTTCTCGCCTTCTGTTTCAGCCCCTCTGTTTCAGCCCCTCTGTTTCAGCCCCTCTGTTTCTCGCCCTCTGTTTCAGCCCCTCTGTTTCTCGCCCTCTGTTTCAGCCCCTCTATTTCTCGCCCTCTGTTTCTCCCCCTCAGTTTCTGCCCCTCTGTTTCTCACCCTCTGTTTCAGCTCCTCTGTTTCTCGCCCTCTGTTTCAGCCCCTCTGTTTCAGCCCCTTTGTTTCAGCTCCTCTGTTTCTCGCCCTCTGTTTCAGCCCCTCTGTTTCAGCCCCTCTGTTTCTCGCCCTCTGTTTCAGCCCCTCTGTTTCTCGCCCACTGTTTCAGCCCCTCTATTTCTCGCCCTCTGTTTCTCCCGTCTGTTTCAGCCCCTCTGTTTCTCCCCGTCTGTTTCAGCTCCTCTGTTTCTCGCCCTTTGTTTCAGCCCCTCTGTTTCTCGCCCTCTGTTTCAGCCCCTCTATTTCTCGCCCTCTGTTTCAGCCCCTCTGTTTCTGACCCTCTGTTTCAGCCCCTCTGTTTCTCGCCCTCTGTTTCAGCCCCTCTGCTTCTCGCCCTCTGTTTCTCACCCTCTGTTTCTCGCCCTCTGTTTCAGCCCCTCTGTTTCAGCCCCTCTGTTTCAGTCCCTCTGTTTCTCGCCCTCTGTTTCTCCCCCTCTGTTTCAGCCCCTCTGTTTCTCGCCCTCTGTTTCAGCCCCTCTGTTTCTCGCCCTCTGTTTCAGACCCTCTGTTTCTCGCCCTCTGTTTCAGCCCCTCTGTTTCTCGCCCTCTGTTTCAGCCCCTCTGTTTCTCGCCCTCTGTTTCAGCCTCTCTGTTTCTCGCCCTCTGTTTCAGCCCCTCTGTTTCAGCCCCTCTGTGTCTCGCCCTCTGTTTCAGCTCCTCTGTTTCTCGCCCTCCGTTTCAGCCCCTCTGTTTCAGCCCCTCTGTTTCTCGCCCTCTGTTTCAGCCCCTCTATTTCTCGCCATCTGTTTCAGCCCCTCTGTTTCAGCCCCTCTGTTTCAGCCCCTCTGTTTCTCGCCCTCTGTTTCAGCCCCTCTGTTTCTCGCCCTCTGTTTCTCACCCTCTGTTTCTCGCCCTCTGTTTCAGCCCCTCTGTTTCAGCCCCTCTGTTTCAGTCCCTCTGTTTCTCGCCCTCTGTTTCTCCCCCTCTGTTTCAGCCCCTCTGTTTCTCGCCCTCTGTTTCAGCCCCTCTGTTTCTCGCCCTCTGTTTCAGCCCCTCTGTTTCTCGCCCTCTGATTCAGCCCCTCTGTTTCTCGCCCTCTGTTTCAGCCCCTCTGTTTCTCGCCCTCTGTTTCTGCCCCTCTAATTTAGCCCCTCTGTTTCAGGCCCTCTGTTTAAGCCCCTCTGTTTCTCGCCCTCTGTTTCAGCCCCTCTGTTTCGCGCTCTCTGTTTTTAGCCCCTCTGTTTCAGCCACTCTGTTTCTCACCCTCTGTTTCTGCCCCTCTGTTTCTCGCCCTCTATTTCAGCCCCTCTGTTTCTCGCCCTCTGTTCCAGCCCCTCTGATTCAGCCCCTCTGTTTCAGCCCCTCTGAATTAGCCCCTCTGATTCGGCCCCTCTGTTTCGCGCTCTCTGTTTTTAGCCCCTCTGTTTCAGCCACTCTGTTTCTCACCCTTTGTTTCAGCCCCTCTGTTTCTCGCCCTCTGTTTCAGCCCCTCTGTGTCTCGCCCTCTGTTTCAGCCCCTCTGTTTCTTGCCCTCTATTTCAGCCCCTCTGATTCAGCCCCTCTGTTTCTCGCCCTCTGTTTCAGCCCCTCTGTTTCTCGCCCTCTGTTTCAGCCCCTCTGTTTCGTGCCCTCTATTTCAGCCCCTCTGATTCAGCCGCTCTGTTTCTCGCCCTCTGTTTCAGCTCCTCTGTTTCTCGCCCTCTGTTTCAGCCCCACTGTTTCAGCCCCTCTGTTTCTCGCCCTCTGTTTGAGCCCCTCTGTTTCTCGCCCCGTGTTTCAGCCCCTCTATTTCTCGCCCTCTGTTTCTCCCCCTCTGTTTCAGCCCCTCTGTTTCTCGCCCTCTGTTTCGGCCTCTCTGTTTCTCGCCCTCTGTTTCAGCCCCTCTGTTTCAGCACCTTTGTTTCAGCCCCTCTGTTTCTCGCCCTCTGTTTCAGCCCCTCTGTTTCGCGCTCTCTGTTTCAGCCCCTCTGTTTTAGCCACTCTGTTTATCGCCCTCTGTTTCTGCCCCTCTGTTTCTCGCCCTCTGTTTCAGCCCCTCTGTTTCTCGCCCTCTGTTTCAGCACCTCTGATTCAGCCCCTCTGTTTCAGCCCCTCTGAATCAGCCCCTCTGATTCAGCCCTTCTGTTTCAGCCCCTCTGTTTCAGCCCCTCTGTTTCTCACCCTCTGTTTCAGCCCCTCTGATTCAGCCCCTCTGTTTCTCGCACTCTGTTTCAGCTCCTCTGTTTCTCGCCCTCTGTTTCAGCCCCTCTATTTCAGCCCCTCTGTTTCAGCCCCTCTGTTTCTCGCCCTCTGTTTCTGCCCCTCTGTTTCTCGCCCTCTGTTTCAGCCCCTCTGTTTCTCGCCCTCTGTTTCAGCCTCTCTGTTTCTCGCCCTCTGTTTCAGCCCCTCTGTTTCAGCCCCTCTGTGTCTCGCCCTCTGTTTCAGCTCCTCTGTTTCTCGCCCTTTGTTTCAGCCCCTCTGTTTCAGCCCCTCTGTTTCTCGCCCTCTGTTTCAGCCCCTCTATTTCTCGCTATCTGTTTCAGCCCCTCTGTTTCAGCCCCTCTGTTTCAGCCCCTCTGTTTCTCGCCCTCTGTTTCAGCCCCTCTGTTTCTCGCCCTCTGTTTCTCACCCTCTGTTTCTCGCCCTCTGTTTCAGCCCCTCTGTTTCAGCCCCTCTGTTTCAGTCCCTCTGTTTCTCGCCCTCTGTTTCTCCCCCTCTGTTTCAGCCCCTCTGTTTCTCGCCCTCTGTTTCAGCCCCTCTGTTTTCGCCCTCTGTTTCAGCCCCTCTGTTTCTCGCCCTCTGTTTCAGCCTCTCTGTTTCTCGCCCTCTGTTTCAGCCCCTCTGTTTCAGCCCCACTGTGTCTCGCCCTCTATTTCAGCCCCTCTGTTTCAGCCCCTCTGTTTCAGCCCCTCTGTTTCAGCACCTCTGTTTCACGCCCTCTGTTTCAGCCCCTCTCTTTCTCGCCCTCTGTTTCTGCCCCTCTAATTTAGCCCCTCTGTTTAAGCCCCTCTGTTTCTCGCGCTCTGTTTCAGCCCCTCTGTTTCTCGCCCTCTGTTTCAGCCCCTCTGTTTCTCGCCCTCTGTTTCAGCCTCTCTGTTTCTCGCCCTCTGTTTCAGCCTCTCTGTTTCTCGCCCTCTGTTTTAGCCCCTCTGTTTCAGCCCCTCTGTGTCTCGCCCTCTGTTTCAGCTCCTCTGTTTCTCGCCCTCTGTTTCAGCCCCTCTGTTTCAGCCCCTCTGTTTCTCGCCCTCTGTTTCAGCCCCTCTATTTCTCCCCATCTGTTTCAGCCCCTCTGTTTCAGCCCCTCTGTTTCAGCCCCTCTGTTTCTCGCCCTCTGTTTCAGCCCCTCTGTTTCTCGCCCTCTGTTTCTCACCCTCTGTTTCTCGCCCTCTGTTTCAGCCCCTCTGTTTCAGCCCCTCTGTTTCAGTCCCTCTGTTTCTCGCCCTCTGTTTCTCCCCCTCTGTTTCAGCCCCTCTGTTTCTCGCCCTCTGTCTCAGCCCCTCTGTTTCTCGCCCTCTGTTTCAGCCCCTCTGTTTCTCGCCCTCTGTTTCAGCCTCTCTGTTTCTCGCCCTCTGTTTCAGCCCCTCTCTTTCAGCCCCTCTGTGTCTCGTCCTCTGTTTCAGCTCCTCTGTTTCTCGCCCTCTGTTTCTCCCCCTCTGTTTCAGCCCCTCTGTTTCTCGCCCTCTGTTTCAGCCCCTCTATTTCTCGCCATCTGATTCAGCCCCTCTGTTTCAGCCCCTCTGTTTCAGCCCCTCTGTTTCTCGCCCTCTGTTTCAGCCCCTCTGTTTCTCGCCCTCTGTTTCTCACCCTCTGTTTCTCGCCCTCTGTTTCAGCCACTCTGTTTCAGCCCCTCTGTTTCAGTCCCTCTGTTTCTCGCCCTCTGTTTCTCCCCCTCTGTTTCAGTCCCTCTGTTTCAGCACCTCTGTTTCAGCCCCTCTGTTTCTCGCCCTCTGTTTCAGCCCCTCTGTTTCTCGCCCTCTGTTTCTCACCCTCTGTTTCTCGCCCTCTGTTTCAGCCCCTCTGTTTCAGCCCCTCTGTTTCAGTCCCTCTGTTTCTCGCCCTCTGTTTCTCCCCCTCTATTTCAGCCCCTCTGTTTCTCGCCCTCTGTTTCAGCCCCTCTGTTTCTCGCCCTCTGTTTCAGCCCCGCTGTTTCTCGCCCTCTGTTTCAGCCTCTCTGTTTCTCGCCCTCTGTTTCAGCCCCTCTGTTTCAGCCCCACTGTGTCTCGCCCTCTGTTTCAGCCCCTCTGTTTCAGCCCCTCTGTTTCTCGCCCTCTGTTTCTCACCCTCAGTTTCTCGCCCTCTGTTTCAGCCCCTCTGCTTCAGCCCCTCTGTTTCAGTCCCTCTGTTTCTCGCCCTCTGTTTCTCCCCCTCTGTTTCAGCCCCTCTGTTTCTCGCCCTCTGTTTCAGCCCCTCTGTTTCAGCCCCTCTGTTTCTCGCCATCTGTTTCAGCCCCTCTGTTTCTCCCCCTCTGTTTCAGCCCCTCTGATTCAGCCCCTCTGTTTCAGCCCCTCTGTTTCTCCCCCGCTGTTCCAGCCCCTCTGTTTCAGCCCCTCTGTTTCAGCCACTCTGTTTCAGCCCCTCTGTTTCAGTCCCTCTGTTTCAGCCCCTCTGATTCAGCCCCTCTGTTTCTCGCTCTCTGTTTCAGCCCCTCTGTTTCTCGCCCTTGGTTTCAGCCCCTGTGTTTCTCGCCCTCTGTTTCAGACCCACTGTTTCAGCCCCTCTGTTTCAGCCCCTCTGTTTCAGCCCCTCTGTTTCTCGCCCTCTGTTTCAGCCCCTCTGTTATTCGCCCTCTGTTTCAGCCCCTCTGATTCAGCCCCTCTGTTTCAGCCCCTCTGTTTCAGCCCCTCTGTTTCATCCCCTATGTTTCTCGCCCTCTGTTTCTCACCCTCTGTTTCTCGCCCTCTGTTTCAGCCCCTCTGATTCTCGCCCTCTCTTTCAGCCCCTCCGTTTCAGCCCCTCTGTTTCTCGCCCTCTGTTTCTGCCAATCTGCTTCTCGCCCTCTGTTTCAGCCCCTCTGTTTCTCGCCCTCTGTTTCAGCCCCGCTGATTCAGCCCCTCTGTTTCAGCCCCTCTGAATCAGCCCCTCTGATTCAGCCCCTCTGTTTCAGCCCCTCTGTTTCAGCCGCGCTGTTTCTAGCCCTCTGCTTCAGCCCCTCTGTTTCTCGCCCTCTGTTTCAGCCCCTCTGTTTCTCGCCCTCTGTTTCAGCCCCTCTGTTTCAGTCCCTCTGATTCAGCCACTGTGTTTCTCGCCCACTGTTTCAGCCCCTCTGATTCAGCCCCACTCATTCAGCCCCTCTGTTTCAGCCCCTCTGTTTCTCGCCCTCTGTTTCAGCCCCTCTGTTTCTCCCCCTCTGTTTCAGCCCCTCTGTTTCTCGCCCTCTGTTTCAGCCCCTCTGTTTCTCGCCCTCTGTTTCAGCCCCTCTGTTTCTCGCCCTCTGTTTCAGCCCCTCTGTTTCTCGCCCTCTGTTTCAGCCTCTCTGTTTCTCGCCCTCTGTTTCAGCCCCTCTGTTTCAGCCCCTCTGTGTCTCGCCCTCTGTTTCAGCTCCTCTGTTTCTCGCCCTCTGTTTCAGCCCCTCTGTTTCAGCCCCTCTGTTTCTCGCCCTCTGTTTCAGCCCCTCTATTTCTCGCCCTCTGTTTCTCGCCCTCTGTTTCAGCCCCTCTGTTTCAGCCCCTCTGTTTCTCGCCCTCTGTTTCAGCCCCTCTGTTTCTCGCCCTCTGTTTCTCACCCTCTGTTTCACGCCCTCTGTTTCAGCCCCTCTGTTTCAGCCCCTCTGTTTCAGCCCCTCTGTTTCTCGCCCTCTGTTTCAGCCCCTCTATTTCTCGCCCTCTGTTTCAGCCCCTCTGTTTCAGCCCCTCTGTTTCAGCCCCTCTGTTTCTCGCCATCTGTTTCAGCCCCTCTGTTTCTCGCCCTCTGTTTCTCACCCTCTGTTTCTCGCTCTCTGTTTCAGCCCCTCTGATTCAGCCCCTCAGTTTCAGCCCCTATGTTTCAGCCCTTCTGTTTCAGCCCCTCTGTTTCAGCCCCTCTGTTTCTCGCCCTCTGTTTCAGCCCCTCTGTTTCTCGCCCTCTGTTTCAGCCCCTCTGATTCAGCCACTCTGTTTCAGCCCCTCTGTTTCAGCCCCTCTGTTTCTCGCCCTCTGTTTCAGCCCCTCTGTTTCTCGCCCTCTGTTTCAGCTCCTCTGTTTCTCGCCCTCTGTTGCAGCCCCTCTGTTTCGCGCTCTCTGTTTCAGCCCCTCTGTTTCAGCCACTCTGTTTCTCGCCCTCTGTTTCTGCCGCTCTGTTTCTCGCCCACTGTTTCAGCCCCTCTGTTTCTCGCCCTCTGTTTCAGCCCCTCAGATTCAGCCCCTCTGTTTCAGCCCCTCTGAATCAGCCCCTCTGATTCAGCCCCTCTGTTTCAGCCCCTCTGTTTCAGCCCCTCTGTTTCTCGCCCTCTGTTTCAGCCCCTCTGTTTCTCGCCCTCTGTTTCAGCCCCTCTGTTTCTCGCCCTCTGTTTCAGCTCCTCTGTTTCTCGCCCTCTGTTTCAGCCCCTCTGTTTCATCCCCTCTGTTTCAGCCCCTCTGTTTCTCGCCCTCTGTTTCAGCCCCTCTGTTTCTCGCCCTCTGTTTCAGCCCCTCTATTTCTCGCCCTCTGTTTCTCTCCCTCAGTTTCTGCCCCTCTGTTTCTCACCCTCTGTTTCAGCTCCTCTGTTTCTCGCCCTCTGTTTCAGCCCCTCTGTTTCAGCCCCTTTGTTTCAGCTCCTCTGTTTCTCGCCCTCTGTTTCAGCCCCTCTGTTTCAGCCCCTCTGTTTCTCGCCCTCTGTTTCTCGCCCACTGTTTCAGCCCCTCTATTTCTCGCCCTCTGTTTCTCCCCTCTGTTTCAGCCACTCTGTTTCTCCCCGTCTGTTTCAGCTCCTCTGTTTCTCGCCCTTTGTTTCAGCCCCTCTGTTTCTCGCCCTCTGTTTCAGCCCCTCTATTTCTCGCCCTCTGTTTCAGCCCCTCTGTTTCTGACCCTCTGTTTCAGCCCCTCTGTTTCTCGCCCTCTGTTTCAACCCTCTGCTTCTCGCCCTCTGTTTCTCACCCTCTGTTTCTCGCCCTCTGTTTCAGCCCCTCTGTTTCAGCCCCTCTGTTTCAGTCCCTCTGTTTCTCGCCCTCTGTTTCTCCCCCTCTGTTTCAGCCCCTCTGTTTCTCGCCCTCTGTTTCAGCCCCTCTGTTTCTCGCCCTCTGTTTCAGCCCCTCTGTTTCTCGCCCTCTGTTTCAGCCCCTCTGTTATTCGCCCTCTGTTTCAGCCCCTCTGATTCAGCCCCTCTGTTTCAGCCCCTCTGTTTCAGCCCCTCTGTTTCATCCCCTATGTTTCTCGCCCTCTGTTTCTCACCCTCTGTTTCTCGCCCTCTGTTTCAGCCCCTCTGATTCTCGCCCTCTCTTTCAGCCCCTCCGTTTCAGCCCCTCTGTTTCTCGCCCTCTGTTTCTGCCCCTCTGCTTCTCGCCCTCTGTTTCAGCCCCTCTGTTTCTCGCCCTCTGTTTCAGCCCCGCTGATTCAGCCCCTCTGTTTCAGCCCCTCTGAATCAGCCCCTCTGATTCAGCCCCTCTGTTTCAGCCCCTCTGTTTCAGCCGCGCTATTTCTAGCCCTCTGCTTCAGCCCCTCTGTTTCTCGCCCTCTGTTTCAGCCCCTCTGTTTCTCGCCCTCTGTTTCAGCCCCTCTGTTTCAGTCCCTCTGATTCAGCCACTGTGTTTCTCGCCCACTGTTTCAGCCCCTCTGATTCAGCCCCACTCATTCAGCCCCTCTGTTTCAGCCCCTCTGTTTCTCGCCCTCTGTTTCAGCCCCTCTGTTTCTCCCCCTCTGTTTCAGCCCCTCTGTTTCTCGCCCTCTGTTTCAGCCCCTCTGTTTCTCGCCCTCTGTTTCAGCCCCTCTGTTTCTCGCCCTCTGTTTCAGCCCCTCTGTTTCTCGCCCTCTGTTTCAGCCTCTCTGTTTCTCGCCCTCTGTTTCAGCCCCTCTGTTTCAGCCCCTCTGTGTCTCGCCCTCTGTTTCAGCTCCTCTGTTTCAGCCCCTCTGTTTCAGCCCCTCTGTTTCTCGCCCTCTGTTTCAGCCCCTCTATTTCTCGCCCTCTGTTTCTCGCCCTCTGTTTCAGCCCCTCTGTTTCAGCCCCTCTGTTTCTCGCACTCTGTTTCAGCCCCTCTGTTTCTCGCCCTCTGTTTCTCACCCTCTGTTTCACGCCCTCTGTTTCAGCCCCTCTGTTTCAGCCCCTCTGTTTCAGCCCCTCTGTTTCTCGCCCTCTGTTTCAGCCCCTCTATTTCTCGCCCTCTGTTTCAGCCCCTCTGTTTCAGCCCCTCTGTTTCAGCCCCTCTGTTTCTCGCCCTCTGTTTCAGCCCCTCTGTTTCTCGCCCTCTGTTTCTCACCCTCTGTTTCTCGCTCTCTGTTTCTGCCCCTCTGATTCAGCCCCTCAGTTTCAGCCCCTATGTTTCAGCCCTTCTGTTTCAGCCCCTCTGTTTCAGCCCCTCTGTTTCTCGCCCTCTGTTTCAGCCCCTCTGTTTCTCGCCCTCTGTTTCAGCCCCTCTGATTCAGCCAATCTGTTTCAGCCCCTCTGTTTCAGCCCCTCTGTTTCTCGCCCTCTGTTTCAGCCCCTCTGTTTCTCGCCCTCTGTTTCAGCTCCTCTGTTTCTCGCCCTCTGTTTCAGCCCCTCTGTTTCCCGCTCTCTGTTTCAGCCCCTCTGTTTCAGCCACTCTGTTTCTCGCCCTCTGTTACTGCCGCTCTGTTTCTCGCCCTCTGTTTCAGCCCCTCTGTTTCTCGTCCTCTGTTTCAGCCCCTCAGATTCAGCCCCTCTGTTTCAGCCCCTCTGAATCAGCCCCTCTGATTCAGCCCCTCTGTTTCAGCCCCTCTGTTTCAGCCCCTCTGTTTCTCGCCCTCTGTTTCAGCCCCTCTGTTTCTCGCCCTCTGTTTCAGCCCCTCTGTTTCTCGCCCTCTGTTTCAGCTCCTCTGTTTCTCGCCCTCTGTTTCAGCCCCTCTGTTTCAGCTCCTCTGTTTCAGCCCCTCTGTTTCTCGCCCTCTGTTTCAGCCCCTCTGTTTCTCGCCCTCTGTTTCAGCCCCTCTATTTCTCGCCCTCTGTTTCTCCCCCTCAGTTTCTGCCCCTCTGTTTCTCACCCTCTGTTTCAGCTCCTCTCTTTCTCGCCCTCTGTTTCAGCCCCTCTGTTTCAGCCCCTTTGTTTCAGCTCCTCTGTTTCTCGCCCTCTGTTTCAGCCCCTCTGTTTCAGCCCCTCTATTTCTCGCCCTCTGTTTCAGCCCGTCTGTTTCTCGCCCACTGTTTCAGCCCCTCTATTTCTCGCCCTCTGTTTCTCCCCTCTGTTTCAGCCCCTCTGTTTCTCCCCTTCTGTTTCAGCTCCTCTGTTTCTCGCCCTTTGTTTCAGCCCCTCTGTTTCTCGCCCTCTGTTTCAGCCCCTCTATTTCTCGCCCTCTGTTTCAGCCCCTCTGTTTCTGACCCTCTGTTTCAGCCCCTCTGTTTCTCGCCCTCTGTTTCAGCCCCTCTGCTTCTCGCCCTCTGTTTCTCACCCTCTGTTTCTCGCCCTCTGTTTCAGCCCCTCTGTTTCAGCCCCTCTGTTTCAGTCCCTCTGTTTCTCGCCCTCTGTTTCTCCCCCTCTGTTTCAGCCCCTCTGTTTCTCGCCCTCTGTTTCAGCCCCTCTGTTTCTCGCCCTCTGTTTCAGCCCCTCTGTTTCTCGCCCTCTGTTTCAGCCTCTCTGTTTCTCGCCCTCTGTTTCAGCCCCTCTGTTTCAGCCCCTCTGTGTCTCGCCCTCTGTTTCAGCTCCTCTGTTTCTCGCCCTCTGTTTCAGCCCCTCTGTTTCAGCCCCTCTGTTTCTCGCCCTCTGTTTCAGCCCCTCTATTTCTCGCCATCTGTTTCAGCCCCTCTGTTTCAGCCCCTCTGTTTCTCGCCCTCTGTTTCAGCCCGTCTGTTTCTCGCCCACTGTTTCAGCCCCTCTATTTCTCGCCCTCTGTTTCTCCCCTCTGTTTCAGCCCCTCTGTTTCTCCCCTTCTGTTTCAGCTCCTCTGTTTCTCGCCCTCTGTTTCAGCCCCTCTGTTTCTCGCCCTCTGTTTCAGCCCCTCTATTTCTCGCCCTCTGTTTCAGCCCCTCTGTTTCTGACCCTCTGTTTCAGCCCCTCTGTTTCTCGCCCTCTGTTTCAACCCTCTGCTTCTCGCCCTCTGTTTCTCACCCTCTGTTTCTCGCCCTCTGTTTCAGCCCCTCTGTTTCAGCCCCTCTGTTTCAGTCCCTCTGTTTCTCGCCCTCTGTTTCTCCCCCTCTGTTTCAGCCCCTCTGTTTCTCGCCCTCTGTTTCAGCCCCTCTGTTTCTCGCCCTCTGTTTCAGCCCCTCTGTTTCTCGCCCTCTGTTTCAGCCCCTCTGTTATTCGCCCTCTGTTTCAGCCCCTCTGATTCAGCCCCTCTGTTTCAGCCCCTCTGTTTCAGCCCCTCTGTTTCATCCCCTATGTTTCTCGCCCTCTGTTTCTCACCCTCTGTTTCTCGCCCTCTGTTTCAGCCCCTCTGATTCTCGCCCTCTCTTTCAGCCCCTCCGTTTCAGCCCCTCTGTTTCTCGCCCTCTGTTTCAGCTCCTCTGTTTCTCGCCCTCTGTTTCAGCCCCTCTGTTTCAGCCCCTCTGTTTCTCGCCCTCTGTTTCAGCCCCTCTATTTCTCGCCATCTGTTTCAGCCCCTCTGTTTCAGCCCCTCTGTTTCTCGCCCTCTGTTTCAGCCCGTCTGTTTCTCGCCCACTGTTTCAGCCCCTCTATTTCTCGCCCTCTGTTTCTCCCCTCTGTTTCAGCCCCTCTGTTTCTCCACTTCTGTTTCAGCTCCTCTGTTTCTCGCCCTTTGTTTCAGCCCCTCTGTTTCTCGCCCTCTGTTTCAGCCCCTCTATTTCTCGCCCTCTGTTTCAGCCCCTCTGTTTCTGACCCTCTGTTTCAGCCCCTCTGTTTCTCGCCCTCTGTTTCAGCCCCTCTGCTTCTCGCCCTCTGTTTCTCACCCTCTGTTTCTCGCCCTCTGTTTCAGCCCCTCTGTTTCAGCCCCTCTGTTTCAGTCCCTCTGTTTCTCGCCCTCTGTTTCTCCCCCTCTGTTTCAGCCCCTCTGTTTCTCGCCCTCTGTTTCAGCCCCTCTGTTTCTCGCCCTCTGTTTCAGCCCCTCTGTTTCTCGCCCTCTGTTTCAGCCTCTCTGTTTCTCGCCCTCTGTTTCAGCCCCTCTGTTTCAGCCCCTCTGTGTCTCGCCCTCTGTTTCAGCTCCTCTGTTTCTCGCCCTCTGTTTCAGCCCCTCTGTTTCAGCCCCTCTGTTTCTCGCCCTCTGTTTCAGCCCCTCTATTTCTCGCCATCTGTTTCAGCCCCTCTGTTTCAGCCCCTCTGATTCAGCCCCTCTGTTTCTCGCCCTCTGTTTCAGCCCCTCTGTTTCTCGCCCTCTGTTTCTCACCCTCTGTTTCTCGCCCTCTGTTTCAGCCCCTCTGTTTCAGCCCCTCTGTTTCAGTCCCTCTGTTTCTCGCCCTCTGTTTCTCCCCCTCTGTTTCAGCCCCTCTGTTTCTCGCCCTCTGTTTCAGCCCCTCTGTTTCTCGCCCTCTGTTTCAGCCTCTCTGTTTCTCGCCCTCTGTTTCAGCCCCTCTGTTTCAGCCCCTCTGTGTCTCGCCCTCTGTTTCAGCCCCTCTGTTTCAGCCCCTCTGTTTCAGCCCCTCTGTTTCAGCCCCTCTGTTTCACGCCCTCTGTTTCAGCCCCTCTGTTTCTCGCCCTCTGTTTCTGCCCCTCTAATTTAGCCCCTCTGTTTCAGGCCCTCTGTTTAAGCCCCTCTGTTTCTCGCCCTCTGTTTCAGCCCCTCTATTTCTCGCCATCTGTTTCAGCCCCTCTGTTTCAGCCCCTCTGATTCAGCCCCTCTGTTTCTCGCCCTCTGTTTCAGCCCCTCTGTTTCTCGCCCTCTGTTTCTCACCCTCTGTTTCTCGCCCTCTGTTTCAGCCCCTCTGTTTCAGCCCCTCTGTTTCAGTCCCTCTGTTTCTCGCCCTCTGTTTCTCCCCCTCTGTTTCAGCCCCTCTGTTTCTCGCCCTCTGTTTCAGCCCCTCTGTTTCTCGCCCTCTGTTTCAGCCTCTCTGTTTCTCGCCCTCTGTTTCAGCCCCTCTGTTTCAGCCCCTCTGTGTCTCGCCCTCTGTTTCAGCCCCTCTGTTTCAGCCCCTCTGTTTCAGCCCCTCTGTTTCAGCCCCTCTGTTTCACGCCCTCTGTTTCAGCCCCTCTGTTTCTCGCCCTCTGTTTCTGCCCCTCTAATTTAGCCCCTCTGTTTCAGGCCCTCTGTTTAAGCCCCTCTGTTTCTCGCCCTCTGTTTCAGCCCCTCTGTTTCGCGCTCTCTGTTTTTAGCCCCTCTGTTTCAGCCACTCTGTTTCTCACCCTCTGTTTCTGCCCCTCTGTTTCTCGCCCTCTCTTTCAGCCCCTCTGTTTCTCGCCCTCTGTTCCAGCCCCTCTGATTCAGCCCCTCTGTTTCAGCCACTCTGAATTAGCCCCTCTGATTCAGCCCCTCTGTTTCGCGCTCTCTGTTTTTAGCCCCTCTGTTTCAGCCACTCTGTTTCTCGCCCTCTGTTTCAGCCCCTCTGTTTCTCGCCCTCTGTTTCAGCCCCGCTGATTCAGCCCCTCTGTTTCAGCCCTTCTGAATCAGCCCCTCTGATTCAGCCCCTCTGTTTCAGCCCCTCTGTTTCAGCCGCGCTATTTCTAGCCCTCTGCTTCAGCCCCTCTGTTTCTCGCCCTCTGTTTCAGCCCCTCTGTTTCTCGCCCTCTGTTTCAGCCCCTCTGTTTCAGTCCCTCTGATTCAGCCACTGTGTTTCTCGCCCACTGTTTCAGCCCCTCTGATTCAGCCCCACTCATTCAGCCCCTCTGTTTCAGCCCCTCTGTTTCTCGCCCTCTGTTTCAGCCCCTCTGTTTCTCCCCCTCTGTTTCAGCCCCTCTGTTTCTCGCCCTCTGTTTCAGCCCCTCTGTTTCTCGCCCTCTGTTTCAGCCCCTCTGTTTCTCGCCCTCTGTTTCAGCCCCTCTGTTTCTCGCCCTCTGTTTCAGCCTCTCTGTTTCTCGCCCTCTGTTTCAGCCCCTCTGTTTCAGCCCCTCTGTGTCTCGCCCTCTGTTTCAGCTCCTCTGTTTCAGCCCCTCTGTTTCAGCCCCTCTGTTTCTCGCCCTCTGTTTCAGCCCCTCTATTTCTCGCCCTCTGTTTCTCGCCCTCTGTTTCAGCCCCTCTGTTTCAGCCCCTCTGTTTCTCGCCCTCTGTTTCAGCCCCTCTGTTTCTCGCCCTCTGTTTCTCACCCTCTGTTTCACGCCCTCTGTTTCAGCCCCTCTGTTTCAGCCCCTCTGTTTCAGCCCCTCTGTTTCTCGCCCTCTGTTTCAGCCCCTCTATTTCTCGCCCTCTGTTTCAGCCCCTCTGTTTCAGCCCCTCTGTTTCAGCCCCTCTGTTTCTCGCCCTCTGTTTCAGCCCCTCTGTTTCTCGCCCTCTGTTTCTCACCCTCTGTTTCTCGCTCTCTGTTTCTGCCCCTCTGATTCAGCCCCTCAGTTTCAGCCCCTATGTTTCAGCCCTTCTGTTTCAGCCCCTCTGTTTCAGCCCCTCTGTTTCTCGCCCTCTGTTTCAGCCCCTCTGTTTCTCGCCCTCTGTTTCAGCCCCTCTGATTCAGCCAATCTGTTTCAGCCCCTCTGTTTCAGCCCCTCTGTTTCTCGCCCTCTGTTTCAGCCCCTCTGTTTCTCGCCCTCTGTTTCAGCTCCTCTGTTTCTCGCCCTCTGTTTCAGCCCCTCTGTTTCCCGCTCTCTGTTTCAGCCCCTCTGTTTCAGCCACTCTGTTTCTCGCCCTCTGTTACTGCCGCTCTGTTTCTCGCCCTCTGTTTCAGCCCCTCTGTTTCTCGTCCTCTGTTTCAGCCCCTCAGATTCAGCCCCTCTGTTTCAGCCCCTCTGAATCAGCCCCTCTGATTCAGCCCCTCTGTTTCAGCCCCTCTGTTTCAGCCCCTCTGTTTCTCGCCCTCTGTTTCAGCCCCTCTGTTTCTCGCCCTCTGTTTCAGCCCCTCTGTTTCTCGCCCTCTGTTTCAGCTCCTCTGTTTCTCGCCCTCTGTTTCAGCCCCTCTGTTTCAGCTCCTCTGTTTCAGCCCCTCTGTTTCTCGCCCTCTGTTTCAGCCCCTCTGTTTCTCGCCCTCTGTTTCAGCCCCTCTATTTCTCGCCCTCTGTTTCTCCCCCTCAGTTTCTGCCCCTCTGTTTCTCACCCTCTGTTTCAGCTCCTCTCTTTCTCGCCCTCTGTTTCAGCCCCTCTGTTTCAGCCCCTTTGTTTCAGCTCCTCTGTTTCTCGCCCTCTGTTTCAGCCCCTCTGTTTCAGCCCCTCTGTTTCTCGCCCTCTGTTTCAGCCCGTCTGTTTCTCGCCCACTGTTTCAGCCCCTCTATTTCTCGCCCTCTGTTTCTCCCCTCTGTTTCAGCCCCTCTGTTTCTCCCCTTCTGTTTCAGCTCCTCTGTTTCTCGCCCTTTGTTTCAGCCCCTCTGTTTCTCGCCCTCTGTTTCAGCCCCTCTATTTCTCGCCCTCTGTTTCAGCCCCTCTGTTTCTGACCCTCTGTTTCAGCCCCTCTGTTTCTCGCCCTCTGTTTCAGCCCCTCTGCTTCTCGCCCTCTGTTTCTCACCCTCTGTTTCTCGCCCTCTGTTTCAGCCCCTCTGTTTCAGCCCCTCTGTTTCAGTCCCTCTGTTTCTCGCCCTCTGTTTCTCCCCCTCTGTTTCAGCCCCTCTGTTTCTCGCCCTCTGTTTCAGCCCCTCTGTTTCTCGCCCTCTGTTTCAGCCCCTCTGTTTCTCGCCCTCTGTTTCAGCCTCTCTGTTTCTCGCCCTCTGTTTCAGCCCCTCTGTTTCAGCCCCTCTGTGTCTCGCCCTCTGTTTCAGCTCCTCTGTTTCTCGCCCTCTGTTTCAGCCCCTCTGTTTCAGCCCCTCTGTTTCTCGCCCTCTGTTTCAGCCCCTCTATTTCTCGCCATCTGTTTCAGCCCCTCTGTTTCAGCCCCTCTGATTCAGCCCCTCTGTTTCTCGCCCTCTGTTTCAGCCCCTCTGTTTCTCGCCCTCTGTTTCTCACCCTCTGTTTCTCGCCCTCTGTTTCAGCCCCTCTGTTTCAGCCCCTCTGTTTCAGTCCCTCTGTTTCTCGCCCTCTGTTTCTCCCCCTCTGTTTCAGCCCCTCTGTTTCTCGCCCTCTGTTTCAGCCCCTCTGTTTCTCGCCCTCTGTTTCAGCCTCTCTGTTTCTCGCCCTCTGTTTCAGCCCCTCTGTTTCAGCCCCTCTGTGTCTCGCCCTCTGTTTCAGCCCCTCTGTTTCAGCCCCTCTGTTTCAGCCCCTCTGTTTCAGCCCCTCTGTTTCACGCCCTCTGTTTCAGCCCCTCTGTTTCTCGCCCTCTGTTTCTGCCCCTCTAATTTAGCCCCTCTGTTTCAGGCCCTCTGTTTAAGCCCCTCTGTTTCTCGCCCTCTGTTTCAGCCCCTCTGTTTCGCGCTCTCTGTTTTTAGCCCCTCTGTTTCAGCCACTCTGTTTCTCACCCTCTGTTTCTGCCCCTCTGTTTCTCGCCCTCTCTTTCAGCCCCTCTGTTTCTCGCCCTCTGTTCCAGCCCCTCTGATTCAGACCCTCTGTTTCAGCCACTCTGAATTAGCCCCTCTGATTCAGCCCCTCTGTTTCGCGCTCTCTGTTTTTAGCCCCTCTGTTTCAGCCACTCTGTTTCTCGCCCTCTGTTTCAGCCCCTCTGTTTCTCGCCCTCTGTTTCAGCCCCGCTGATTCAGCCCCTCTGTTTCAGCCCTTCTGAATCAGCCCCTCTGATTCAGCCCCTCTGTTTCAGCCCCTCTGTTTCAGCCGCGCTATTTCTAGCCCTCTGCTTCAGCCCCTCTGTTTCTCGCCCTCTGTTTCAGCCCCTCTGTTTCTCGCCCTCTGTTTCAGCCCCTCTGTTTCAGTCCCTCTGATTCAGCCACTGTGTTTCTCGCCCACTGTTTCAGCCCCTCTGATTCAGCCCCACTCATTCAGCCCCTCTGTTTCAGCCCCTCTGTTTCTCGCCCTCTGTTTCAGCCCCTCTGTTTCTCCCCCTCTGTTTCAGCCCCTCTGTTTCTCGCCCTCTGTTTCAGCCCCTCTGTTTCTCGCCCTCTGTTTCAGCCCCTCTGTTTCTCGCCCTCTGTTTCAGCCCCTCTGTTTCTCGCCCTCTGTTTCAGCCTCTCTGTTTCTCGCCCTCTGTTTCAGCCCCTCTGTTTCAGCCCCTCTGTGTCTCGCCCTCTGTTTCAGCTCCTCTGTTTCAGCCCCTCTGTTTCAGCCCCTCTGTTTCTCGCCCTCTGTTTCAGCCCCTCTATTTCTCGCCCTCTGTTTCTCGCCCTCTGTTTCAGCCCCTCTGTTTCAGCCCCTCTGTTTCTCGACCTCTGTTTCAGCCCCTCTGTTTCTCGCCCTCTGTTTCTCACCCTCTGTTTCACGCCCTCTGTTTCAGCCCCTCTGTTTCAGCCCCTCTGTTTCAGCCCCTCTGTTTCTCGCCCTCTGTTTCAGCCCCTCTATTTCTCGCCCTCTGTTTCAGCCCCTCTGTTTCAGCCCCTCTGTTTCAGCCCCTCTGTTTCTCGCCCTCTGTTTCAGCCCCTCTGTTTCTCGCCCTCTGTTTCTCACCCTCTGTTTCTCGCTCTCTGTTTCTGCCCCTCTGATTCAGCCCCTCAGTTTCAGCCCCTATGTTTCAGCCCTTCTGTTTCAGCCCCTCTGTTTCAGCCCCTCTGTTTCTCGCCCTCTGTTTCAGCCCCTCTGTTTCTCGCCCTCTGTTTCAGCCCCTCTGATTCAGCCAATCTGTTTCAGCCCCTCTGTTTCAGCCCCTCTGTTTCTCGCCCTCTGTTTCAGCCCCTCTGTTTCTCGCCCTCTGTTTCAGCTCCTCTGTTTCTCGCCCTCTGTTTCAGCCCCTCTGTTTCCCGCTCTCTGTTTCAGCCCCTCTGTTTCAGCCACTCTGTTTCTCGCCCTCTGTTACTGCCGCTCTGTTTCTCGCCCTCTGTTTCAGCCCCTCTGTTTCTCGTCCTCTGTTTCAGCCCCTCAGATTCAGCCCCTCTGTTTCAGCCCCTCTGAATCAGCCCCTCTGATTCAGCCCCTCTGTTTCAGCCCCTCTGTTTCAGCCCCTCTGTTTCTCGCCCTCTGTTTCAGCCCCTCTGTTTCTCGCCCTCTGTTTCAGCCCCTCTGTTTCTCGCCCTCTGTTTCAGCTCCTCTGTTTCTCGCCCTCTGTTTCAGCCCCTCTGTTTCAGCTCCTCTGTTTCAGCCCCTCTGTTTCTCGCCCTCTGTTTCAGCCCCTCTGTTTCTCGCCCTCTGTTTCAGCCCCTCTATTTCTCGCCCTCTGTTTCTCCCCCTCAGTTTCTGCCCCTCTGTTTCTCACCCTCTGTTTCAGCTCCTCTCTTTCTCGCCCTCTGTTTCAGCCCCTCTGTTTCAGCCCCTTTGTTTCAGCTCCTCTGTTTCTCGCCCTCTGTTTCAGCCCCTCTGTTTCAGCCCCTCTGTTTCTCGCCCTCTGTTTCAGCCCGTCTGTTTCTCGCCCACTGTTTCAGCCCCTCTATTTCTCGCCCTCTGTTTCTCCCCTCTGTTTCAGCCCCTCTGTTTCTCCCCTTCTGTTTCAGCTCCTCTGTTTCTCGCCCTTTGTTTCAGCCCCTCTGTTTCTCGCCCTCTGTTTCAGCCCCTCTATTTCTCGCCCTCTGTTTCAGCCCCTCTGTTTCTGACCCTCTGTTTCAGCCCCTCTGTTTCTCGCCCTCTGTTTCAGCCCCTCTGCTTCTCGCCCTCTGTTTCTCACCCTCTGTTTCTCGCCCTCTGTTTCAGCCCCTCTGTTTCAGCCCCTCTGTTTCAGTCCCTCTGTTTCTCGCCCTCTGTTTCTCCCCCTCTGTTTCAGCCCCTCTGTTTCTCGCCCTCTGTTTCAGCCCCTCTGTTTCTCGCCCTCTGTTTCAGCCCCTCTGTTTCTCGCCCTCTGTTTCAGCCTCTCTGTTTCTCGCCCTCTGTTTCAGCCCCTCTGTTTCAGCCCCTCTGTGTCTCGCCCTCTGTTTCAGCTCCTCTGTTTCTCGCCCTCTGTTTCAGCCCCTCTGTTTCAGCCCCTCTGTTTCTCGCCCTCTGTTTCAGCCCCTCTATTTCTCGCCATCTGTTTCAGCCCCTCTGTTTCAGCCCCTCTGATTCAGCCCCTCTGTTTCTCGCCCTCTGTTTCAGCCCCTCTGTTTCTCGCCCTCTGTTTCTCACCCTCTGTTTCTCGCCCTCTGTTTCAGCCCCTCTGTTTCAGCCCCTCTGTTTCAGTCCCTCTGTTTCTCGCCCTCTGTTTCTCCCCCTCTGTTTCAGCCCCTCTGTTTCTCGCCCTCTGTTTCAGCCCCTCTGTTTCTCGCCCTCTGTTTCAGCCTCTCTGTTTCTCGCCCTCTGTTTCAGCCCCTCTGTTTCAGCCCCTCTGTGTCTCGCCCTCTGTTTCAGCCCCTCTGTTTCAGCCCCTCTGTTTCAGCCCCTCTGTTTCAGCCCCTCTGTTTCACGCCCTCTGTTTCAGCCCCTCTGTTTCTCGCCCTCTGTTTCTGCCCCTCTAATTTAGCCCCTCTGTTTCAGGCCCTCTGTTTAAGCCCCTCTGTTTCTCGCCCTCTGTTTCAGCCCCTCTGTTTCGCGCTCTCTGTTTTTAGCCCCTCTGTTTCAGCCACTCTGTTTCTCACCCTCTGTTTCTGCCCCTCTGTTTCTCGCCCTCTCTTTCAGCCCCTCTGTTTCTCGCCCTCTGTTCCAGCCCCTCTGATTCAGCCCCTCTGTTTCAGCCACTCTGAATTAGCCCCTCTGATTCAGCCCCTCTGTTTCGCGCTCTCTGTTTTTAGCCCCTCTGTTTCAGCCACTCTGTTTCTCACCCTTTGTTTCAGCCCCTCTGTTTCTCGCCCTCTGTTTCAGCCCCTCTGTTTCTCGCCCTCTGTTTCAGCCCCTCTGTTTCTCGCCCTCTATTTCAGCCCCTCTGATTCAGCCGCTCTGTTTCTCGCCCTCTGTTTCAGCTCCTCTGTTTCTCGCCCTCTGTTTCAGCCCCACTGTTTCAGCCCCTCTGTTTCTCGCCCTCTGTTTCAGCCCCTCTGTTTCTCGCCCCGTGTTTCAGCCCCTCTATTTCTCACCCTCTGTTTCTCCCCCTCTGTTTCAGCCCCTCTGTTTCTCGCCCTCTGTTTCGGCCTCTCTGTTTCTCGCCCTCTGTTTCAGCCCCTCTGTTTCAGCACCTTTGTTTCAGCCACTCTGTTTCTCGCCCTCTGTTTCAGCCCCTCTGTTTCGCGCTCTCTGTTTCAGCCCCTCTGTTTTAGCCACTCTGTTTATCGCCCTCTGTTTCTGCCCCTCTGTTTCTCGCCCTCTGTTTCAGCCCCTCTGTTTCTCGCCCTCTGTTTCAGCCCCTCTGATTCAGCCCCTCTGTTTCAGCCCCTCTGAATCAGCCCCTCTGATTCAGCCCTTCTGTTTCAGCCCCTCTGTTTCAGCCCCTCTGTTTCTCGCCCTCTGTTTCAGCCCCTCTGATTCAGCCCCTCTGTTTCTCGCACTCTGTTTCAGCTCCTCTGTTTCTCGCCCTCTGTTTCTCGCCCTCTGTTTCTGCCCCTCTGTTTCTCGCCCTCTGTTTCAGCCCCTCTGTTTCTCGCCCTCTGTTTCAGCCTCTCTGTTTCTCGCCCTCTGTTTCACCCCCTCTGTTTCAGCCCCTCTGTGTCTCGCCCTCTGTTTCAGCTCCTCTGTTTCTCGCCCTTTGTTTCAGCCCCTCTGTTTCAGCCCCTCTGTTTCTCGCCCTCTGTTTCAGCCCCTCTATTTCTCGCCATCTGTTTCAGCCCCTCTGTTTCAGCCCCTCTGTTTCAGCCCCTGTGTTTCTCGCCCTCTGTTTCAGCCCCTCTGTTTCTCGCCCTCTGTTTCTCACCCTCTGTTTCTCGCTCTCTGTTTCTGCCCCTCTGATTCAGCCCCTCAGTTTCAGCCCCTATGTTTCAGCCCTTCTGTTTCAGCCCCTCTGTTTCAGCCCCTCTGTTTCTCGCCCTCTGTTTCAGCCCCTCTGTTTCTCGCCCTCTGTTTCAGCCCCTCTGATTCAGCCACTCTGTTTCAGCCCCTCTGTTTCAGCCCCTCTGTTTCTCGCCCTCTGTTTCAGCCCCTCTGTTTCTCGCCCTCTGTTTCAGCTCCTCTGTTTCTCGCCCTCTGTTTCAGCCCCTCTGTTTCCCGCTCTCTGTTTCAGCCCCTCTGTTTCAGCCACTCTGTTTCTCGCCCTCTGTTACTGCCGCTCTGTTTCTCGCCCTCTGTTTCAGCCCCTCTGTTTCTCGTCCTCTGTTTCAGCCCCTCAGATTCAGCCCCTCTGTTTCAGCCCCTCTGAATCAGCCCCTCTGATTCAGCCCCTCTGTTTCAGCCCCTCTGTTTCAGCCCCTCTGTTTCTCGCCCTCTGTTTCAGCCCCTCTGTTTCTCGCCCTCTGTTTCAGCCCCTCTGTTTCTCGCCCTCTGTTTCAGCTCCTCTGTTTCTCGCCCTCTGTTTCAGCCCCTCTGTTTCAGCTCCTCTGTTTCAGCCCCTCTGTTTCTCGCCCTCTGTTTCAGCCCCTCTGTTTCTCGCCCTCTGTTTCAGCCCCTCTATTTCTCGCCCTCTGTTTCTCCCCCTCAGTTTCTGCCCCTCTGTTTCTCACCCTCTGTTTCAGCTCCTCTCTTTCTCGCCCTCTGTTTCAGCCCCTCTGTTTCAGCCCCTTTGTTTCAGCTCCTCTGTTTCTCGCCCTCTGTTTCAGCCCCTCTGTTTCAGCCCCTCTGTTTCTCGCCCTCTGTTTCAGCCCGTCTGTTTCTCGCCCACTGTTTCAGCCCCTCTATTTCTCGCCCTCTGTTTCTCCCCTCTGTTTCAGCCCCTCTGTTTCTCCCCTTCTGTTTCAGCTCCTCTGTTTCTCGCCCTTTGTTTCAGCCCCTCTGTTTCTCGCCCTCTGTTTCAGCCCCTCTATTTCTCGCCCTCTGTTTCAGCCCCTCTGTTTCTGACCCTCTGTTTCAGCCCCTCTGTTTCTCGCCCTCTGTTTCAGCCCCTCTGCTTCTCGCCCTCTGTTTCTCACCCTCTGTTTCTCGCCCTCTGTTTCAGCCCCTCTGTTTCAGCCCCTCTGTTTCAGTCCCTCTGTTTCTCGCCCTCTGTTTCTCCCCCTCTGTTTCTGCCCCTCTGTTTCTCGCCCTCTGTTTCAGCCCCTCTGTTTCTCGCCCTCTGTTTCAGCCCCTCTGTTTCTCGCCCTCTGTTTCAGCCTCTCTGTTTCTCGCCCTCTGTTTCAGCCCCTCTGTTTCAGCCCCTCTGTGTCTCGCCCTCTGTTTCAGCTCCTCTGTTTCTCGCCCTCTGTTTCAGCCCCTCTGTTTCAGCCCCTCTGTTTCTCGCCCTCTGTTTCAGCCCCTCTATTTCTCGCCATCTGTTTCAGCCCCTCTGTTTCAGCCCCTCTGATTCAGCCCCTCTGTTTCTCGCCCTCTGTTTCAGCCCCTCTGTTTCTCGCCCTCTGTTTCTCACCCTCTGTTTCTCGCCCTCTGTTTCAGCCCCTCTGTTTCAGCCCCTCTGTTTCAGTCCCTCTGTTTCTCGCCCTCTGTTTCTCCCCCTCTGTTTCAGCCCCTCTGTTTCTCGCCCTCTGTTTCAGCCCCTCTGTTTCTCGCCCTCTGTTTCAGCCTCTCTGTTTCTCGCCCTCTGTTTCAGCCCCTCTGTTTCAGCCCCTCTGTGTCTCGCCCTCTGTTTCAGCCCCTCTGTTTCAGCCCCTCTGTTTCAGCCCCTCTGTTTCAGCCCCTCTGTTTCACGCCCTCTGTTTCAGCCCCTCTGTTTCTCGCCCTCTGTTTCTGCCCCTCTAATTTAGCCCCTCTGTTTCAGGCCCTCTGTTTAAGCCCCTCTGTTTCTCGCCCTCTGTTTCAGCCCCTCTGTTTCGCGCTCTCTGTTTTTAGCCCCTCTGTTTCAGCCACTCTGTTTCTCACCCTCTGTTTCTGCCCCTCTGTTTCTCGCCCTCTCTTTCAGCCCCTCTGTTTCTCGCCCTCTGTTCCAGCCCCTCTGATTCAGCCCCTCTGTTTCAGCCACTCTGAATTAGCCCCTCTGATTCAGCCCCTCTGTTTCGCGCTCTCTGTTTTTAGCCCCTCTGTTTCAGCCACTCTGTTTCTCACCCTTTGTTTCAGCCCCTCTGTTTCTCGCCCTCTGTTTCAGCCCCTCTGTTTCTCGCCCTCTGTTTCAGCCCCTCTGTTTCTCGCCCTCTATTTCAGCCCCTCTGATTCAGCCGCTCTGTTTCTCGCCCTCTGTTTCAGCTCCTCTGTTTCTCGCCCTCTGTTTCAGCCCCACTGTTTCAGCCCCTCTGTTTCTCGCCCTCTGTTTCAGCCCCTCTGTTTCTCGCCCCGTGTTTCAGCCCCTCTATTTCTCACCCTCTGTTTCTCCCCCTCTGTTTCAGCCCCTCTGTTTCTCGCCCTCTGTTTCGGCCTCTCTGTTTCTCGCCCTCTGTTTCAGCCCCTCTGTTTCAGCACCTTTGTTTCAGCCACTCTGTTTCTCGCCCTCTGTTTCAGCCCCTCTGTTTCGCGCTCTCTGTTTCAGCCCCTCTGTTTTAGCCACTCTGTTTATCGCCCTCTGTTTCTGCCCCTCTGTTTCTCGCCCTCTGTTTCAGCCCCTCTGTTTCTCGCCCTCTGTTTCAGCCCCTCTGATTCAGCCCCTCTGTTTCAGCCCCTCTGAATCAGCCCCTCTGATTCAGCCCTTCTGTTTCAGCCCCTCTGTTTCAGCCCCTCTGTTTCTCGCCCTCTGTTTCAGCCCCTCTGATTCAGCCCCTCTGTTTCTCGCACTCTGTTTCAGCTCCTCTGTTTCTCGCCCTCTGTTTCTCGCCCTCTGTTTCTGCCCCTCTGTTTCTCGCCCTCTGTTTCAGCCCCTCTGTTTCTCGCCCTCTGTTTCAGCCTCTCTGTTTCTCGCCCTCTGTTTCACCCCCTCTGTTTCAGCCCCTCTGTGTCTCGCCCTCTGTTTCAGCTCCTCTGTTTCTCGCCCTTTGTTTCAGCCCCTCTGTTTCAGCCCCTCTGTTTCTCGCCCTCTGTTTCAGCCCCTCTATTTCTCGCCATCTGTTTCAGCCCCTCTGTTTCAGCCCCTCTGTTTCAGCCCCTCTGTTTCTCGCCCTCTGTTTCAGCCCCTCTGTTTCTCGCCCTCTGTTTCTCACCCTCTGTTTCTCGCCCTCTGTTTCAGCCCCTCTGTTTCAGCCCCTCTGTTTCAGTCCCTCTGTTTCTCGCCCTCTGTTTCTCCCCCTCTGTTTCAGCCCCTCTGTTTCTCGCCCTCTGTTTCAGACCCTCTGTTTCTCGCCCTCTGTTTCAGCCCCTCTGTTTCTCGCCCTCTGTTTCAGCCTCTCTGTTTCGCGCCCTCTGTTTCAGCCCCTCTGTTTCAGCCCCACTGTGTCTCGCCCTCTGTTTCTGCCCCTCTGTTTCAGCCCCTCTGTTTCAGCCCCTCTGTTTCAGCCCCTCTTTTTCACGCCCTCTGTTTCTCACCCTCTGTTTCTCGCCCTCTGTTTCAGCCCCTCTGTTTCAGCCCCTCTGTTTCAGTCCCTCTGTTTCTCGCCCTCTGTTTCTCCCCCTCTGTTTCAGCCCCTCTGTTTCTCGCCCTCTGTTTCAGCCCCTCTGTTTCTCGCCCTCTGTTTCAGCCTCTCTGTTTCTCGCCCTCTGTTTCAGCCTCTCTGTTTCTCGCCCTCTGTTTTAGCCCCTCTGTTTCAGCCCCTCTGTGTCTCGCCCTCTGTTTCAGCTCCTCTGTTTCTCGCCCTCTGTTTCAGCCCCTCTGTTTCAGCCCCTCTGTTTCTCGCCCTCTGTTTCAGCCCCTCTATTTCTCCCCATCTGTTTCAGTCCCTCTGTTTCAGCCCCTCTGTTTCAGCCCCTCTGTTTCTCGCCCTCTGTTTCAGCCACTCTGTTTCTCGCCCTCTGTTTCTCACCCTCTGTTTCTCGCCCTCTGTTTC